>NC_092653.1:20903199-21239198 GCF_032118995.1 Asterias amurensis | reverse complement strand
ACCTATTTACAAATTGTGCACTTCTACAATTCTACATACTGTACAATGGTAATTCACTGTACCCATGTGCACATGATCCGTTTAGTTCTCATGGCATTAATGGATGCTAATCCATCCGTAGATCCTGGCTGGACATGCTGGACTGAGCATGCTGGGTTGTGGGTTGTATCTAAAACAAAACTACAATGAGGCATTATTAGGGACATCTAGAAAATGTGTACATCACATTGAAAACAAAGTTGATGAGTACGACTTCGGGGGAATCAAGGGGTGGGGTGCAAAAGTCATATTCTTTTAACATGAATGACCTTGAAAACGTTGGGAACCTTGGACTGTCCCTAAGGATTCTCAATATGTTTGCTATTTAAAGGGTCTATGTAACTTTTGTAGGACAACAAACACAATGTCCACAGATTTACACTACACAATTTGAAGATAGTGATAGTAGAAAGCTTCCCTGAAAATACTACGTGCTAAGGTGCTGTAGTTTTAGGGAAATGGGTAAAACTATGTCATGAAAATAGTTTTCGTCTCATGAGATGGAAATTATTTTAAAATCATTTACAAACGTATTTTCATGACATTGTTTTACTCATTTCTCAAAAACTACAGCACCTCAGTAAGTAAGATTTGAAGGGAAGCTTTCCACTATCATTATCTTCAAACCCTGTAAGTTTAGTGTAAATATATTGACATTTTGAACAAGTACCCAAATCCTTGAAGTAGGATTTGAAACTTTGCATGGTGGAATTATACAATTATGGAAAGGTTTGTGTTAACACCATGTAATATCTCTAAATGAATTGGGGTGGTTCTGAAAAGTTCAACCGTTGGTTTCAACTTGACGTCGTTGTGTTCAATGGTTCTACATTATATGGTGTGCACATATATCATCATCATACGGGCCACCATTTGTACATGATGTTTGCATTGTAGGTTAGTTGATTGAGTAGGGAATGTACAATGTCAACATTTCCTCCTTGGTAATCCAGTCATATTTGACCAAACAACACCAAGTCGAGAAACGGTGCATGATCCTTCAGGGGATTTTGTTTTTGTACGTTTTTATTAATTGCATGATACTGGCTGTTTTTGTGCATTGATGTACTTCATGTGTACAATCAACTGAATGCATGTTTTTATTGGACGCCTTTATGTTTTCAAAACTCCATAAAGAGGTGTCCGTTATTACACCAGTGCTTTGTACACAAGACAGAGTAAACAGTGTTCACAGTTCTTACAAGGTAGCTGCAGAGCGTTAAAATCAAATAAGACTGTCTACAATGCACAGTATGTGTGTCGTAGACAATGTTCTTGTGCATCCAATCGTTGCATGATGTTCGTGTATTGAATCAAGCAGTCAGGTGACTCCATGATCTGACACTGTAGGTGGATAACATTACTACTAAAGTCTGACACTAGTCATGGAGTGTAGAGCTGTACAGTCTGCAGGCAATGTTAATTTGCATCTACGTAATCTACTCCCTACTGGCAAACACTGTGCTCTCTTAGCATTCCCATAATGGCTAATTGTTATCATGGAGAAAATTTTCTTCCTCCATGTTATTATTAAATGGGCATGATGGAGGTACAGAAAAAGCAATTTGAGTGAAAAGCAATGAGGAATACAGTAGGCCTAGAATGTTGGGGGTGGGTGAGGCAATTTTTCTTAGAGCGCTTAAATTTTCAATCGGAATGTTTTAAAGGGGCACCAAGGCCAGGGCGCCAGAGGCAATGGTCTTGATGTAATTCAGTATTTCTGTGCTGACATAGTATGTAATGTACTGTAGTTGTATTCAAAAGTACAATATACATTATACGTACTGAACTTAAATAGTTTCCTCAAAGCCATTGTACATTATTAATTTGATACTTTATTACATAATGCACATTTTCAATGAAATGCCCTTGAGAATAATGTGATGGTTTTCATACATGTAGTGTACATGTTATCAATAAACTGAGTGGAGTGGAATATGTCTGTATGACCATAAAGCAAGGTTTTCTCTATGGTATGACCATAGAGTAACATAAAGTGTATGTATGTTATCAGGCCTGGAATTTCATGTTTTAGGGCAAGTTCATTTGCATTATACATTTATTGTAAAGGCCACATCCATATGGAATATGTCGCAGTCTTATTGAGGGGCACCAAGGCCAACACCAGGGCATCAGAGACCATGGCCTTCATATAAATCCACACTTGATGTATTCATTATTAAACAAACAGTTCAACATTGTAGCTATCTAATAGACCAATCCATTGGAGTTCTGCCCCATTGCGTATTGACCAATCACAACCCATTGCGCAACCAAAAGTCAGACAAAATAAGGTCTGACATACGTGCGCGTATGCTTGGCGCGCGCAACAGAGTTGTGCAGAATGGCATTGGAGAGGCTCGCGTGTTCTTGCTCACACATGCGCCGTGGGCGGAGCCTAATGGATCGGTCTATTGTACATTATACCAGGCCTGATACTTCACGGAGGCAATTGCCTTTGTTGCCCCTTGCCATTGCCTTGGTGCCCTTGAAATGCTCCAGTAGAAATTTACAATTTCCTCATAGGGTGCCCTTTGCCAAAGAGAAAATACCTTGGTGCCCTTGCCCTTTCAAAAACGAAGCATACCCTGTTATACTCAACATGGCTGTGCATTGTCAAACTGCATGCCTGTCATTTGAGCCATAATACATATAATGGGTCATATTAAATTTCCAATTAATTTCCAACTAAAAATTATTCAGCAATTGACATAATACTGAAAGGTCACGTATGTATGCCTACAGTATAAAGCAATGTTAATAAAAATAGGAAATTTATGTAGTTGTACATTTAAATAATAGATGTTAAATTTGCATCGGGGATAAAGAATATTAATTTTGGTTTTTACCCATACACCGATGTGTTTTAGCACTGTATACTCAGTACTTTCCCGAGTCCTGTGAAAAAATATCACAGGCATGTTACTCGGGTGGGATTCGAACCCACGACCCTTGCAATTCTAGAGCAGTGTCTTACCAACATAGACTACCGAGGTTGCCCGGCAGCTAGAGGCAGTTCGAATCCTATGTTTTGGCAGCAGGTACCGCAACGATATAATAGATGTTAAATTTGCATCGGGGATAAAGAATATTAATTTTTGGTTTTTACCCATACACCGATGGTTGTACATTGTAGCCCATAATGCAGTAACATCTAGATCTATGGTTCACATATTTAGTGGACATATTTTTATTACTCTACATGTTTTATGTCAGTGTGTAGTGACCCCATTTGATAATACATTTACATTTTGTACATATTCAGAGTAGATGCCAGTGCCATTCTATATTAAAAATTTAAAATATCGTTTAAAATATTAAATAAATAGTAGCACTTAACTAGGCCTGGGCGAATTATTCGAATATCCGGTTAATGGCGAATAGGTTTTCCTATCCGTAACCGCGAATGCCTTTTTTTTCTTAACCGGATATCCGCATAGGGCGCGAATAGCTATTTATAAACCGGATAGTTCTGTAATTACAACCGAGTAACCGGATATTCTTTAATATCCGAATATCCGCGGACGTCGGGCGACAACTGATATGAATGATTTGTCTGAATCCTTATGAAACTTCTATTAAGACAGCATAAAACAGCATAAATTAAGTATTAAACTATGCTCACCTCCGTGAAGAGTTAAAACAATGACATTTCTGACGTAATTTGTTCAAAGATTACAAAAGTTTTCCTTCACGTAGAGTGAATCACGATCAAAAGAAAAAGCAAATCGCCATCTTTAAATTAGATCCGGTCATTTTTATGAATGAACCGAGTGACACTGTCTAGAACTAATATCAATCCGCCCATAAGATCTCATTCACAAACGAACAGCGCCCTCTAGCGGCAAAAAAAATAATCTTTTTTTGTTTTCTTTTTTTTTAAAGCGCCCTCTAGCGGTGAAAAAACTATTCGAATATCCGGTTAATTTCGGATAGTTGGCCAGCGGTATCCGAATAACAAAATTTCACTATTCGCCCAGCACTACACTTAACAGAGTTTATGTAGCAAGAAGTGGGTAATGCCTCCCCAGTGGAAAGTATTTTTGTATTTTAGTCTTTGAATATATCTTTATTTTGAAATTGTACTTAAATAAATATTTTTTTATTTCGTAATGTTTTTCTTTAATTTTTAAAAATATTAATTTTTTATGCTCTGTAATTTTAAACGCAATTCACCCTCTGGCTACCAAGTTTGAATGTTTTTTAAAAAACCAATAATAATAATAATAATAATTAGCGTCATTTGAGGCCAAAGCGGCTAAAATCTAAAATGGCCGAGAGCAATCATCCATTTATTACAGACTCAACCTAGATGATGTACATGTACAGCAGCAATGTTTGATCCTTGTTGTTCAGCCATTCCATGAAGGTTTGGGTGTGGAACCTTGACACACGTTCCACATGACCAAACTTGTCATCTGTACACGATGTACAAGCGGTACACTGTTTTGTATTTCTCTCTTTTAATTTATCATTAAAGACAATTTGTTGAGATAATTTGGCCGAAATAATGAAAAATGAAAATATGTGGTGTTTGAAGATGATCATGCAGCAAGTACGCATATTTGAATGTAATCTTCATGAAATGTAAAATGTATCCATGCTTTGTTGATTGATGTCCACGTACATGTAGGTCGTTACCTTTACAAAAAACTCTATTGAGATTGCCATTGACGCAATGTACTTTTATAGAATTTCATATTATTATTACATGTTTAGTTATTTATCTAGACTTCTGCAAATTGACCGTGAACTACTTGAAAGGGTACAAGTTTTTGCTAGAATTTTTATTCTGACAATTGTTGTACAATTTTAGAAAAACTTGTTTTGTGCTACATTTATAAATTGTATCCATTGAATATGGTTTTAGTGAAAATTAAGCTTGATTGAGGAATTGTAAATTGTTAACATATTGCAACTCTTGAAGACGAAAACGAATTTAAGCCAACCTTAATATTTGACCATAAAGACCATGCAATAAAAGGAGTTGACCTGTAATCCTATACTCGCTTGAAACTGGAGCAAGCTGAATTTAAGTGTGGTATGGTATCCGAAACGCACAAAGTGTTGATTTCGTCGTCTGGGTAGCTTTTTTTTTAGAAAAGTGTTGGTTCTGAAGGGTTATGATGAAACTTTAATTCCTCATGATTTGTTCTAACTTCTAACAACTCCCTGTTTTCTTTCTTCTTCTTGCAGAAATAAAGCCATCGCGGATTACCTGCGATCAAATGGCTATGAGAATGCTCTACATGAGTTCCAGAAAGAGGCTGATTTGGTAAGAACCTAGGGTAGCTCTAGACCTTGCACATCGTAGCCTTAGACCTTGCACATCGTAGCCTTCGACCTTGCACATCTTGTTGTCACCTGTCACATGTAATCAGTTTGGTGAACACCTGCAGATATTCAGCAGTCAGCCAATCGAAACAATCAGCTTGAATTGTGACCCGAGGTGTAGTTTTGTGTCGAATCAATGTGAAGAAGTCATGCAAATTCAGTAGTCATATTGGTAGTTCGTAGTGCTGGGCGAATAGTGAAATTTTGATATTCGGATACCGCTGGCCAACTATTCGAATAGTTTTTTCGTCACTAGAGGGCGCTATTTAAAATTAAAAAAATTCGCTGTTCGTTTGTGAATGAGATCTTATGGGCGGATTGATATTAGTTTTAGACTGTCACTCGGTTCATTCATAAAAATAACTGGATCTAATTTAAAGATGGCGATTTGCTTTTTCTTTTGATCGTGATTGACTCTACGTGAAGGAAAACTTTCGTAATCTTTGAACAAATTACGTCAGAAATGTCATTGTTTTAATTCTTCACGGAGGTGAGCATAGTTAAATACTTAATTTATGCTGTTTTATGCTGTCTTAATAGAAGTTTCATTAAGGATTCAGACAAAACATTCCTATCAGTTGTCGCCCGACGTCCGCGGATATTCGGATATTTAAGAATATCCGGTTACTTGGTTGTAATTACAGAACTATCCGGTTTATAAATAGGTATTCGCGCCCATTGCGGATATCCAGTTAAGAAAAAAAAGGCATTCGCGGTTACGGATAGGAAAACCTATTCGCCATTAACCGGATATTCAAATAATTCGCCCAGGCCTAGTAGTTCAGTGGGTGTGTGCAGCGTTCACCCGCAACAGTAGTCCGTGGCAAAATGCCGGTTCGGACACCTGGGCCAAGCCAATTTCATTAAGCCTGTAAGCACAAAAACTTGCTTAGCACATAATAGTATTTGCTCAGCAGAAACAGGTTACCAGCCCAAATTACTTTAAATTTGCATTGTTATGGCTCGTGCCCCTCTCATTTTTTGCTGAGCAAAGAAATTTGTCAAGCAGTATTTTCTGCTTAACAGCTTTATGAAATTGGGCCCTAAGGACCGGTCAAAATTCACTCCAAGTGGACCAGATGGCTAGTTTGCTTTTCTCTTGTTTCATTTTTTTTTAATGGACGGGTGAAAAAGCTGACAGACTTTTGAAATGACAAGCTTACTGTCCCTGCTGGCTATTCACTGTAAAGGTTAAGGGAAAACACTGCGTATGATTGTGTTTAGATAGGCCTATGGAATGGGCCTCGATGAAAATTGTTTGCACTGAAATGTACAAGGAAAGTGCACCTTTAACTGCACAGAACATAGCATTGATTTTCCTATTAGTGGCTCATTGATTCCCAGTAAGAAAAACATTTCAATTATTTCCAGTCATCAGATTCTAGTTTTATGACTTGCAGTTAATGCAGATCAGATGGAATGGAAATCAAAATATACATTCTCATTATTTGACAATTTACAAGCACGGTTCACACATCCATCATGTCAACACTGATCAGTGTACATGTAGATTGAATGAAAGCTTTGCCCAGTCCTTATTCTAAGCCCAGTGGCAGCAAACACTAACCGTCTCACTCGCCAATTTAAAAAGCTAAATTATGTGCCATACACAGAATGTTCGTGCATTGCAGGGAATGATTTTGTCCGACAACTTTGCATAGTGAAATATTGAGACTAAACTAGTTTTTTGCACTGAATACTAATTTTGAGAAGCAAACAATGATTTGTTTAGTAGCAACTGATACATATCGCTATTCTAAACCAGGGAAAGATTTTACTGCATTTTGTTTTTTTAATGGCTTAATCAGATTCAGGCATGCAGCATTCAGGTGAATTTCATTGTTGTGTTCTCAGCTGTGTTATTTAAAAGCACAGTGCAAAATCTTGCTGTGCCTCCCTCTTTTGACAAACTGCAGTTATACATCTATGTCTGTTAATTGTCATCATTAAATAAAACAGTTCATGAAGAACAATTGAGGCTCCTTGTGCCATTGTCTACACTGTAGAACAATCAACACCCTAGAAAGTTCTTCATCTTTGAGAGGGCAAGGCCATTTTTATTTTGAAAAGGGAACAACCATTGGAACATCTTAAAGTCTATAAGTTTGAACAGAGCACCATGGTCAAGAGCAGGGCAACCAATGCCAGCGCCTCCATGCCCTTCGTGTTTTTCCAGGCCTGGGGCAACTTCCAGGCAACCAACTGGACTGGACTTCATTCATTGAAGGCACACTTGAAACAAAAAAGTACATGAAGTAACTAAAGTAGATGTGAATATTGAAGTCGTCTTCTTCCTGGAGACTATTTACTTGTAAGTTGCCTTGTAAGACTTGGCCCTCCAAAACTCACATCTTCATTTCATACTGCATATTTTATGAGTATACATAATACATAGTCTATCTGTAAAAGCTAGTATGAATGTTAAATCAACATTTACAATAATTCATTGTAAAGGACCGACAATAGTTGGCCAAACTGGAACTTATCCCCATTTGTTTTAATCTTCTTTCCTTTTTGATTTTATTCCCCCCCCCCCCCAGCCTGGAGATGTAGAAAGAAAGTACAACGGACTCCTGGAGAAGAAATGGACTTCAGTGATCAGACTACAGAAGAAGGTGATGGACCTGGAGTGCAAACTGAATGAGACGGAGAAGGAATATACCACAGGAGGACCTAACCAGAAACGTTCTCCAACAGAGTGGATACCGCGACCTCCAGAGCGTTACTCACTGACCGGCCATCGTAGCACTATAACTAGAGTATTGTTCCACCCTGTATACAGTGTTATGGTCACAGCTTCTGAAGATGCTACGATAAAGGTTTGTCATGGGGGGGTTTCCCTTCAAATATCAATTTAAATTCATTTTTTTGAGTTTCGTGACTAAGCAATCTTGTGCACTAGACTCATGTTCTAGTGTAATGGGAGTGTGGGGGTTTGGAATCCATCATGGCTCTTGTGCCCAGAGCAAAGCACTTAATCTAACTTGCTTTGGCCTTCATATGAGACGTACACTGTAAAGCCATAGGTCGGTGTGTTGTGTAATGCATTGTAAAGGAACCTACATGTAGTAGGATTATTGCTAAGAGAAGGGGTTTGACCGATGTGGTTCTTGCATGGCTAGCAGCATATTGCACAATTTCATTACAAGTACCTTGTAAACTCGCACAAAGTGCTACGAGACATTTGTTGATAAAGCGCGATAAGAACAAAGAACTGAGTGTTATAAAAACTGCCAACTCTCCCTGATTTTGCAGAAAGTACCTTGAAAATAAACCGATTTGTCTACATTGGTGAACAAATTTGAAAATCTCCTGTGGAAACTTTCCCCATTATGTTTAATGTAATTCTAAATATCTCCCTGATTGCAAGATGCAACTGTTGGCAACTCTGCATCCATTGAATCATACACAAGGTGCTTTAAAAATAATGCTAAATTGTACACCAGTATGTGTGCAAGGTTAACCTTTATGCGAGCAAGAAATACATGCGTATGTGTGTGGGATGGGGGGGGGCATGCTTTCACATCTACTCTTTTGGGATTTTATTGTTAGGTAAAGTATATTTGTAGAGATATTTTCAACTATGATCTGTTGTTTTGTTGTTGTACAGGTTTGGGATTATGAGGCTGGTGACTTTGAACGTACTCTCAAAGGTCACACGGACAGTGTACAAGATATATGCTTCGATCACACAGGAAAAATACTAGGTAAGCTAATACCACAACATTGTTTTGCATGGGAGTTTGTAACGTTAGGTGGCAGCAGACTTACCAGGTGAATTTTCATCATTTCTCTGAGCATGCGCACCGAGACCAATGGATTTTACCTGGTAAGTCTGCTGCCACCAAGCCCTCCACATTGCCAACCTGTCTGATTTGCAAATTGTTGACCTTTGCTTAGCCTGAACATCTGACGTCACACTTCGGCTTGTGATTAATGCCAGAGATCAGCCTCCAGACCAGCATGTATATTCAACTTTGACCTACTCTCATTTCACATAGAGAGACGCAGTCAAATTCTATTGCGGACGTAACAATAGTGATTATTTGGGTATCTATGTCACTGCACGTTTATCAAATGATATCACTGTATCCATTGGAATCACTGGATCTAGCGGCAGGGACCTGTCTTTATCATTGTGGATAAAGACAGGGGCCCAGTCTAACCTCGGCTTAACTTCATAGAGCTGCTGAAGCACAAAGAGTAGCTAAGCACAAACAAATTATGCTTACCAGAATGAGGTAACAACCAAGCTATCATGTCACTTGTACAGTTATGACTGGTATCCTTGTCATTTTGTTAAGTAGAAAATTGTTGTTGAGCAATTTGTATTTCTGTTAAGCAGCTTTATGAAATTGGACCCTACTGGCATTAGTAAAGACTGTGCAACGACCATAGACTGCAATGAAAAGTCTTAGTGTCTGGCAATTACAGCATCTGGCGATTAGCATCTTGCGACCAAAACAATTTGAGTTTGATCTGTGATGAAATTACAGCTTAACTAATTGGCAACATTCCTTGCTGAGTGATTTGATGGTTATATTTGATGTCTCGTTTCTTCCCTCTACTCTTTACAGCATCATGCTCGGCTGACATGACAGTTAAGCTTTGGGACTTTCAGGCGTATGAGTGCATTAAAACAATGCACGGCCATGATCACAACATCTCATCCGTTAGCTTCATGCCCACCGGTGACTTTGTCGTGTCTGGGTCCAGGGACAAGACAATCAAAATGTGGGAGGTGGCCACAGGGTGAGTCTTAACATTTCAGCTATTTTAGTGTTTTCTCAATTCAACTCATTGTAGCGACACCATAGAAATAGAACCCGGAGAACGCTGAGCTTGGCCACCCTCTGTGTCGTCTGTGGACGCGGCGTATCGATGCTGCGCGATACGCGTGTATGGCAAAAATGACCATTGCGTGACACGCATGTATAGCAAAATGAGCATCACGTGACACGCGTGTATGGCAAAATGGCAAGATATCAGCGCACATAGACCATTTCTAGTGTGTTCATTGGTCAATGATGACGTCACTGCATGGTAAAATATTTTGCCATGCACAACGAAACTGCACACGCAATGAGACACTCGGCGTCCTCCGGGTTCTATTTCTATGAGCGAGACTAAGTCTGGATGCCGAAATAGTCTGGTCCCCATACATAGAAGTTTGAGATCAATCAGCCATCTGGGTTACTAGAGAAAAGTGAAATACCAATTACAAATTTTGCATTGCATTGATGCCAAAACATAAATGAATAAAACGCTCACTGAACGATAAACTCAAAACTCAAAATTAGATTGTTTATTTCTCATCAGATATAAAATTTCAGACAGAATTATTTCAAGGGATTTCTACTATCATCATCATTAGACCGTGTAGGTTTTATGTAAATCTGTGATCTTCACGATTTTTGTTTCTTACCAATTCTGTAACCTTCCTTTTATGGTGTATTTTTGTGTACCTTGTTGTGCAGGTATTGTGTAAAGACGTTTCAAGGTCACAGGGAATGGGTGAGGATGGTGAAAGTGAACTATGACGGCTCCTTGCTAGCGAGTGCTTCCAATGACCAGGTATGACTCAAAGCCTAGTCTTCCCAACTCTAGTCAACTTCTTGGTGTCGGGTCACTTCGTACATTAAACCCTTCGTATCCTAGACCAGAGTTGTGTATTGGGAGAGTTACTACATTTTGCGATTAGAAGCCATTTTTGTCCCAAGAAATGTATGGGCGAACACGGGGTGCCCAGTGGGTTGTGCTGCATTTGGAGACAAAACGGCGTCCAGCAACCACGTGACCAAAGTAGGATTTGAAACTTTGCATGGTGGAGATAAGATATAGAAGAGTTTGCGGTAACACCATGTAATAACAATCTCTAAATGAGTTGGGGTGGTTCTGAAAAGAACCGTTGGGTTAACTCGACGTTTCGATCAGTATGCTCTGATTGTCTTCTGGGAAGACAATCAGAGCATACTGATCGAAACGTCGAGTTAACCCAACGGTTCTTTTCAGAACCACCCCAACTCATTTAGAGATTGTTATTACATGGTGTTACCGCAAACTCTTCTATATCACGTGACCAAAGAAAACTGGTCCTTTCATCTCGCAACTCTCTCAATACACAGCTCTGCCCTGGACACTTTCTAACCTTTTGCAAGGTTGTAAGCGACCCAAATGTATGAAGTGACCAAGGTACCAAGTGGCAAAGGTATGAAGTGACTGACATCCAACTACTTATTGACTCTAAATCCCCATTCAGTTTTACCTATAGTCACTGCTCTTTTCTTACTTGGTTAAAGACCAAACTGTAAGTGAAGGATCCACAGTACCACAAAGCTCACAATCAAACTCTGAGTGCTAACACTGGATGTTCTTCACTTGTAGTAAACGGTGCTATGAAGTTGGAACCAGGGCTAAAGATATACTTGTAAAACTATACTCTAGGAACAGCCAACAATTTGGTTCCAAAATACCCCCACAGTTGAACAAACAATCCTTTGGAGAACCCTGAATCCCTTTTGTTTTTCGACACTGGACACCTTTGGTAATTGTCAAAGACCAGTCTTCTCACTTGGTTTATCTCAACATACATGTATGCATAAAATAACAAACCTGTAAAAATTTGAACTAATTGGTCGTCAAGGTTGTGTGATAGTAATGGAAGAAAAAAAACCCAGGTCACACAAAGTTGTGTGCTTTGAGATGCTTGATTACGGGACCTCAAATCTAATTATGAGTTCACAAAATCAAATATCGCGGAAAATAACTTCTCAAAACTGTGTTACTTCAGAGGGAGCCATTTCTCACAAAGTTTTATACTATCAACAGCTCTCCATTGCTTGTTACCAAGTAAGTTTTTATGCTGGCAAATATTTTGAGTATTTACCAATAGTGTCCAGTGCCTTTGAATCCTTTAATGTCAACTTTCGCACACGCAATTGTTTGTGAAAGAACTTGGAATAAATCTTGTTCTGGACTAGAGTCTGATTTATTTTGATTTGTTTTATCCATCCACAGACTGTGCGAGTATGGGTGGTAGCCACCAAGGAATGCAAGCTAGAGCTGAGGGAACATGATCATGTTGTAGAGTGTGTCAGCTGGGCACCAGAGTGCGCTCATCCCACCATCAATGAAGCTATCGGTGCAGAAGTACGTACAACTACCCTTAAAATATTACCCCTGATTCTACCAAACCGAACAATTTTGACTTGGTGCCATGCAAACCAGTGTTGATGACTTAAGGCATAGTTTTTATATAACAATTGTCATTTTGTATTAACCCTAACCGCCTCAAATCCCCCCAAATCATCTCATAGAATTTGGCCTGACATACCCAGTCTAATTATTCGGGTCTTGAGTTACCATAGAGTGGAATATTTCAGTTGACTGGACTAACCATAAAACAAGTTGACAGCTTTAACAGTGGCTAGAGCCCGGTTCATACTTCCTGGGAATGTGAATGTGAAGCAAATATTGACGCCACAAACTCGCAACGAATAATTCGCAGCAGTTCAACTCTGCTCAACTCTCTTGCAAATGTAGCTGCGAAAGGAGGGTTGTGACGTCAAGTTAACGTCAAATTCGCTTTGCAAGATACTTTACTATAATTGCATCTCTTCACCCAGGGGTATAAATGGAGACCTGCGAGGGTAAAGGTTGATAATGTGAATGAAAAAGCCTTTGGAGCGCCACGGCAGCTCGGGGCTGTATACTCTGGAGCTGAGAAAGATTAAAGGGATTTTATTTGCCCAATGACAAAGGGACTAATGTAAAGCGCATTGATACGGTTTATTGTGAAATGCGCTATATTATAAGAATTTGTTTGTTGATTCAGTCACAGACAAAATACATGTCCCCTAGGGGAGAGGAGAGTCATTTCAAGTGCCTGTCCGATTATGAATTTAAAGTATTCTCTCCAGTGAAACCAGGAAAGACAGGATACAAACCTGCCATATGTCTGGATCTTTAATGGATTTGGGGTTGAACAGAGAAAAGTTAACAAGAGCTGGATTTGAATCATCTACCTCCTGATTAACGTGCCGGCTTTCTACCAACTAGCCCTATGTTGGCGGTGTCCCTATTTTGTCAATATATTTGTTCGGAGGTGCCAGTCAGAAGCCATACAATTGTTAACTGCTGTGTAGCCAGGGATCAAACCCAAGTTTACAATACAATCTGGGAAGCGGTAGCCAGGGGATCACCTTAAGAAGATGCAATTTTTTTTTTCAGGTGTCAGATAAGAAACCACAAGTTCCCCTTACATTGCTGATTATAAGAACATGCTGTTATTTTGTTAATGGCTATCTCTGTTCATGTACCTTTCATATAATTCCATTGGTTGAATTTTTGATGTTTTTAATACATAGCTGACTCTGGTTAATAAAATTGATGGCAAGCAGGTAAACAATATTGACTCTGTGCATGATGAATAAATTCATCTTAACAAAAGCTCTGCTCTGCTCAGGGAAAATGTCAAATGCGGTGTTCGGTTTCCTGCTCACCTTTTCATTGCATTATCTCCCAATACCTTGATGGGTTCTCTAAACCTCATGTCTCCTGCCAGCTCAAAATGCTTCCGCACATTTATTGGTAGATCTGTAATAAGTGAGCTACTTTTCAGAGGGATTTACTATCCTACAGCCTTGACTGAAGACTTTGCGGCTAAATTAACCTAGACTTGCATGTAACTCTACCTGCTGTGCTTTGATTGCATAGACCTTGAAAGATAACGGAATCAATGCATGGACACCATTGTTGTGCTGACAAAATGCTCAAAATGCTGATTCATATTTCGGTTAGAAATTTGATATGATTGCGAAGCTCATGTTTAATTTCTTCAAAAGGTTATACAAAGATTGCATATAATTTTATCTAGGATGTTTCTCGGCCATAGACTGAAATATGATATGGAGGTATTTATCGCCACTCCAGTGGCGCATTATTATTGCTTCCTTTTACCCTTTTGCTTTCCTTGGAAATACATGTATGACTTGGAGTACTCATGCATTTTTATTTTGTTTGGGGGTTTTTCCTATTATTTTAATACAAGCTTCTAGAAAATGTGACCCGCTACGTGAAAATGAGTCAGATGTCGCCCAATGCATTATTAAGTAATGGACAGTTTAATGTGAAAAAAAAAAAAATTATTTATTTTTTTTACTTTTTAAGATCTATATTTGCATGGTTAACCTTTCGAACACTTACTTTCAGGCAATAAAGCTATGAATACAAAAAATTTGTGATAATACTTATCTTTTTTGTATCCTTTTGCGTGTAATGGTAGTTTAAAACATTACTTTACTGGTAATTCGTTTTTCAGGAAAAATTATGTAGTGGCTATTTTCAAACGAAAGTAACTCCGCTACGTGATACACCCCAAAACTTCGACATATACCAAATTACTGCTGTTGGTGTGTTCTTTCCTGCCATGCATAAAACTCAATCCTTGAAATTGTCAACATCTGACTCATTTTCACGTAGCGGGTCACAAACATAGATATGTGAATATAATGATAATAAATTAATGTGCTCTATATCGTATCAGAGGTCTGTTGTTAATAATAGCTTCATGTTAGGAGGGATTCTATTTGGAAGATGTCCCATGTGTAAGATGAGAAATGGTAGTCACTTAAAGAAATGTGTGAACTGGAACAATACACCGATCCATTAAGCCAGGCCCACTTATCATTGACCAATTACAACCGCGAAATCTGATCACCATTTGAACCGTTTGGTGATCTTTGCACTAACGGTGATCGGGTTTCGCGGCTGTGATTGGTCAACTGGTAAGGAGGCAGTGTGATCCTGAAAAGTCAGTCGCTGACTGTTTTTTGTTGACGCAAGGTCGACTTGAGGCCGGCTTTAGGTACTTTGGGATACACTTTTGCATAAAAGCATTTGTTATGAAATGAATATGGTTGAAAGATGTTTTTCAAAGTGGCTTTCCTTTTACTCTGCAAACGAACACGGTCCGTTGGCCCACAGCACCCAATCAGAAGGCAATGTGTCTGTTAAAATTGTAACATGTCAGGTCAGAAATGGTTCTTGTGATTTGGCTTGATGCACAACTTACTCAACTGCATTGGCTGTATACTCCCCAGGTAGCTGAGATGGTTTAAATAAATTCCCTAGGTCCGGAGTACGGAGCATACAAATGTTGATTGTTGTTGGGTTTTTTCTTTGCAGACGAAGAAGAACCAGAGGTCAGGACCATTCTTGGTGTCAGGATCCAGAGACAAGAGCATCAAGGTGTGGGATGTTAGCGCTGGTGTCTGCATTATAACCCTGGTAAGAGTTTATACATGAATGTTCAATATCACATTCACTATTGAGATGTTAGCGCTGGTGTCTGCATTATAACCCTGGTAAGAATGTATACATGAATGTTCAATATCACATTCGCTATTGAGATGTTAGCGCTGGTGTCTGCATTATAACCCTGGTAAGAATGTATACATGAATGTTCAATATCACATTCGCTATTGAGATGTTAGCGCTGGTGTCTGCATTAAAACCCTGGTAAGAGTATATTAGCATGAATGTTCAATATCGCTTTCACTATTGAGATGTGAGCGCTGGTGTCTACATTATAACCCTGGTAAGAATGTATACATGAATGTTCAATATCACATTCGCTATTGAGATGTTAGCGCTGGTGTCTGCATTATAACCCTGGTAAGAATATATATGAATGTTCAATATCACATTCACTATTGAGATGTTAGCACTGGTGTCTGCATTATAACCCTAGTAAGAATATATATGAATGTTCAATATCACATTCACTATTGAGATGTTAGCACTGGTGTCTGCATTATAACCCTGGTAAGAAGATATACATGAATGTTCAATATCACATTCACTATTGAGATGTTAGCGCTGGTGTCTGCATTATAACCCTGGTAAGAATATATATGAATGTTCAATATCACATTCACTATTGAGATGTTAGCACTGGTGTCTGCATTATAACCCTAGTAAGAATATACATGAATATTCAATATCACATTCACTATTGAGATGTTAGCGCTGGTGTCTGCATTATAACCCTGGTAAGAATATATATGAATGTTCAATATCACATTCACTATTGAGATGTTAGCACTGGTGTCTGCATTATAACCCTAGTAAGGAAAAGATACATCATTGTTCAAACACTGGTCAGAAGAACATGTACAATCAATCCCACACATGGTGTTGCCGCAAACAGAAAGTACATCAATTGCATCATGAATCACTACATCCTGAACAAGAATTTTACAAGCTCGTAAGCCCATCCCAGTGGTCTTGTATGAAACCTGTAAGGAGAGTGAAAATGGATATTGGGTTACTAGTGTAGGAATTCAACTACTTTTAGACCAGTAGGATTTGAAACTTTGCATGGTGAGAGTATAATTAGTTGAGGTTAGTGGTAACGCCATGGTTAAATCTCTTTTGATTAATGTTTTTTCTGAGAATACGATGGCTGACAACTCGACATTTAGATCAGTATCATCTGATCCATTTCAGGAGGATTTTTGTATAATTTTTTTTATGCAAGTCGCCAGACACACAAGGCCTGAAGGCCACTTCAAGGTGTGGGCTACATTTATTTTTTTCCAGAGGCCGTTGCCACCTACTCCTAGGGCTGAAACAGGGTTACCCCTTTTACAGTCCATACGGATGTACAGGCTTGGGTATCATCAATTCGAAGCCTGGCTGGTAGAGCAGAAAGCACTACCTCCCCAATGTTACGTAGCAAGTGTCACGACCGGGATGCGAACCCACACCCTGCTGATCAAACACCAGAGCTCGAATCCAGGGCTCTATACCGCTTGGCCATGACACGCCACAGGATGCTGGACTCTGTTGCAAGATGCTGCTTAAGTAATGCCTCTTGGAGATTAACTGGTAGTTGTGCTTAGCTCAATAGTGGGTGAAGGCAGGAACAGGATAAGCTGGGCTTAGTTTGGTTAAGAGTGTAGACCATTATCATTTCTCATTACTATTTTTATTTTCTTGTCCTTTACAGACTGGTCATGATAACTGGGTGCGAGGAGTTTTATTCCATCCAGGAGGCAAGTTTATAGTGAGTGCGTCTGATGATAAGACCATTAGGGTGTGGGATTATAAGAATCGACGCTGTCAGAAGGTTCTCAACGCACACACACACTTTGTCACCTCCCTCGGTAAGACACAATGATTTACTCTTAAGCTGGTTTCGGCCATCCGCCTAAAACACCACTGTTTTCAATCAATGACTTTGTCAATTTCAATAGACCTTTTCACAAATACCCATTCCACAAGCCCTAACTGTTGAATGAGGTGCATGCTGCTTTAGATAGCTATCAAACTTGGTGGTCGCTAGCTAGACCAGCATACACGACATTCCACACCTTTTGCGTGCATACCGAGTATTTCCGATATGGTCTATGGTGAACTTGTTTAGCGCCCTCTTGTGATAAGATTTGGCCAGCCAACCACTGTCATTAATTTTCACCAGTGGTCTTGTATAGCACATTTCGCCCTGTACATGTATATCATTTCCCTTCTACTTTCCAACAACAGAACCCTCAGTGTTTGTTACATTACAAACACACATGTCTAGTTGTTTATCTGTTTTTATGAGTTGGGGGCCATGCAATCTGCACAATAGCCAAGGAGAAATAACATGCACATTTCAACTTTCATAGGCTTGGGGTTTCTTGTTGGCCCATCATCATTTTACCTTCATCTAGAGAAAAAATGCATTGCCCTTACACTGAACAAAGCATCTGCCCTGAATATCTCCACCAAAGCCTCAAATCCTACCTTTTTGATACTAATTGTTTTCACTGTTTTGCTTCATTTGATACAGATTTCCACAAGTCCGCTCCGTTCATCATCAGCGGTAGCGTTGACCTGTCTGTCAAAGTCTGGGAGTGCCGTTAATGATACCCTGGGTGGGTCTCATCCTATTTAAATGTATCTCTATTACTATATAACCAATGGCAACCTTGTACATGTATGCACAGCTTTAACATACAACCAGTCATATCTCTTACTATTACTAGCAGACTAACTTCTAAGGGTTTCGTGTTGTTGGTTTGGGTGATTTTTTGTTTCTGCCACCGTGTGTGTTTGGAGCATGTTTAAAACGCCACTGTAAAGTCCAGTGATTTGACTTGTGGTGTCTCTGTGTGTCGATGAGGGGTGAAACAACAGCACCCTATCAAGTGGAACTTCAGTTCTGTGAAGAAAAGAAAAATGATGAATAAACTGACATCCTTTTATAATAAACACCAATTGTGCAAATTGTCATTGATAACTGGTTAAACGAAACACCTCCAAAATCGGATGACATATCAACATTAAATAAATGTCTTGCACAAAGATTTGTTGATATCGGAGTAAGGTTTGAAGTAATTCCGAAAACTGTTTGCCACATAACAGTCTCTTTGGACTACAAAGTTAACTTTAGCCTGTTTTAGCAACCTGCTTTGGGAAATCTTCATTTAGAACCGAAAAATGATATAGATGCTGCTGTTACTTCTTTCATCCTCACACAAAACGAGGGGGGGGTCTAATTTGGTTTCATGTACTACGCGGAAACTAGCACCCCGAGTGGCTAGATTGACAATAATATAAAGAATTCTAGTATTACCATTGTGCTTTAACACTGTAGTGACAATGATTGTGTTTCGTTAGTTAAAAGTGCTCTGTTAAAAGACACCATATTGTATTGCATGAAAAGTCGCCTTTGGGATATTGGAAGTGCATCTTGTTTCTTAAATGTGCATTGAAAGAGTACTTAAGAGGTGATAAGATAATATATGTCAAAAGATAAGTGCTAGTTTAGTGAAATTTTAGAAAAAATCACTTCGGTCATTTGTCAACTGTTTCGGACAAATTTAGAAAATAATTTGCTGAATTTGTCACTAATTAAAGGAACACGTTGCCTTGGATCAGTCGAGTTGGTCTTTGAAAAGTGTTTGTAACCGTTTGTTATAAAATGCATATGGTTAGAAAGATGTTTTAAAAGTAGAATCCAATGATCCACACACATTTGCCTCGAAGTTGTGTGGTTTTCTGTTTACTTTGCGAACTAACACGGTCGGCCATTTATGGGAGTCAAATTTTTGACTCCCATAAATGGCTGAAAGTGTTTGTCGACGAGGTAAAAGGAAAACCACACAATTTCGAGTGATACTTGTGTAGATCATTATATTCTACTTTTAAAATATCTTTCTAATCATATGCATTTTATAACAAACGGTTACAAACGCTTTTCAAAGACCAACTCGACCAATCCGAGGCAACGTGTTCCTTTAATTTCAAGATACTATTCTTGATCAAAGTTCATCTGGAACAGATATTGACATTTGACTTTACAAAAGAAAATTTTTGTGCAAGTGCAATTTTCCTTTCCCAAAAATGTAGTTTGCCTTTCCTCAAAGTGGGAATTTTTTGTTGCCAGAAGAGGAAACCTTCCATTTCCCAGAAGTGACTCTTCCAGTTCCCGTACGGGGAATGTCTCTTTCCTAGAAGTGAAACTTCAAGTTGTGTGTTTGTTTCTGATGGTAAGATATTACAGGGAATGTTGCCCACTGAAGTGCTTGTATTGTTGGCTGGTGTGTGGATGAATTACAATTACCATTCATACACCATGTACAATGATGTCAAAATGCTGCTACACAAAGCAAGCCTTCGTTAACTGTCAAGCTTAATGAGTAAATGTATTTTAATCAAATCAATCAAAAATGGCGAATCTTAAAAAGAACATTGTAATTACTGTGATATGAAGCTGACAAATCGTTTAATGATATAACGTTGGTGTTTTTTGTTGATTATTTTTTCTTTTCTGCCATGAGTGTGATGTCATTGTACACTACTATTAATATGCAAAGGTCGGGAGTTAAAGGTCAAGGTCATGTATTTATCTGATATCTAGTCAAATTGTACATTAAAGCTAGGTGTTTAAACAACTGCAGGTGTATTTTGATCGTTGTTGAAATTAAGCTGTAGAGTTTTTAAAAGGCTTGATTATTGCTGAGAGCATGAGACAGGTTGGAAATCTCAAATTGCTGGTGTATTTTCCCATTTGCAGATCTTTTTTTATAAGATAGCGGTGGGGTGATTTGTTTTTAAATAGTCAAGAAAAAGGGGTTTATCTCGGAACAAAGGCATCAGCAAGTGTGGGTCATTTCCGGGATAATTTTTAAATACAGTTGAAGAAAAGGATGGTTATGTTTAACTGAAGCAAACTCACAGAACAAAAAGATATATAACTTCTTTACAATATGACAGTAATTTGAGATTCCAGACCATTTCCTGTTGGATTCTGTATTGTAGCTTTTTAAGGTATCATACAGCGTGTTTGGATATTATCAACTAGGATTATAATGAAACTTTCAATGGCTTTCACAGAAGAAGAAAACAGGCCAGCTACTAACACTTTTAAATCTAATCAACGGACGAAGCTTGGGAGATATTTAAAAGGTTTCTGTGTATGATAATTAAACAAATTATATAAGCCATGTGGCATGCTATCTATGTGTTGTTTATGTATAAATAAATTGATGACAATGTATGCTGTTAACAGGGACAAAACTTGTACAGAATTAAGATTATGACACTAGTCCGAGATAATAGCGCAGCAGTATTGTTAAAGGTTATTGTTGTTACTTATTAGGATAAAGTAGACATTGTTTTGCCTCAGTGAGGCTTACAATGAACGGTAGGTCCGGCTCAATTTCATCAAGATGTTTGACTGTAAGCAAATTGGTCGTGCTTACTTGAGCAAAGAAGCGTCCTGAATCAGAACTGTTTCATAATGATCAAGATGATTTTGTGATGCAAATTCAAAATGGATTTGTACTGCTGTGTCTCTTATATGCTAACTAACTGTAAGTTAGCATCCCTTTTTGCTTTGCTTACAGTAAGCAGCAGTTATGAAATAGAATTTCTGCTAAGGACTATTCTATAAGCAGTAAAGGTCGACAGGCTTTGTGAAATTGGTGTCCGGTTTGTATTACTTGGTTTACCTTGATGCACAAAGGGGGAAAGGTCAGAGTTCTCTCTGACGTGAAAATGTACTGACTCCAAACTGTAATTTGTAGATGGCGCTTGTATATAAAATGTTTTGTCGCATACTTGTCAATGCGATGTATGTAGTGATGCCATGAGCGTAGTCTTTGCTAGGCTGTCCATATTGTAGAATCTATTCCCTTCTTCCGTACCCAATCATCGCCCTCAAGAAAGCTAATAACAAAAAAGGTGAACGTAGTTTGTGTAACTTGATAAGAAAGCAGCTCTTCAAACACTTTTTAGCGCCTTAAGGAAACAAATAATGAGCATTGTTTGTGAGCCAAGATTTTTGATTTGTTCATGTTGTTAATTTTCCAAATATACAGGGACTGTATCAGAGGATGAGCATTAACTTGGTTATCAGATTTGTTTGTTGATGTACACAGAAAGTAGAGACATCTTTATGCTTGTATTCTTTGCAAACAAAACATCTTTAGCATTGTCAAGCAATATGCAGTATTTGTTCATTCAGTTTGTCTTCAAACATCTACAAACTCTTCCTTAATGTCACCATGCCTTATACATTGCTTTCCGGTGAGTTTTTACACTTACATAACAGGGGTGAAATGCATGTATTTTAAGCCACAGGAATAGTTATTCCAACAAGTTAAGAAAGTTGTGTTGAACTTTTATGAAATCGTAGTTAATCTAAAGAGTTGTTGGGGACGTTCATTTCACAATTTGTGTTTGACTACCATATGAACTAAACTTTAGTTTGTATTACCTTTAACACATTAATCAATGCATGTACCTCTCTCTTGTAGGCTCTAAACTGCTTTTTTGGTCCCTAGTTGGATTGTTATTACAGTATAACTGATGCCTTCATCATCTGGTGTGTTTGTGTAGAAAATGGCTAAGTCCTAACCAATTTCACCAAGCAGTAAAAGGACGAAAACTTGCTGGAAAATCTGCTAAGCAAAAGCAATAACAGGAAACAGTCTCAAGTATTGTAACTCTGACTCTATTTGGCTGATCATCCATAGGATTTGACCAAATGTTTCTGTGGATAATAATATTGTGAGATTTTGCCCAATGCAGAATCGTTGGACATTGTTGCCTGGTGCACCTTACTGGTTGCATGAGGTTGTATGCATTTCTTACTGGTAGATTTTGTTTGCATTGAGCACCCATAAACATTCAACCGTTTGTGATTAGAATTTACTGATGCATTGTGGGTACTGAGATGCATTATGGGTAGTACCATCTTGCCTCCTTTGGGCATGGAAAAGGAGTATTTAGAGGGCTATTGATGTAAATATTAAACAAATTGTTTAAGATTATTATTTTTTATTATTTGTTTTGTTCAATTCTGGTACATGACAATTATCCACAAATCCGTAATAATATTGGACAGTACATGTAGGTTCTGTGGTGCATAGTGTACAGTTAGAGTTAAATTGGTTGCCCTTTTTTGAAAGCATGGATTTTTACATTTAGTCTATTTATTTTGATGTTAAGTTGATGTTTAATCCATATTTTAAATAATGCATTCTGTCGAAAATGATGGTAATTATTGATCTAACAACACCAGACGAAAATAAGTTTATATTCCGTTTGTGTTTCCCAAATTGTGCATATTGTTTCCTATAATTATACCATTTATTTTGTAGACTGACTTAAGTTATATATCAAGTTATTCAGTTGTGATGGCCGCTAAGGCAGATGCATTGTGGGTACTGAGATGCATTGTGGGTAATACCAAAGGGTTATTAATTTGTTTTGATTGTCCAAATTGGAGTTGTTTTTCAAATTTTAATGTATACAGAAATAAGGAATTCCCATCCCCTCGAACAATAACAGAAAGGGACGTTTTAAAAGCTTTTTTGTGCTGTTTAATTGAAACTTAAAGCCCATTAAAGGGGCACTCTGACAAGCAAACTAATAATGTAGCTGCTTTATGGTTCGGCCTAAAAATACATGATTCGCATACAGTCCACTGTGAACACATGCTGTGATGTAATGTCCTGAATAAACATGAATATACAATTTGGTCCAGTTCTTCGGTCTCATTGTGATGCCTTGTAACATAATACATGCCTTCATGATCTTGTATTTTATGGTGTTCAAGCGAAACTACATCAGTGGTTTATTGGTCCCCAAAAATGCTTAGCAGTCAGTAGTTTTATTTGGACACACAGTGAAAAGGGCTTGTGCACCCATTGTGTCCCCAAAAAGTTCACCCTAGTTTTGGCGCGGTGATAAAAACAATTATTTTAAGGCACTGGACTTTATTGGTAATTACTCAAAATAATTTTTAGCATAAAAACTTACTTGGTAACAAGCAATGGATAGCTGTTGATAGTATAAAACATTGTGAGAAAGTACAGTAGTTTTTGAAAAAGAAATAATTTTACACTGAAAAATGTTGAATTGAATTAGAGACCTCAGCTGAGGTCTCAAATTCAAGGCATCTAAAAGCACACAACTTATGTGACAAGGGTGTTTTTTCTTCCATTATTCTCTTGCAACTTCGAAGACCAATTGAGTTCAAATTTTCACGGGTTTGTTATTTTATGCATACAATATGTTGAGATACACCAAGTGAGAAGACTGTTGTTTGACAATTACCAAAGGTGTCCAGTGTCTTTTAAGATGCCTGCTACTTGTCATGATTTTGAAAGTACATCCATTCTATCACAAATGGACTACAAAGAGAACACAAAGGTGTTTACCCTTTGTTATTTATACCCAATAGTTTGGCAATTCTGTGCATTTGGTGTGAACAAAATGCTGTACATAACCTTAAGCCTATGTGATGTTGAGGGCAAATAACGCAGCAAATTTTTATTTTATAGACTGCTTGTGATTTTGAGCAAAACATCAACCAAAACTGCCCTTTTGACGTCCAGGTTTCCACTTGTTCTTTGGTGTAGAAACTACAAGCTTACTACCATTTTCAAATCTTAGGTTTCAAACTCTATGACATGATTGTTCACTCCTCAACATAAACGACTTGTGAAAGAAGTCTCTGTAGACAATTATTATTCCATCTTTTAAAGCATGGGACACAAAGCCAACTTTGATGAAAGTTCTTATAACTAATGGGAATTCGTTGCAACAAGCTTCAAAATTACAAATGATTTACAGAGATCTTCACTTTTGGGTAGGCCTACGGTATTTAGATCACTTCTTCCGTTTAAGTAAAACGCATCAAGAGAGGTCGCTGTTGAAGTTTCCCGTTGCTGGAACTCACGCATGTACCGTGACGATATAGCGAAACAAGCAGGGGCCACTAAGAATGTTCCTTGGGAACACGTTTCATAAGTTAACCAGTGCGTCATCAGTTTGAGTTTCATTTGTAAATGACCCTTCCCTAGTCGATAAGATTGTGAGGAGTCCCGGACATTCTGTGCCCTCATTAAATGGAGGTAGACGGTACAAACTTCTTCTGAAGCTCCCTCTCTTAATGTTAATTTCCCATAATAATGGGGAGTGAATCCCCTGCCCTGTCTACCTAAAATTTCACATTAATGTTTATACTTTGAGAGCTCTAACTCACATTAAAACCGGTAAACGGTTCGCATCACGACACGGTTGATCACTGTTGGAACCAAATTTAATGGAGAAACAAAACACACAATGGAAGAACCAACAAATAATGGACGCATAAGCAAAAATGTTGAACCAACAAACAGCAGGAACGTGGATGAACTTTCAAGACCATTGGAGGAACCCCAGTACAATAGGGGAACCTTTTCCCGAAATTCTCTAATAATTGCAAAGCTCCATTATCCCTCGGGGATCAACACCTTTAATGTTGCCTTTTATTGGTAAAACGCACGTATGTTTGATAATACACACACTAACAAATCTGGCGCTCTGGACTATTGGAAACGATGGGAGTGCATGATACGCATATAATTATGTGCAAAGGGACATTCATACAGTCACTGTTTCATAAGGAACACAATTGTACTGATTTTTTAAAAAAGCTCTCTCTCTCCCTTTGGCAATAGACAATCTGAGAAGTCTATATATGAAACAATAAAGGTGCAGATTTGCAGACGTGGTTGCACGACTCTATAAAACGGTGGTCTAAAGGGTCGCTTTTTTGTTTTCGTTTAAAAAAAAAACCCACTAATACACTTTGCCGGGAAACTGGAGAATTTGAACGTGACAATTTGTTATTGTTTGAAAATTTGTTTCACCATCAAACAGCACCAGCACATCCACAGTGAGTTTTGCTTTCTAAGGCACTTTCTTGCTGCTCTCTGATAGGTCATCGGCCACCAACCTCCTAGTTTAGCCTTCAAGGTTCCAAGAAGGAGAAACACAAGACTGAAGACTTGTCAACATGTCTTTGACATTTCTAGTTCAAATGGAGAACAAAAATAAACTCCCATGGTTAAAGACACTGGACACTATTAGTAATTGTCAAAGACCAGTCTTCTCACTTGGTGTATCTCAACATAATATATGCATAAAATAACAAACCTGTGAAAATCGGTCGTCGAAGTTGCAAGATATTAATGCAATAAGAAGAAAAAAAACACTTCTCGCACCATGGGTCACATCAGATGCTTGATTTCGAGACCTCAAATTCTAAATATGAGGTCTCAAAATAAAACTCGTGGAAAGTTACTTCTTGCTTGAAAACTTCGTCACTTCAGAGGGAGATGTTTCTCACAATGTTTTATACTATCGACCTCTCCATATACTCCTAATAAAGAAAGTTTTTTTTATGATAACAATTATTTTGAGTAATCACCAAGTGTCGACAACAGTCCCTGTGACAACAAGAAATAAAAAGGGGGCCCTAACAAAAGTATTTGTTATTTTGTGGTCAAGTAAACATTTTAAAAACATGATGTCTACTCTGGCTAATGTGCGAAATTCTGTGCTTGCATCGTCGAAAAAGGCACACACCCCAGCCCCGCCCCCATTCATCCAACACCCTGGTACGTAATACTGTGTTGCGCAGGTGCAAAAACGTGTAGTGCCCATACGCATTCAGGTCATGACCCCATGCACGTACGTTTTGTAAGCTACGCGTGTGCACATCCCTTGCTGCGTACATTACTATCGCTGGTACGGTGTTGCGATCATCCGCACTCTCGCAGTCTAGCCAGTGTGCAAGCGTGATAGGTTCTGCGTGTGACCCCTAGACGTTCACCACACACTCACAACGGACATACAGTACATGTACATGTACATGTGTACGGTGTACAAACGAACGATCAATCTAGGATTGAGTTACGCACGTGTTTTTCGCCGGTCGATCAAAACCTAAAAACGATGGCAGAAGATTCCGTAATCGAAAAAAATACTTCGGAAAATGCAGAGCAGACCCAGAAGTTGCCAAGTGAAAGCGAACTGTCTTGTCAGGGTGATGGTGCATTGAAAACCGCAGACAGTGCCGGTAAGTTATGCAAATTTGAGGATGGTTTTCGAGTTGGAGTTATGAAATTCGCCAATGGATGGATGTGACTGCGTGGTGTGTGTGTGTGGCGGGTCGATGTTACATCACGTTGGATTTGTGCATTATATAGGGTTATAAAAGGGGCCGTGGAAAAATACATGCATCGATGCATTATTAATTTTAAGCAAGTGTGATAACCATGATAAACTATACAGCACCGATCTCGAGGTTGTGAATTTGGGGATTCTTGTGTCACTCATATAACTTCAAATGTGTTTCATGATTTCCCTGTAAAAAAGTCTGAGTATTATGAATGATTCTGACCTGTGTGTATGCGAATGATTCCGAAATAGTTTCTGATTTGATTGTTAAAACTAAAAGTACATAGGAATAGGCCTAGTAAATTATTGTTCTACATGTATTAACAATTGCATGAGGAGGTTATGGCCTCAGAGAGTCAGATTGTCCTGGTTTTGGCCTTGGTTTGGTGTCCTTTCAAAAGGTTCCCATTGACGTCAAGATTTCCCAATCACTGGAAGTGCCCTTTGCAAAATGAAAAGGCATTGCCCTCAAAATGAAATTCTAGGCCTTTTACTAGTTTTTATTAAGCATAAAAGAGTGTCGATGAGGTTCTTGAAAACCGGCAGTGTCATGGATACATGCGATAAAGGCTTTAGCTGCGTCGCACAGCCACGACCGGTTCATGGTGAGTCACCTAGTTGCGATGACGTACTCCTAGATTTATTTCGGTTTCGTCCGCTATCGTCTCCCGTAACCTCATAGTAGTACATCTCTCACGACATAAACGATGATGGTTCAATCATGGATCAATGAGTTTTGTAATCGCAAATCTCTCTTCTTTTTTTTCTCGCCAAAATTAAGCTCTATGTGTTCTTTGATATCTATTGTCCCTGGGGACGACAAAAAATCCACTCCGCAATATAAAGAAATGTATAAAATGAAAAATTCTTACTGTAATTCAGTCCCCAACTACTCAGTTTTACCACTACACTACAAATGCCGATTGTCCCCGACCATGCGCGTATTTTTTTCCCAGGACAATGACATTTTGACTTGATCTCCCAGGCCATGTTTTTAAAACACTCACATACATGTCTTATATTGAACGGCATGGCCACCTGATCACTCGACCACTCGGAATGGAAGAACTGTCCCAGGTATTTATGAAGAAATATGATTTAATAGACCTCTTGCTTATGGTGTCACACTAAAAAGGAGCCCTAACTACTGAGACAAAACAAGATATAGGCAGGCTTTTATTTAAACTGCAGCTGCTCCTGGTGTGTAAAACACTTGTTCATAATCTCAGCATACCACTACCAGCAGCATTGCCCATTATGCAAGGGGCCTATTGGTTAACAAATAAAGGAACATTAAAGAATCCAGCTGTCTTTTTGTCACTACACAAATGTATACAAATTTGTGTATTTTATTTAACTAAATGGCTGAATGACAACATGGTTAGTTTAATAAAAATAATGAATTGAAGTCCCAGAAATTCTAAACATTTGTATTGAAAAGAAACTCAACACTTAAGAAATTTCAGCAATAAGTGTTAGCCAATTGGATGTATTTTCACTGAAAAAACCCAAATTCCATTTGTGAATGAGTTTTTAGAAACAAATTGTTTTTTTTAACTGCATAAAATCCTCAAATGCTTCATTACATCACGGAGCAATAAACTAGTATCTTATGAATGAGAGCACATCTACAACCTACCTCCATGCTTATATCATGCAACATTTCCAGTAAATTTCCACTGCTATTCTTTCCAATAACCCGGTCTGAACTCTGACCCCTAAGGCATACACTCTTGGTGGGTGGTGTTTAAGTTGATTTTGGATTGGGTCAACGGTGCATTTTAAGGTAAAATCATCTTGTTGTTAAATTACTCAAATGGTTTACATACAGTGTTGGCGTTTAAGAATTGTGTACAGATGTAGCGTTCAACAAAAGCTTTAAGGGAGGCATGCTTTAAATTATTACAATTTTAAATTATTTGTTTTTAAATTTGATGGACTGTTTTGCAGCTTTTGGTTTTGCAAGAACAAATTAAAAACCTTTAAAAAGTAGTAAATCACATTATAATGCATGTGTGTATGGCCCTTAATTCCATACTGCATTTGGTCCAATTTAGTGGATTTTATTTAGTGTATGAACTTGGTGTTTGTAGTATGTATTTTGTATTTTAATGCTATTAGTTGGTTGTCTCTACCATTGATGAGTGTTGATTCCACATGCAACGATGTAACAGGTTAGTTTGGTAATCCCATTGTGCCATTGCATCAGCTGAAAGGTACTACTGGGCAAGATTGTCAATACGCTCTGACCCAATGGCACTACATTCTATTCAGACTTGGTATTCTAATGGGTGCATTAGCACATGTGATACAGACGGACAGGTACGTTCAATAGTTTACGTATACATGAGCACATGTATTGCGGTTGTGTAGAGTTGTATGGTTGAGCATGGTAGAGATAGCACATGTGCTGTAGGCCTATATGATAGTGCAGCTACAGATACAGTACATGATTGATTATGTCACTCTTACATTTTACATTTAATTATGTTTCTTGAGTAATTTCATACTGTCTGCTGTGAGTTACACATTTTCACATGTGGTAGGCTTGCTCCAGTTTGCACTGTCTGTAACATTAAATTAGAAAAATGTTGGTTGACTTGCTTAGTGGGCATGTGATTATTAGATATTTTCCTTTGAAATATCATGAAATCAAAATTAGTTTGCATCTACAGTGTTAAGTGTCCCTTTTTCAGAAACAAAATAAAACAGTCCTAAACTAAACTGCCTTTAAAATTGTATTACACTTGTGCACCAATTGGAAGTCAAGTAGTATACAAATGATGTGTACACAAATGATGTGTACGATGGTAAATTTATTTTGTACAACTTGTATCTGGCATTGATCCAAAACAATTTAAGTCCAAGCTTTACTATTGTGCTGTTACTTTACTAGGTCACTCTGGCAGGGTGCTCCTTGGGTGCTCCTTGAATGCTCTACAAATTTCTGTGGACCTTTTATATGTGCATTGGTAAATTGGCATTTGGATGCGTGAACAATTTACATGGTGTCGTGACTGGTGATGACGCTGCATAATTGATCACTGAATAAAATGTTCTGGTATTTTCTGAATTGTGTTAAATTCTAAAAGTTTCAGTATTTCTGAAAGTTTACTTTTTATTATGAAAAACTTAAGTCAGGTCAGAAGACTGGTCTTTGACAGTTACCAATAGTGTCCAGTGTCTTTGTAGTAAAAATACGAGTCAAAATTCTTTTCAAGTGTGGCTATTTCAGTGTGAATTTTGATGGACTTGTATAACTGCGGGTAGGCTTAAAATGATGCAAATTGGTCCTGCTGGCTAATTACTGAAAAGGTACTAGGGTAATTAAATTAACCCTAATTGAGAAAAACCCTGATAGTTTAAAGATGCTATGTCAGATTTTTGGCCCCAAACATTAAAAATTAGATTTTTTTGAGTGAATGGTATTTCAAAGAGTATCACCCGCTCTAACGAAAAAAAGTTTAACTTTTACTTTTAATGGTCAGGAACCATGACAAAAATTAAAAACTTTTCTTACAAAACACATACGAATTGGTCAGGTGACATATCCCGACAAAAACTAATTTTGAGCACTTTATTTCACTGCTACTAATAATTGACGGACTTTTTCGAGCAATGGCTCAAATGAAAGCTTCTTTCTCGACCCCCATCAAAATACCTATTGAATTTTAAATCCAAATTTTGGGGTCAAATCGGCCAAAAATCTGACATAGCATCTTTAACTGATTTTTCCAGAAGGCACAACAGTTTTACGAATACAAAACTACTTAGCATTAAGTTACCATTTGTTTATATACTTGACTACCATGCATTATAAAATATGTACAGATCAACTTAAACCTGATCCACCTCATGTGACTGTACTTTATTTCGTGCATACCCTGCAGTGTATTCCTTGCATAACTTACCTCAGTGTAATTTAAGACACCCCATGGTATCATGCAAGAGTGAAGTGTAACATTGTTATTAATTGGGATGGATACTGCATTACGGGATCCATGTCTGTGGTCAACGCGTCTCAAAATCTTCCACAGCAAACTGGATTCATATGAGACAAGATTTGAGAGAGGGTTGTCCAGATTTACTGCCAATTTAAAAACAAGGTCTCTAAATTGTGCACTTCCCAAACCTAACCATGTAGATAAAACTGGTTAAAATCAAAGAACACCCAGACAGTCACTTAACATCTGTCTGGTTGAAACTGACGTACTGTACAGTTTGTGGGCAATAGGAAATATTTGCATAGCATTATCAAATCGACAAAAAATATAATTTACTCAAAGTGAAAATACACAATTGAATTTACAGGCCTAGTTGTTTTAAAAACAAAAAAAGGTACAATTTTTCAAATTTTAGTGATTTTGATGTCTGCAAGTGATATGATGTACTGTATGGCCACAGAGTGTACATTGTACACATGTACTTCATTCTTTGCTAACGTTGGTAGTACTAGATAAGATTACATTTTTTTAGTGTAAATTTTTGGCAGTGATGTCAAAAGGTCAACATAATATTAAAGTGACTGAGTGAGAATCACCCCTTTATTGTAACTTCAGGAGCAATCATATTTCTCCCCTTTTGAAATAAACTTAACTCTAACTTCTAGAAACAAAAAATTTTAGGATTTCCTGAATACGTGTAATCTTTTACACGTGTATTCTTCTACACACGTGTGTGCAGAAAGTGGAGTCCCTCATGGCTTTATTTGGTGTGGGACCCAAATTTAGTGTCCTTGTCTGCATGCATGGTCTAGTGGAAACTCCATAGGGGTAAATGAGACCTAATTCAATTTGTTAGGTACCAGTATCCAATTACTGTGAGCTCTGTGTTGGGAGATATCATACTGTGCATTTTAAGGGTTCAATAATGCTGAATCTATGGACATCATCCATTATAAAGATACAGAATCGTTGAATGGAAAAGAAATAAACATCAAGTTTGTCTTAAACAGTTTTTCTGATGAAGATTTGACTGGTTATTAACATTTGACAAATTTTAAAATTATAATGATGATAATAATAATAATATTGCTTCTTACATATTAGCGCTCAAATCTACAGGCCTGGAATTTCATGTTTTCGTTTTGCAAAGGGGGCTTCTATAAGAAATAAAGTCCATTGGAAACTGTTGAAGGGGCACCAAGGCCAAGACTAGGGGCAACAGAGACCATGGCCATTGAAGCCTCCAAGGCCTCCATGTAATTCCAGGCCTGAATATGTCACTAGGTGATGCTCATGGCGCTTCAGCATTCAGTATTTTCCTAAGGTATGAGGAGCTACAATTTAAAGTATGAGGCCCCATTCCCACTGGACCTTGCATTGATCTCACAATTCGAGAAAAGGGCTGTCAGGACCCCGAAAGGGCGATCAAGGGGCAATCAAAGAGAAATAAGCGCAAGTGGGAACCCAAGGGCCACCCCATGCTGTGTGGTCGCCATAAGTGCCTGCATCGGGATGACCTGCATTGGTGAACTTTTAATCCACTTCCAGACCTGCCAACCTGTACGCATTTTGCGTACCATGCACACATTTTCACCCCTGAGTACGGTGGTACGAGATATTCTGCAGAACGTACACAAAAAGCTAAATCTATATCGCGGTGTTTTAAAACTGGAGACCGAACAAACAATTTTGTTCTCAATTTAATCAACTGTTATTCGTCGACCCCAAGTGCAAAAACAATAGATCAAAAACACCCCACATCTGAGTGATCATTATGCGCTTCGATAAAAAAGAGGTTGTGCTTAGAATTATTTTTCAAATTCTTACCCCCGCTGGAAAACTAATAAACCAATGCGTAACAGAGGGGGTGGGAAGGGCGCATACCAGTTCGGTCAACCAGGTATAGTACATGTACAGCCTTATGCATGGATGTACATGTACATGTACGTGCACACAACGCACGTGTTCGGCTCGAATTCGTTCGGCGTCGCCGTGTGTTTATATGGACGCCGATCGAAGGCGAAGTGTCAGTGATGGGGGAAAAAGTACTCCTCCACCCGGAAAATAGAGAATGCATGCTCCGAAGAAGTTTCTTCCTCAACGTGGAAAATACAGTGCATGTGTGCAGTTGGCAGTGCACACACTTCATTTGATTTAGACATGTCACTTAAAGAGCGGCAGCAGTTTAGGTCAGGAGGTAGTGATGTTATTATTTACGTCACGATTTTTCCCAACTCCCGAGAATTTGGGGAGAATAATGGGAATTTAATGGCCTGTAATCTTTGTATAAGTCTGATAAGGGAAACAAATGATGAATTGAAGCATGCCTGAATTGAAGTGGAACTGAAAAACTCTACGGTGAGCTTTCGTTTGTCCGTTTACTGGGCAACCAAAGATGGATACCAAGGTATAATATTTTCATGCCGAGTTTAATTTACTAATAGTTTAGGAACATTGTTCAACAGAGCTTGTCAATGAAATTAATATATGTTATGGATCAGAAATGTGTCAAAATAAATGGTCTCACCGCCCGTAGGGAAACCCCTGGCCAATTTTTTTGTGATATTAAAAAAAAAAAAAAACAACTTTTGCCCCTTCAGTTTTAAATCCTTGATCTAGGCATTTGGAACATAGTTCCAGCAGTCAACTGGTTATTTCTTTTTCATTTTATTTTCAGACTATGGTCACGAGCACAAAAAGTCAGAAAAGGCCACATCAACCACCCCTAAGATAAACACTGATATCATGATACAACTTTTTTTATTATGAAGTAGCCTGTATTTTGTGTGAATATGGTACATAATTACATTAAATGAATGGTTCATCTAAAATGAAGTGGTCCATGGTTTTTGCTGACTGACTGTAAGCATTGTGCCATATGCCGTTGTGCACTGGGCGATCATGTTTATGCCGCTGCAATAATGTGGTACTCAAATTTTTTTTACAAGGTTGGCAGGTCTGCACTTCCGTTCCCAAAAGGTGGATCAATGCGCGATCATACTCGACTGGAAAAGGAACCTCAATTTCATGCCTTCAACTAATCCTGGTGCAGGACCCCATCTCGCATTGTGGATTCAGTGGGAACGCAGTCTGAGACCTATCCTTTACATTAGCACGGTACATTACACACGTTAAATGTATTGGTTTACTACACTAAGGTCCTTTGATGCAGTATGCATTCAGGAACACTGGGGTTGGGTGAACACCTTCTCTTTTTGATAAGTGCAGTGAGTTGATGTTGAGTTGACCTACTTTGTACATAAATATGGATTCAACTTGTTGTAAAGGTTATCTTCCATGATGGTGTGTAATCAGACCTGGTGTAATTTGCACTACTGAAATGTTGAACTTGCATCCATCAACTAAGTGTTGTGATAACCAGTCTGATAGTGTGTTGTTAATGAGTAGGTGCAAAGTGTACTGATCTACAAATATCAGATTATTGGTTTAAGGTTGAAGCGATAATGAAGTAAGACAAAGGTCAGTTTACATCAAGTGTAAAACGTACATGCCCCCCCCTCTCCCCCAGTATTTACTCAACTAAATAAACTTGCTAACAACTGCTACTCAAACATTGAATGTACATTGTGAGGTTAGAGAGGCTGTTTTTATTTAGAGTGTTTAATAAACACAATCTATGTGTATTTTGTCATTTATCTTGCAAGTTCAGTGAGTATTACTACTATGGAAACCTTTGCCCAGGGGCTTTGGCCTTGGATGCCAATATTTTAACCAGGGCCCACGTTCATAGCGCTGCTTAAAGCCATTGGACCCTTTCGGTAAACAGTATTGTCCAAGGCCCACACTTTGTGTACCACAACATCTATATCAAATAACAAACCTGTGAAAATTTAGGCTCAATCGGTCATCGGAGTCTGGAGAAAATAACAGGAAAACCCACCTTTGTTTCCGCACGTTTCGCCGTGTCATTACATGTGTTTAAAATAAATCCGTAATTCTCGTTAACGAGAATTGATATTGTTTTACCGTTTTTTCAAAAAGTAAAGCATTTCATGGAATAATATTTCAAGAGAAGTATTTCACCACTACCTTCTATAAACCCTGTAAGTTATTTGTAAATCTGTGAACTTTTTTTTTTTTCTGTACCGAAAGGGTCCAATGGCTTTAACGGTAAGCAAATATTTGTGCTTACTGTAGCAGAAAAATTTGCTAAAGTGCAAGTGTATTTCACAGGTTAGCAGGAAAATTGGGCGGCTATATTACGAGTTTACCATGGATTTGCATTGTGACGTCATTTATTTCTGTGCGGTAAGCACCGGTAAGCAGCATTGTGTGCGTACAATGTTTCAATTTTTTTATAGTGATTTTAGGTTGCACTCCAACTTTTTCAGTTTGCACTCCCAATTTCTAAATTCCTGGCTAAGACAGTGCCAAGGTTAACCAGGATGGTTAAAGGATGGCCATCGGCCTATTTGCTGGAAATTTCAAAACTGGGTGTCCAAATTGTTCACTTTCAATACATTTACAAAGTGTCATGACAGATAAAACAGGGTGTCTTAAATGTAAACAGGGTGTCCAAAAGACACAATATACACCCCTCAGGCCAATACTGTGCCTTAGAAGATGTATTGTTCAAATACAAATCATATTTTTTGCATTATGGAAGTGCGCACCTTTTCAATGAAGACACTGCTGTAACCCTTCATGTGTGCATTGAGGGGCTTTACCCTTATGCCATCCTGGTTGATGAGGTCTGTAGTGTAGCACACACTATGAACAGAGAACTTTGACCAAGTAACTTGGGTGCTGTACCTTTTCAGCAATCAATCCTTTCCATGACCTCTCCTTTCAAGCATAATAGATAAATAGTCAGTCCATGAACTTCATTGTTGATGGAATGTAAATGGGTCTGTAATTGGGTACCTTTCCTAGGAAAGTTCCAATAACAACTTGCAATAGGGCCATGGCCAGAGAATACACAGTAATTTGTTGCTGCTGAGTCCAAGGTTTGCCGATGGAGTCCAAAAGAAAGTGTTCAGGAATTAGCTTTTGTAAAGCTAAGCTTTTTGGGCTTGATCTTTATCTCTGCTGAAACCTTCCATCTTTTGTAAAGGTGAATGGCAAATAACTACAAAAATAATTGGTAATTGGTAAGGCACACAGAATTATGTTGTACACTTGAATTAACCTACGATTACACCGTTAGGGTGTCAACAGTAATAATATTAACAAAAATACTTAAAACATAATATAACGTTTGTAAAGTGCCATCTGTCTATCAATGGTGTTTGATGCGCTGGAAGGAAAGAAAATTAAGAAAAGCATACATTACAAGATAGATTAAATCAAAATATTAAGTCCCAACCCTTTTCCCCTCACTATTCATAACAATAATCTCATTTATCAGATGTATCCATTTCTAGAAACTCAAATCAGATTTGGTGATAAACTTAACATTTCTTAAGATTTCTTAAGGTGTACATATTCTTTCAAGAAAACACTTAATACTTGAAGTGATTGCATGATTGAAACAGATCTTTAATTCAAATGAAAAAAAAACCCAGTTTTTCTCATGAAAGAAACAGTATCTTGTGACTTTATATAAAAAGCACGTGGCACCTCAAGTAATCGCCATTAGTTGAAACTCGGACTGCCAGATTTGAGGTTTATTTCCTCATTTGCAGATTGGTGGTGTGGTATGGGATGCTGGGGAGGGGGGGGGGGGTGAAAGTTGGAAAGCTAGTGTTTATAAAGTATGTCCCATTTCATTGTTGAAGAAGGTACCACCATTGGATCACGGATTTTGTGGTTTACTTGATATTGACACTCTTACTACATGTAGGGGTGCTAGGTTCATGGTTGTGGTTTGAGTATCTGCTGGTATTCTCATAGTAACAGGATGTGTGTTTCATTGACTGCTTCCTTTCAGAAATTACTCTCAGATTCATTTAGGAATTACACAAATCTTTCATCACAGTACTGCCAGCATAATTTTTCTAGCTGATAAGAGATATTTTAGAGTCTTCATAATGTATTTTCTGATGTACTAAGATTAGGATAGCTTGTGTTTCCTCAAGGACTTGTTAACCCACTCAGGTGGTACTGTGCAATATGACTTTCAAACAGTCTACAATAATTGTACTTTTTCAACTTCATGTTTAAAGGCAGTGGACACTATTGGTAATTACTCAAAATAATTGTTAGCATAACAACTTACTTGGTAACGAGTAATGGGGAGCTGTTGGTAGTATAAAACTTTGTGAGAGACGGCTCCCTCTGAAGTAACATAGTTTATGAGAGAGAATTTTCCATGAATTTGATTTTGAGACCTCGGATTTAGTATATGAGGTCATACGAAATCAAGCATCTGAAAGCACACAACTTCGTGTGACCAGGGTGTTTTTTCTTTCATTATTGTCTTGCAACTCCGACGACCAATCGAGCCCAAATTTTCACAGGTTTGGTATTTTATGCATATGTTGAGATACACCAAGTGAAAAGACTGGTCTTTGACAATTACCAATAGTGTCCACTGCCTTTAACATTAACACTCAGTGAGTCAATACATGGGATGTAATTTTATAAATATTGTTTATCAAATATGAAGTTTTTGTCTTTCAACTAGGTAATCAGGTCTGAAATTTGACACTGGTCTGAAGCCAGTGATTTTAGCTCTAGGCCAGTATATTCATGGCCTGACAAGTCCGGCAGTCATTTACTTTTCAATTGAATATTTAATACCAAAAGCCTGATTCATACTTCCTGCCAATACGAATGCGATACGAATGTTGACGTCACAAATTCGCAACAAAAAATTTACAGCAGTTGAACTCAGCTTAACTCACTTGCGAAGTTCGCTGCGAAAGGAGGGTTTTGACGTCAACTTCACGTCAACTTCGCTTCGCATGAGCATGAAGTATGAACCGGGCTTCACTGTCTAATATCTTTTACAGAAAGAAATTATGTTCAAAAGTTAACTTTGAGTCTGATCTATACAATTCGAGTATCAAAAAATACTATATCCATAACACATGAGACAATCCTCTCTTAGTGCTGGTTCAAATATAAATAAAAATGACTGTGTCAAAAGCTCTCTCTCTCTCTCTCTCTCATGTCGATTCTGGTCTTGTTAAATAAATTTTGGTCCAGTAAACACTTTTTTAGCTACAAGCCTTGCGGTCTTATATGAAATTTTACCCCAAATTGTACCAATTGTTGTTGCATCTTTCGAGGTACAATACTAAGCAACAGAGTCATCAGTCATCAATACTAAGCAACAGAGTCATCAGTCATAGGTGCCATTGTGCGCGTCATGCATTAAGCCCTGTTTGCAATGGACTTTTGGAGATGGGGGTAAACTAACTGAGTAAACCGGTAATTTTACCATTTATAGTCCAGTGCTAACAGCCGAGGGGAAAACGTCACACAGGTAACTTAAAGAGAGGGTATAACTTTGGTAATTGCTCCAAAAATTAATTACCATTGAAAGTTACTTGTTAACCCTCCCTTTGAAGAAATGTAGTTTTCCTGGAAGAGGTATTGAAAATTAACTGAATGTTTGTATCCTTCAAAAACATGTGATGTATGAAACATGTGATTTATGTTTGTACTGGCCTCACTAACGAGTAAGTCGTTCATGTTTTATTCTCCTCGTAGTTCTGAAGCTGAAAGCAGCCACAGCTCAGCCTAACCTGGTGAATGGTCAGAGAGGAGGAGGGGATGCTGATAGTCCAGCAACCATGAATGGAATGAACAGTGACCATCAAGACAACAGGCTCAACGGTGATCTCAACACTACAGAGGCCCAGAATGGACATGAAAAGCCAGATCAGGTAGTGCAACCAGACACCAAATGCCCGCTCCTTAACGGGCACTCGGAAGCCTCTGTCGACGATCCCGACAGCAAGAGTGAAGTTGTCACTGAGCAAAGCGATGCCACAGAGTCTAACTCTGAGGATCTTCCGTCTGTGAATGGCACCGAGGAAGGAGACAAGAGCAAAGAGGTCGAGGGAGAAAATGATGAAAGGACAGACTCCGAAAAGGAGAGCCAAAAAGACTCTAAAGTTGAGGATGTGATCGTGATTCAAGACACTGCATTCACATTGAAGATAGTGCCTCCAGTGAGCGAGGCATTCGAATTACAGGTTTGTTTTACCACTCGCTTTTACATTGATCTGTTTTCTACTGTATCCTTACATTAGCAATAACCTCGACAGGGCTCAGATTCGGGGACAAAACCCACAAGTCTGCAGGTTTTGTAGCTTGAAACTTACCAGGACCAGAGAATTTGTTGGCAGACCGGAATCAAAAAGAGAAGAACACTATCTACTTGCACATTTGAGCTGTTCTGAGAACATGCTAAAAGTGAAGATTTATCTCATTTTGTTTAGGAGTAAGTAATACTCCCATACTCAACATGATTGAAACATAGTATTATCAGTTAAATTTAAAAATGCAATAAGGTGTAATTATTCAAAAACACCGCCGGACTTACTAGGGAAAAATCAGTGGTCTTGGGCATGTAGTCCAGTGTTTAATTTCAAACCCTGTTTTTGAGCCTACTGACTCAGTGCATGACATTGCAATACACTGCATGCTTGACTAGTCCGAACTGAATAACTAACCATTATAGTGTAATCTCTTGCAGAGTCGGTCAAAAATGTGGTTTACCGTGCTGCTTGCTTTTCCTAGAAGTCTGGCTTTATTTAGCTTCTAGAAATATTCAGAGAGAATCTCTAAACAAACTATGGAGGATAGTGGTGTCAGAATATGGGGTGTTGAAAAATGAGGGGTGTCAGAACATCTATTGGGATGCCAGAAGCTCAGAACATACATGTAGGGGTGTCGTTACATGTGTGTCGGAACATGAGGGTGTGACCGTAATGTTAGTGTCAATGGAGCTTAAACAAAATCATGCCTTCCCAAATTATGAGCTGAGTTTATATTGTTGCATTGGTTTGGAGCTACTGAAATGACGTAATATTCACAGTAGGTCAACACTTGAGGCTTTACAGTGGCTATTGTGTGGTGTTTACAGATCAACCTCATAGGCACACAAACACCATCAATCATAGATTGAGGCTGGTTTATCCCTTGCAGGTTACATTGTGAGAGAGTCAACTAATGCATCTAGGATTAGATAGTTATCATTGAGCAGACAAGAATGATCTGGGACTAGGGAGTAGTGTGTAGTGATTGAAACTGCTATCAGAGTGTAAACATTGGTGTACAAAAGCAAAATGCTAACGGTTCTATTGAAGGATTATGCAATAGGTAGACATGTAGCAATGTAATGACCCTTTGCACTACTGCAGCTACTAAGAGACACGGGACACTATTGGTAATTGTCAAAGACCAGTCTTCTCACTTGGTGTATCTCAGCATATGCATAAAATAACAAACCTGTGAAAATTTGAATTGAACTGGTTGTCGAAGTTGCAAGATAACATTGAAAGAAAAAATACCCTTGTCACATGAAGTTGTGCGCTTTGAGATGCTCGATTTCGAGACCTCAAATTCTAAATCTGAGGTCTCAAAATCATATTCGTGGAAAATTGCTTTTTTTCTCAAAACCTACATAACTTCAGAGGGAGCCATTTCTCAAAATGTTTTATACTATCGACCTCTCCCCATTACTCGTTACCAAAAAGGTTTTATACGCTAATAATTATTTTGAGTAATTACCAATAGTGTCCACTGCCTTTAACTTGTCATAAGCAGCTATTGTCTGCTAAGCTTGTAATTCCAAATAATGGTAAGCCTGTAGATGTCTCATGGCCTAAAAGACACTCAACTGTGTCCATTTTGTAAAACAAAGGACATTGACTCCAAAAATGGCGCCACCTAGACTACGGGATTTGGGGTAAATTAACTACAACAGGCTTTGAACCAACGACCTCCAATGCAATATCCAATCCAATATTTTGGGTCGGAATGACTGTGGGGCTCCTGTCTGAACGGGATTTAATAGGAAAATGGCTGACAAATGTAAAGAAAGTTTTACACTGAATTGTATGAAGACTTTGATTTATTCCCAGCGTTTTTTTTATATTTATTTGTTATAAAAAAATCTCAAATAGTTTAGGGAGATTACATTTTAATGTCATGAGGGCTTATTGAAACCTATTGAACCCTAAACTTGAGCGAGTCTGTTACTTTTCATGATCATGGTATGTTACTTGTATGACGAGTTCACTTTAAATGGGTCAAGCCTAAACGTTGTTCATACAATGCAAGATCTTACTCAATAGCTTAACCTTAGGTCCAACATGTACATGGGTAGATATTAACAAGGTTTTTTTAACTGAGCAGTACAATCACTAACAGTTTTCACTACAATGAATTACACGGTGTATATTGCAGGGTGTACAACAGGCCTCAAATTTCCCGATTTTTAGGGCAAGGCCACTTTGGCCTTGAATTTGTCAAATTTTGAAAGGGCACCAAGGCCATGAGGTAGGGCACCAAGGCCAACTTAAAATTTCAAAAAGGGCATCAAGGCCATAAAAAATAAAGATCATGAAACAATTGAAGTTTGAAGGCTATTTTAATGAACCATTTAATTACTTTTGCTTTCCTGTAACCAAAAACATCAAGTTTTTTTTAAATAAAAATGTATTTAATTTTATTGATTAATGGGAAGTAAAAGTATGCATCCGTTTTTTGTTGCGATGGCCAGACGTAAACAATGAGCTGTCACTTGACTGTGCGTGTGTGCAGAGCGGAGATTTTTTTCAACGGACATACATGTACATGTACATTGTACCTTTCATTTACATGTACATGATGCGTGATTTTAGTAACATGGCCCACGTGCACAAACATGTACGAGTACCAGTGAACAAGCACAATACCAGTGGAATAGGCGGACGCCCAACCTCAAATGGAACCGAAATTGTGATTAGCTGGTACCCATCATGGACAACCTTGCGTGGGTCGCGTGTTGCAAGATGAGTACCAGTGCGAATGTTCTCAAATGGTCGTTGCAAGTACATCCGGCCCGTGTATAAACTCCGAGTACACAATGTCTATGGATGGGTATGGATGCACGTCTGTCGTTCGTTCCGCATTGTGCACACGTGTGATGAGCATTCAACCGACCGCGCTCTGTGTGCGTGTATTTATGTAGGATGTACATGTAAGTGTTTGATTTTATGTGCACACAGAGACGGACGGCGGTGTATCAAAACATAAATATTTTGATCTCAAAAAGGGCACGGCGGCCATTGGAGGAAAAGGGCACGGCCTTTTTGGCCGCGAAAACGTCCAATTTTCTCGGGGCACTACGGCCAGTTAGCAGGGCACCGGCGGCCATGGCCGTCGTGGCCGCCGGGAAATTTGAGGCCTGGTACAATGAAAATTACACTCCATTACTTAGCCTTCAAACACAAATCTTAATTTACCGATAATGATGGTACCAGCACAAATGTATAATAAATGATTTCCTTACGTGTACTTCAATATTCCATAATAACTCTACACTAGACAATTATGTGTATTTACTGTGTGCAACCCATTTCCATTTATTTGAATCTAAAATGACATGTAGCCCCTTCCACAGTGTCTGAGAGTTAGATTCAAAGTCTCAAATAATTATTTTGTAAAAATGTAAAAGTATTTATTAATATCTAATTGTATACAATCTTAGTGCCTTTTATGTGAGATACATATACCCATAAAAAGATATTTAAACGCTAAGCACTTAAATAACTTGCTGGTTTGGGTGGTGTGGGATGGGAGTCTTTCACTGTATTTTAAGTAGTACCAGCATAATATTACTACAGTGCAAGTTTTAGTCTCATGTCCATGTGTTTGTATTGCCACGTGGGCTAAAGTGGGAGTTGTTTCTTTTACATGTGTTGTACCATAGGGCTTGTTCAACAGCTGATTGTGCAGCTGATTGTGCAGCACAGCTGTGGGTCATCCCACTATGCAAACACCTATTCACTGTATTAATATGTAGATCCTTATCACTGGTGTCCATCATGCAGTATGATTCATTCAGTCAGCGGAAGCCATTGGTACCCTGATGACCCTGATTCATTGAGGAAGAAGGGGGGGGGGGGCATTAAAAACGCTTGGGGTAAATTTTGTTACATAGGGATAGAGTTGTGCTTACTCTTTTAGAACTGAATAATGAACCCGACCTTTAGACGCTGCTTTTACTACTTGGTTGGTATATTATATCAGCTATTTGTGTCCAGATATTTTACATATATGCCCCCCCCCCAAAAAAAAAAAATATATATATATATATAAAAATAAATAAAAAAATAATTATAATTTTATACAAAACTTGAAGTAAGTAGAAACTATGATCCCTTAGGGTGAGTCTTGGCTCTGAAAAGAGCCGGTTGATGCTCAAATTAATTTTCCGCACTGTTAAGTTGTTTAACATTGACTGAGTTTTCAAAAGGAAAAGAAATGTCGTTTCAAACTGCTTCCCAACCAAAATTAAATTACCATTGATATAAATGCATCAAGTAGTATAATATCTCTTGTTTTGGCCCTAGCTGGTGTAGACAAATCTGCTTTGGTCGAAACCACTTTTTTTTTTAAATGTATATTTGATTTGTTTACTTGGTCTCCTCGTAGGAAACTTGACTTCTGTCACTGCTGGTAATAAGTGGTTGAATGTTTCTGTAATTCAGACAAATGTTGTCCACCCATTGCTAAGTTTGTCTCCAGTGATTTTCTGTCTGGCCATCACTGGAGTATTTCTTAAATCATAGGCCTACATGGTAGGATATCTCACTTAATATCAGGATTGCCTGTTACTGAAACCAATGGATCTATGACACATACTCCACACTCGCTCCACAGAAATAAAAATAGCCCATCAGACTTCCCTCTACCTTAACCATGTTACCCCCACCCCCACTTCAGTGCACTGAAATGTAGTTTAATAAACAAGATTAATCTGTTATATCGTTAATAGTAACTTTAATCTACAAATATTGAACCTTCCCTATTCTAAGTCTAATCTCCTCCATCCCCCAGCTCTGAACAAAAGTTGTCTGAAATACTGTACACATGGGAGGTTCATTGTGGTTTGAACAATATATATTGTTTGGACTTGAACCTACGACCTCCGGATTATGGTGCTGGCACTCTACCAACTGAGCTATCTAGCCCTATCGTCCAGGAGCCAAACCCCAAAATTTAGGTAAAGCGTGACATTGAGTGCAACCAAGATTTTTTTGCAGAAATATGTTCTTCAAGGTGTCTAGTATGCAGTTCCAATGCATGCCTAGCTGGTAGGGTTGAGCATTGTTTGTTATTGCAAAAAATCACTTTTCCCATGTGTCAGCGCTACAAAAATTGATTAAACTCCACAAATAAATGTTTTTCTAAGAAAAAGCATGTTACTCTTTATCAAACAATTACTTTGGAGAGAACTTTTGATCAATAAACTATATTTACCAGGAGCTCAACAATATGCAAAAGCAATTTTATGAAATCAATACAAACTGTACCGACCAAATGGTTCCAAGCCGATGATATACTTAAGGGTAATGGACGCGTTTGGTAATTGTCAAACACCAGTATTCTCACTTGGTGTATCCCAATTAAATTTGCATAAAATAATAAACCTGTGAAAGTTTGGATTCAATTTGTCATCGAAGTTGCAAGAAATTAATGAAAGAAAAAACACCCTTGATGCGCAACTTTGTGTGCTTTCAGATGCATAATCAACAGATAAACGGCTTTAGCTGAGGTCTTTTATTATTTGGCTGGTAAATTACCTCTTTCTAAAAAAATACGTTCTTACAGAGGGAGCCATTCTCTCAATGTTTTATACTTCCATCAGCTCTCCGTTGCTTGATACCAAGTCAGTTTTTATGCTAATAATTACCAATAGTGTCCAGTGCCTTTAAAGATGATTCTACATATGACACACATCCACAGTCACTGAAATAAAAACAGCCCATCTGCCTTCTCTCACCTAAACTCCAACCTCCTCTTCCCCTATAAAAAGTCCTCACACACTGTAAAATTACAATTATAACTATTTAATTGTGGACTATTAATAGCCTTAACCTATAATTAAACAGGAAATCATTTAATAAATTATTATGTCAGTTGTATTGAAGAAGGGGATGCGACTTGGATATGTTTAGCGGGTGACTCAATCTAAAACTAAAATTGAATACATGTATTTTTAGAGAATCTTAAGGGGGAACTGTTAACCTTGCTTGAAGCAATTTGTAAATTATGACCCGAAATGCCTTTGGTGTAAGTGAAATTAAAAACAATCTTAAAATTACTTAAAATCACTCTTTAAATTTTGATTTTAGAAAGCATTTTGAGAATCATTCTGCTTCAAAGTATCCCAACAAACTTGGACCTGAGGAATGTTACTGTCAGACTGTGTCTTCCAATCGTGTATTCCGGTTATTCTTCCTGCGTGGACATAATCGCTCTGAGATCTCAAAAAAACCGCCACCTTTTGACAGATTAGTTGTTTTAATTTTTTTTAAATTTTTTTTTATAGGATTTATAACAATCAAACGGTTCCAAAAACCAAAGGTACATGTATCAATCCCTTTTAATATTTTTTCAAGGAAGTTCATTTGTTAAGTAATATTTATCTGCTTAGCTGCCTGATTGATTTTGGCTCTGGGTTGATTTCATTTGAAGATGCTGATCAGAAATGGAGTTCCAATTGTTTTCAGTTCATCCATTTTTTTCATTGAGCAAATTTCATCATTCTCATTGATTGAAATAGTAAAATAGTGTTACACAGACATGGGAGAACTGCGTAACATGTGAGCACAGCAATCTCTATGTTTTCTATCTGAAATGTCGCTTAACTACATTTCTGCTTAGCTGACAGCGTATCTAATGTCTATTGTTCTTTCATTGATTGTTTGCTAGGGTGTCCTTCAAAGCATTGCTGCAACAGTGGACCAAGAAATGCTCAGCAAAATCTTAACTGTTTTGTCCACTCAACCTGGTCCAATTTCAAAGCTGTGTTTACTACTGACTTTTATACCACCAGTGTTCTCCCCATGTTTTTCCCAAAACTTTGGAGGGTTCTGGAACCAAATTGTTGGACGTTGAAACAAAGTCTTTTGAATGTTTTCTAGTATTGTGTTCATTTTGGTTTTAAAAGCTCTACTGTGCAGTCTGGAACATTCTGTATGTTTTTCTCTTGGTGTTTTTTGTAAAATTATTTTAAAAATAAGTTTATATTTATATACTATTGTTTTGCGTATCGACCAAAATGTCCGCATTTGTTTGCTACAATAGAACATTTATGTTTTGGTGTATTATGCTGTGTATTTATAGTGCCAGCAGGAAGTCTATACATTGACTTTGAACATGGTTAATCCCCCAGGCATCCCCCCATACAAGCAATGTGATGTAAGCTTGTAGTGGAACCTTTTGCAGCTGTTTGAATTCTAGAAGATCTTGTGACTGCTAAATGCTGTTGGGTTTCAGTGCATTGAGCATAGTTACAGTGTCACTTATTGATGCAGCTTTGAAGATTATATTCCTTCAAAGTAAGCTTGGGCGATATCGATTTATTTTATTCACGATATATCGCCAACATTATATCGCGATATTCGATATAATCGCGATTATTTAAATTTGACATCATCAGTCTTCAAACTCCAAGTGAAAGTTGTAGAAGAGACAATCATAGCATAAGAGAGGTGTTCTATGACCTATTCTTCTGGTTTTACTCCAAACCTATGGGGTGCAAGATGTCTCAGCTAGCAAATACATCGCGATATTTAATCGATATCGCGATATCGCGATATATCAATATTTCGATTAAAACCAAATCCATCCGATATCGAAATCGTTTCCAAATTAATATCGTGATATTCGATAATATCGTGATATCGCCCAAGCTTACTTCAAAGTTTACATTCTTCTATTTATCATGTACTGTTGTACAGTGTTTGCAAGAGGTGAAAGAAAACAGGCTTTATAAATGTATTGTAAACATGTGCCTTGAAATCCGCATTTATGTCAAGCATATTTCACAGGTTAGCAGGGAGATTTGTTTGAGCGCATGCGTACTCCACAATACTAGGCATTCTTTACTCACACAGCTAGCGCAGAAAAATTAGCATTTGCCTTAAGAATGGTTAATGCGAATGCAGAATTGCAGTAAGCAGAGTCCGGAAACTGGGCCCAGCACCATGGTCCAACTCCATAAATCTTTTAAGCAGAAAGTACCATTTAGCAAATTTCTATGCTAAGCAAACAAACGATTGGGGCACCAGTCATGCAGCAGTTTAAACTTAATTGACTTTTTATTAACCAGTTTCTGCTAAGCAATAGTTTTATGTGCCTAGTAAGTTTTTATGCTAATACAGGCATTATGATAATGGCCCCACAGGCCTGATGTAACCAAACGCATTGGGTCATCCAGGGCGTATTGTAAGCCATAGTCCTACATGTATACATAACAGGATCATTAGTTGAAGGCCAATGAGGTTATGTGACTGATTCACACATGCAGAAGTGTAGTGCTTGAGTAAACCTTGTGTAATCGGTCTTCAACACAATGCTTTTAGAGTTTAGTCAAATATAATCTGCTTCATACAATTGAGCCATGAGTACTTTTTGCTAAGGTTTGAGTATTTACTGATCATTTTGTTTTTACTGTGAGGGTATTATTGCTTGAATTCTATACACATTGTGTTAAGATGTGGGAAGGCAGGGGGTTGGTTTTTGTTTATGATTGCTTGTCTTGGTAAAAAAAAAATTAAATACAAAAAATTATCGGGGGGGGGGGGGGTAGGGATAACACTTGTACTTTTTTAATTTAACTTTTTAGAAACAATTCGTATACGTTTGTAGCAATCATGCATGCACCACAAATAATGCCGAAATGGAAAAAAGACGGGCAAGTGTACGATGGATACAAAGCTCACTTAGATTGGTCTTAACTTAGGATGGGTGGTTTGCCACAGTGATTTGTATTGTGACCCTATCCTCCACTTACATAACCCTCCCCAAACACATCCCCCTAGTGTTAGCTTCTTATAAAGTGCTTAATAGATTGCTTTAAATATCCTATCCAAAGGACGCAGCAATAATGGTTGGGTGTCTTGCTTAAAGACACTGTACATGTTTGGTAATTGCCAAAGACCTCTGTCCTCACTTGGTGTATCCCGTCATAAGCATAAAATAACAAGCCTGTGAAAATTTTTGCTCAATTGGTCATCAAAGTTTCGAGAAAATGATGAAAGAAAAAACACCCTTGTTGGACGAATTTGTGTGCTTAAGACAGGAATAAAAGACTTTTAGCTAGAAGTCTTTTGGTTATTTTAGTGAGAAATTACCTTTTTCTCAAAAACTATTATACTTTAGGGAGGCGTTTCCCCACAACGTTTTATACTATCAACAGCTCTCCAATGCTTGTTACCAAGTTAGTTTTTAAGTTAATGTTTGTTTTGAGTCCCTACCAAACGTGTACTTTCCCTGGACAAGTGCCATGATTACGATTCGAACCCACACTCTGCTAATCAGAAACACTAGAGCTTGGGTCTGGTTTCTAATCCACTCTGCCAAAAGATCTATATGAAATTGACATCTGACCTCTCAGTTGACCCTCTCTGACCCTCTTTCCTTGTTAACAGGTCAGTCCTCAAGAAATGGTTCAAGAGATTCACCAGGTTCTGATGGATCGTGAGGATACCTGCCATCGGACATGTTTCTCCCTTCAGCTCGATGGCAATGTTCTGGACAACTTTGCTGAACTCAAGAGCATCGAGGGTTTGAAGGAAGGGTCTGTGGTAAAAGTGGTGGAAGGTAGGTTTGGTCGTTGATGTTGCTTTCTCTTTTCCGCTTCCATCATAACTTGGTTTTGAGAAGTTGTTAAATTGTACAAAGTTGGTGATTTTTGTAATGGTTATTTTCAATCAGACATAGTGGAGCGTCTTTCTCGTGCTTATAACTTCCAGTCTCGCTACCATGGGCAGCGCCCCATATTGGTCTCTTGTAGCTAACCCTTGGGAGGGATGCTCTTGAATAAGGGAATAAAAGGAAATTAAACAGCTTTCTAAAACAGGCAGGGTCAGGGCAGTGCAATAAAGGACAGAGCCAAAGGTGAGGCCCTTTATTGCCATTAAGACTGAGTCATCACTCTTTTATTCCCATTAATAAAAGTTTTCTGTAAAAAAAACGTTAACCCGAGAACAGATCTGACAGTTGAGCCTTAGCTCACCTTGACTTTGCATTGAATTTCTATCCAAATCGAGCGCTAAGTAGCTCCTCATGCAGGTTTCAACTTATGCCCTTTAGTTTCGAACCCTTGCATATAGTTTTTGAATTTTCGAAAGCCAAATTTGCGACCAACCAAGGGATGTGAAATTTCCACGATCTTTGCAATCATCTACTCAATTTCTCAGACTATGTTTATTTAAACAGGTTTAAACATGGCCATGTTATGTCCTCTGGACCAATGAAGTTTCTAGAATCAACAGTAACACTGCCATGTTTTGTTATTTTTCCGTAGAGCCCTACACCGTGAGAGAAGCTAGAATCCATGTACGTCATGTTAGAGATCTACTGAAGTCTCTGGATCCATCAGATGCTTATAATGGCATGGATTGCCAGTCTCTATCGTTCCTTACCACTATCCTCAATGACGGTAAGTAGAAATGTGTTTTTCAATTGTGTAATATCTTGAACACAAAAAAAATCTCAAAAAAATCCATTTACTGACACATTTGTCAACCGGTTCGTCTGGTCCTCTTCATGTTCGTCAACTACCCCTGTCGACCTGACAAAACTATTAACATATACCCAGACGTATTTTTGTGTGAATATTGATCAAGTCATTGAGTCAACAGTGGTGGAGTGTCACTGAATGGGACGGCGCCATCAATTATTTCCATTGAATATCAAAATATATTCATTTGGGGTTTTACCCATATACACTGATGTGTGTCGGCTTTGAATACTCAGTACTTACTCGAGTTCTGTGAAAAAACATCACAGGCATATTACTCAGGTGGGATTCGAACCCACGACCCTTGCAATACCAGAGCAGTGTCATACCAACTAGACAATGTGCTGTTTTCGACATTGTGCACTACTACAGAATGCAACAAAAATAATTTGACCTGCACTGGGGTTGGATTTCATACTGAGTTAAGTCTTATCTAGAGTTGGGAAGAGTATTACTTAAGACTAGCCTTAATTTTTTAAGAACTCCTAAAGAGTCATAGGACTAAGCCTAAGTTAGGACAATCTTTTTGAAATCAACCCAAGAGGGTACCAATCGTGTGCCACGCGCAAGGATAAGGCGTGTTTGTGCGATGTACATGTATATAAATGTCCATTACATTGTTAAAGGAACACATTGCCTTGGATCGGTCGAGTTGGTCTTTGAAAAGCGTTCTGTAACCGTTTTATATAAAATCGATATGGTTAGAAAGATGTTGTAAAAGTAGAATACAATGATCTACACAAATCTGCCTCGAAATTGCATGGTTTTCGTTTTACCTCGTCGACAAACACGGTCGGCCTTTAATGGGAGTCCAAAATTTGACTCCCATAAATGGCTTGCCGTGTTAGTTTGCGGCGTAAAATGAAAACTGTGCAATTTTGAGTGATACTTGTATGGATCATTATATTCTACTTTTAAAACATCTATCTAACCATATGCATTTCATAACAAACGGTTTCAAACACTTTTCATAGACCAACTCGTCCGATCCAAGGCAACATGTTCCTTTAACACTTCCCTCAACATGTTTAGACATTGCGTGTTCTACAACCAATCCAAAACTACTGGAGGCAAGCCACAGTGAACAGAAGCAACAATTTTATAACCAACATTGGATTAAGCCCCAGACAGGCTACCAACCATGACATCCAAATACTGATTGTAGGCAATGGGGATCTACTTGACATTTATGGCATTAAGCTCTTCTAAAGCCGACTGCCCTGGGCAAAATCTTTAAAAAGTGTTTTGCGCTATGCTTTTCATCTTTATTGATTTGTTGAATCTCGAAAAGGGTCCAAAGTATTTCATGATCATGTCACGTGTTAAAGTTAACACTTGCATAACATGTAAGTCTTCAAAAATAACAATGTTTAGCCCAATAAAGCAATGGCTGTCAGTGAGAGCTTTTCAATTGATGCTCGATTGTGGCGGTTGATTCAATTCAATTGTTTTTATTGTCACACATATATATACAGTGAAGATCACTTCAGCTTGCGAGTCTAGAAATATTAAAATAAAATAAAATAAAAACCCCACTTGTTAAACACTTGACATACATACAATAACAAATAAACAATATGCGCACATTATGCAAAGAGACAACAGTAAAAAAATTGCAAACCCCCGAAAACAAATTAAAAAGTATTAGTCAATCTTATTGCACTGGGATAAAAACTATTGTGAGTACGGTTGGAGTCAGCTCTGATGGCTTTATCGCTTACCTGTTCTTATCAGTTCAAACAAACTATGTACAGGGTGAAATTCATCCGAAATAATAGATCTTGATTTCTTTAGAACCCGTGTGGCATAAAGTTTATCCAAAGCAGGAAGCTCACGACCAATAATAAAGCTAGCAGTGCTGACTAAACGATTGAGGCGTTTTCGGTCATCTGCTGTGGTCATTCCATGCATTTTCCCCCCAGAAAATTGAAGGTCTAAAAATGAACATACTGACTTAAATACTGATGAAATGGGAGACTTTTGGGCGGTCCTTTTTCACAGTTCTCGCCAGTAGTGCGCGTGCTCAGACCTACGCTCGCATTATACGAGCGTAAGGACTGTTATGTTTATCATGTCTCCCATTGTTGAAAAAAGACCAAATTTATCCAATATTTTTATCTTTTGTCTGTCTCCAGATCGCAAACGCACCAAGAGCAATGCAGATTCTGTGGACTGTACTCCACCAGACTACCTGATGCCATCCAGTAAAGAGCGTCCTCTAGTGAATCTGCAACCAATCAGTAAGGAAAGTCGTGTAGCGTCTTGTATGAAGGTACTGACAGTATCTGGATGGAACCCACCACCAGGTACCAGGAAGATGCATGGTAAGTCAAGTATATAAGAAAGTGCTTTCAAAAATCTAAGTGTTGCCTACACTTTCATGGTGTGTGTATCATCAGTGTGTCTGATCTGGTTCCTCCCAATAGGATGTTTGAATGTGAAACCGTGGTCCAGTGGTTAGACTGCAGGACTTGCAATCACAAGGTTGTGGGTTTGAATCCTACCAAGCTAACCATGGTCCAGTGGTTAGACTGCAGGACTTGCAATCACAAGGTTGTGGGTTCGAATCCTACCAAGCTAACCGTGGTCCAGTGGTTAGACTGCAGGACTTGCAATCACAAGGTTGTGGGTTTGAATCCTACCAAGCTAACCGTGGTCCAGTGGTTAGACTGCAGGACTTGCAATCACAAGGTTGTGGGTTTGAATCCTACCAAGTTAACCGTGGTCCAGTGGTTAGACTGCAGGACTTGCAATCACAAGGTTGTGGGTTCCAATCCTACCAAGCTAACCATGGTCCAGTGGTTAGACTGCAGGACTTGCAATCACAAGGTTGAGGGTTCCAATCCTACCAAGCTAACCATGGTCCAGTGGTTAGACTGCAGGACTTGCAATCACAAGGTTGAGGGTTCGAATCCTACCAAGCTAACCATGGTCCAGTGGTTAGACTGCAGGACTTGCAATCACAAGGTTGTGGGTTCCAATCCTACCAAGCTAACCGTGGTCCAGTGGTTAGACTGCAGGACTTGCAATCACAAGGTTGAGGGTTCCAATCCTACCAAGCTAACCATGGTCCAGTGGTTAGACTGCAGGACTTGCAATCACAAGGTTGAGGGTTCCAATCCTACCAAGCTAACCATGGTCCAGTGGTTAGACTGCAGGACTTGCAATCACAAGGTTGTGGGTTCCAATCCTACCAAGCTAACCATGGTCCAGTGGTTAGACTGCAGGACTTGCAATCACAAGGTTGTGGGTTTGAATCCTACCAAGCTAACTGTGGTCCAGTAGTTAGACTGCAGGACTTGCAATCACAAGGTTGTGGGTTCCAATCCTACCAAGCTAACCATGGTCCAGTGGTTAGACTGCAGGACTTGCAATCACAAGGTTGTGGGTTTGAATCCTACCAAGCTAACTGTGGTCCAGTGGTTAGACTGCAGGACTTGCAATCACAAGGTTGTGGGTTCCAATCCTACCAAGCTAACCATGGTCCAGTGGTTAGACTGCAGGACTTGCAATCACAAGGTTGTGGGTTTGAATCCTACCAAGCTAACCATGGTCCAGTGGTTAGACTGCAGGACTTGCAATCACAAGGTTGAGGGTTCCAATCCTACCAAGCTAACCATGGTCCAGTGGTTAGACTGCAGGACTTGCAATCACAAGGTTGAGGGTTCCAATCCTACCAAGCTAACCATGGTCCAGTGGTTAGACTGCAGGACTTGCAATCACAAGGTTGTGGGTTCCAATCCTACCAAGCTAACCGTGGTCCAGTGGTTAGACTGCAGGACTTGCAATCACAAGGTTGAGGGTTCGAATCCTACCAAGCTAACCATGGTCCAGTGGTTAGACTGCAGGACTTGCAATCACAAGGTTGTGGGTTTGAATCCTACCAAGCTAACCGTGGTCCAGTGGTTAGACTGCAGGACTTGCAATCACAAGGTTGTGGGTTTGAATCCTACCTAGCTAACTGTGGTCCAGTGGTTAGACTGCAGGACTTGCAATCACAAGGTTGTGGGTTTGAATCCTACCAAGCTAACCATGGTCCAGTGGTTAGACTGCAGGACTTGCAATCACAAGGTTGTGGGTTTGAATCCTACCAAGCTAACCGTGGTCCAGTGGTTAGACTGCAGGACTTGCAATCACAAGGTTGTGGGTTTGAATCCTACCAAGCTAACCGTGGTCCAGTGGTTAGACTGCAGGACTTGCAATCACAAGGTTGAGGGCTCGAATCCTACCAAGCTAACCATGGTCCAGTGGTTAGACTGCAGGACTTGCAATCACAAGGTTGTGGGTTTGAATCCTACCAAGCTAACCGTGGTCCAGTGGTTAGACTGCAGGACTTGCAATCACAAGGTTGTGGGTTTGAATCCTACCAAGCTAACTGTGGTCCAGTGGTTAGACTGCAGGACTTGCAATCACAAGGTTGTGGGTTTGAATCCTACCAAGCTAACCATGGTCCAGTGGTTAGACTGCAGGACTTGCAATCACAAGGTTGTGGGTTTGAATCCTACCAAGCTAACCGTGGTCCAGTGGTTAGACTGCAGGACTTGCAATCACAAGGTTGTGGGTTTGAATCCTACCAAGCTAACCGTGGTCCAGTGGTTAGACTGCAGGACTTGCAATCACAAGGTTGTGGGTTCGAATCCTACTAAGCTAACCACTGCTTTCACAATGACTAGAATAAGTGTGGTCTAGTTACTGAGTCATAGATTCTTGATTTGTGCAACCCAAATTCATAGACGTTGAACCAGTGTTAACCAGTGTTAATATGAGTGAGATTGGCTGTTGCCAGCGTCGTGTTTATAGCCCCTTATGGGAGTTTTGTCAAGTTCCCTTGACGGGAAGATCATCTAAACAAACAAACAAACAAACAAACCAGACTTCTCTTTTGCTTTGCTGAGATGAATAACAAGGAGCCATTCCAACAGCTTTAAATATTTCGTAGACTTCATCGCTTTTGGAACTCCTTGCCTGTTTCCCTCCTTTTCAACAATTTGTCTTTCAAAGAGAAATATCTATTCATACCTTCAGCTCCCCTGATCAATTAGACCTTTAATAATATTGTAACCGTTTACCAAGAGTGGCTTTGAGCCTTGTTTGGGGCAAGCTTGTATAATTTCTTTTTAAACCAACACTTAATTTGGTTACATTGCGTGAAACAGCATCGCCAAACAAGTTGGCGGTACGTTCAAGTTCACTCCTACAAACAGCGATTTTGTTTACTGTGAACATCTTCTCCCACAAAGTGTGATTAAAGCCACTTCCATAAAAATACTTAAAAACTTGAGGCTAGATCAATAGTCTAGCTAGCACACAATAGACACGAATTCCTGTCATTGACGTAGTACTTTGACTTATTTCAGACAAGAATTGTTAATAGTTCAGGTTTTCGATGTTCATAAGCAGTTTGGAAAAGCCAAATCCCCTTTTTCAATTAAACCAAACAAATTTGTTTGAAATGGATTTGGGGATGTATGCATTGAGCCTGTACTTCGCTACTCCATCATACCCGCTTCAATCCACATGTGTGAAGCAGAAAGAAAGTTGCATTAACCATGCCAATTCTCCAAGAGATTTAGACAGCCCGCATGTTCAGTTGTTAACAATCCACACAAATCCAAAGGACAATGAATGGATTTGCAGCCAGTCTTTTGAACCAAATCTGCACGTAGCGATCTGTAACATCATTGACCCTCTCGCTTGGAAGTACACATATGTCTCGTTTCACAGAGCTTTTCAGCTAGAAGTTAAATAACTGTTCCGCCCATCCAGTTCTACCCCTGGATACATACATTATACAAAATGCAGTACATAAAAATATGTCATCTGGTAGGATGCAACAATACATTTCTATTTATGCCTGGAAACACACTATTAAATGCATCAACTTGATGAAAAGTATTATTTCTACATCTGAAAGTTACAGAGCGCCGAAAGTATCTTGCGTTCTTCGCTTGACCCCTACCATCTTAGACAAGTGTAATTTGGAACAGAGGAAGAGAACCACTACACAAAATAACTTTGAGCTACAATTGAAGTGGTTTGAAGTGTGTGTGGTTCAAGTACAAAGCACCCTTGCAATCAGCTACCATGAGTCTGTGGATATCAGGAGTCCTTGGTTTCACTAACAGCCACTTTCTGAAGTATCAAGTGTTTTCATAAATTTTGTGTCAAGGAATCAGAGATCCATATTTTTAAAAATTAGCCCTCAATCAACATACATCATAATGTACAAGTTTCGCACAGTACAAACTTGGTGTATGCTCTCTAATTTTACCAAGTACTGGAAATAGTGGTCTTAAAGGCAGTGGACACTATTGGTAATTGTCAAAGACCAGTTTTCTCACTTGGTGTATCTCAACATGCATAAAATAACAAACCTGTGAAAATTTGAGCTCAATTGGTCGTCCAAGTTGCGAGATAATAATGAAAGAAAAAACACCCTTGTTACACAAAGTTGTGTGCTTTCAAATGCTTGATTTCAAAACCTCAATTTTCAAATCTGAGGTCTCAAAATCAAATTCGTGGAAAATTACTTCTTTCTCAAAAACTACACTACTTCAGAGGGAGCCGTTTCTCACAATGTTTTATACTATCACCAGCTCTCCATTGCTTGTTACCAAGTGAGTTTTTGTGCTAACAATTATTTTGAGTAATTACCAATAGTGTCCACTGCCTTTTAACACATGTAGCTTCCCTTTATCAATATATTTTTCTTCTTTTACATATAATTATTTGAAGATGAGGCAATTTAAACTTAGCCGTTTACGTGTGTCACGTGATACAAGGTCTTATCCCTTGTATTATGTACATGGAGTACAGAACAATATGTTACTATCCCGGATACACACACAAACCCTATGGTACAAAAAATAACATTTGTCCCAGTTATAGCAGGGAGCCTCTTTTGTGTGATAATGTTTTTTCCTCAATTATTTCATGTGTAAATAGTTGTAAAACGAAAAATAAAGATGGCACGACTACACAGTTTTAATAATGGGAAAGAGGACTAATGAGGTTGCTGTATTGTTGGGGTCGCTATTTGAGAAAAAAAGAAGAAAAAATGAATATACAATTAACGTTCCCATAAAATGATCAATTTATCACTAAAATAAATGGTGCATGAAAGAGATAAAGAACTGATTACTATCACATGATTTCAAACCCTTGTGAAACATAAGTAAGAATGGAGATTCATGTAGAAGGGCATCCCCATGAGGTGATACAATTAGGCAAATTTATTTGAGGGACACAAGAAAATAAATTTTTAAAAGTCAGTCTTTATCTTTTGTTAGAGGATAAATTCCTCTGGGGAAAACAGTCAATTATCACAGGACCAAAACAGGAAATTGATATTAATATTTGGTTTCCTCTGGGCTGGTTGCTGCAATGATTGCACTCTAGTACTACCAGAGGTGTTGCCATGTTGTCGTTTAACTGGAACAGGCGCACCAAATTTAATAATAATAATACACGGCTTATAGCTCCTTTAACCCCACGAGGGTCCAGAGGCGCTTCACAGAGGTTAAAAATATTAAGCAAGTTTAGAAAAACTTAAACTTACTTTGGTCATCAGGACTTGCAATCACAAGGTTGTGGGTTCCTATCGTACCCTAACAAGAAAACCGCTGATTTCACACTCACTGACTAGAGTTAATATTGTTATCTAATAATAGATGTTTTTTTCACAGAACTCGGGCAAGAACTAGAGAACTAGTACAGTGTTAACATACATTGGTGTGTATGGGCAAAACCCAAATGAATATTGCAGTCTGGTTACAGTATCACAATTTCTTGATTTGTGCAACTTATAATCATAGATGTTAAACTGATTCTTATTTGAAATAGATTGGCTGTTGCCAGCTTGGTGTTTATAACCCCTTGTGGGAGTTTGCCGAGTTCCCTTGATGGGAAGATAGACAGATAGACCGCAAGAAAGACTGACAGACCGGTATTTGGGATCTGACTGATACTGTGCTATTTCAATACCTAAAAATAAAACCAGAATGACATTTTATTTCTAGCGGAGTAAAGGTGTCTTTTTAAATCATTAATGTCATTCCACCCTTGATACATTAACAGACATTGCAATGATTGTGTACGTGTACGCAAGTCACACCATCTTAATTGTTTCATGTGTAAACTGCAGTACTTATTCATTCATTCATGCCGTGAGGATTTCATGAAGAGCTTATCTGAGCCCACCCGCTGGCCGTCATCTCAATTAAAGAGACAATCTACGGTATTTAAGAAATGCTCACGGTCACGTCACGGTATGTTGCCTCTATTGACGGACGTTGGGATGCGCCAGTAATGCCAAATGGGTTTGGGGTGATGAAAAAACATGCTATAAACATTATCATAAGTAATTAAGATGATGAGAGAAATGCATTATGTCAATATATGGGATTTTACTCTTATGCATTCTTTTAATACGATGTTTGGTTGATGAAATCTGATACTCTGTTTTGTCAATTATGTCAATATTCAAGTTGTCTCACTCTGTAATATGTGTTTAAAATTTGATTTTTTTTTTTACAATACAAATGTATAAAAAACATGCTAAAGCCCTTTCTACCTGACAGAATAAACCAACATTCCTGTTAAAATTTTCTTTATGCTTGTGAAATATTACAAAATGAGCTTCGTGTGAAAAGATTTTTTTTTGGGGGGGGGGGTTTACTTATTCAACCTACCTTGTGAAAACTTCTCAAACAATTTAAAATTTTGTAGTTTGGTTACGACCTACGACAAAAACTTAGCAGAATTTTTTGAAAGGAACCTTGTGTGAAACAGTCCATTGTTTATTGTAGATTAAATTTTGAGAAAATAAAATTAGCTGTTGCAAACAACTAACCAACCAAATGGACCGATGGTATAAATATGCAAAAAAATGTTTATGGCCTGATATTTCGACCCTAGCAGAGTCTTTCTCAAAGGCTCTGCTGGGGCCGAAACGTCAGGCCATCAACTTTTTTTTGCATTAGATTATATTTTAAAGAAATAATTAAAAAAGGTGAAGATAAAGCTCTTCTTTATGTCTACGAGACACAAACAAATTGATTTGATACCTATAGTAGGGCATTTTACATGGGGCACCTCGGAAAAAATGAAATGACTTGAATAGGATTGGTTAAGCTCTTGTGTGTGGGTTTGTTAGATGCCTGGCATTCCTGGTAGTTTATGAAAATGTCAGATATTGCATGCTACTCCCTGGGTCTTTGGAAGAGGTCTTGGGAAGACTCTTTTAACCTTGAACCAAAACACCTGGCTTTGGTTTCTTAGAGCTGCCTTTAAGCAAATTAATATGTAAGCAGTTTTACTTACTGACTAAGGGTATAAAAGACAAAGTACCATGTTAGTTTTACAACACAATCAGCATAAACTTTAAAGCCATTGGACACTTTCGTAACAGAATTTTATTTTAAAGTTTACAGATTTACAAATAATTTACAGGGTTTACAGAAGGTAATGGTGAAAGACTTCTCTTGAAATATTATTCCATGAAATGCTTTACTTTTTGTGAAAACATTATAACAATATGAATTCTCGATATCGAGAATTACGGATTTATTTTAAACACTTGTCATGACACAGCGAAACGTGAGGAAACAAGGGTGGGTTTTCCCATTTTTTCCCCTCCCGACTCCAATGACCAATTAAGCCTTAATTTCTACAGGTTTGTTATTTTAAATATAAGTTGTGATACACGAAGTGTGGGCCTTGGTTGGACAATACTGTTTACCGAAAGTGTCCAATGACTTTAAGTAATACTGAGCAAATTTATCAGTTTTAGCAGGGTCCTTTCTCTGTGGTAGACATTTGCTGCTTGTGCTCTGTGATCTTTTGGTTAGCCAGTTTGGCATTTACATGATTACATTACAAGGCACATGATGTAAGCTGCAAAATACTAATAGCAAGTTATGCAGGGAATGTTTTCATCATGTAAAAGATTTTTACTGAACATCATTTTTTTTCCACAGAATGCTAGTAATAGTTTAATTAGAAAGTTATAATTGTGCATTTTGCTACCTACATTTATGCAGGCAAAATTTTTAATGGTTTGTTACTGTGGAGATGCCAGATAATTTTATTGCAAATTGCAATACGTACAAAAAAATACCTGCAGTTAACAGTATTTTTGTTCTAGCTAGTTTTAGAGCTCGTACTGTATGAACTAATGCTACAACTTGCCTTTGAGCTTACAATTGCTGTAGCATGTATACTGTATGAATTATGTACACATTCCAAGTGCATACACGTATGCGCATAAACGTACATGGTGTATGCACTGTGGATTTATACATTTACATACATGTACGTACAAGCATAAATAATTTACATATTAGGCCTATAGAGCAGATGTTTTTTAGATGAATTTCAAGATGCTGAAATTAACAGCAACATTCTCACCTCAAACTGGAAAAAAAAAAAAAAAAAAAAAAACTACACAAGTAATTTATTGAAGATACAATTGTGCATAGAAAATCAATAAAACAATATCCTTGATGCAAGAAATAAACAAGAAATAAACAAGAGCTCTGTTACTGTATGGCCCCTCATCAGAACCCAGTTTGTGCTCATCAAAATTAAGTCTAGACCTCTTGCACTGGCTGCCAACACTGAGGTCCAACAGTGGAAGGTAATACGCACGCATGTACTATGCGCAACTCTCAGCCAGGTCTTGAATGACCTCAGCGAGGGCGCTGTTTGGGTTTGTGATGTCATAGATAGCCTAAGGAACCAATCACATTGCATTTTGGTTGGTGTGGGACCCCCCTTTCCATACTTGCATTTTTGAGCCTGGTTTAAGGCTATATATACATGTATGTACTTTTTCCTAACACAAAACACAATGTCCACAGATTTACTTTAAAGTTTGAAGATTATGATAGTAGAAAGCTTCCCTTGAAATTTTACTTACTGAGGTGCTGAGTTTTTGAGAAATGAGTAAAACAAATATTTTTCGTCTCAGTTTTAGCATGTCAAAACGTATTAACCAGTTATGATAGGGTTATGGTTTAATATCATAACTGGTTAATGGGATTTTACTTGCTAAAATAATTTTCGTCTTCCTGAGACGAAAAATAGTGTGTGACTTGTTTTACTCATTTCTCAAAAACTACAGAACCTCGGGTCGCAATATTTGAGGGGAAGCTTTCCACTGTCATTATCTTTAAACCCTGTAAGTTTAATGTAAATCTGTGGACATTTTGAAAAAGTACCCGAATCCTTTAAGGCTCTATGAAACTAGTCTGTATCTGCAGCCTATAGTTCAAAACTTGCAACTATAATTATCTGTGTATTAGCTACAGTCAGTATCTTGTGATGAATGCGGTCTAACCCCAGCGTGTATTGTGAATGTCACCATTTAACCTTCATTGATGGATAGTGTCACATGGCAGACAGGAGGAAGTCAATGTGTCCTGAAGGTCACAAACATAAACTGAGAGGCAATCTAAAATTATATTAATTTTATATTTGATATGTGAGAGGCAGTTTTCTGTAGTGAAATTTAATGCAAATTCGTTGAAGATGTTGGTTAATTGAAAATTGATTGCTCTTTCATGTGCATGTATCTTGGAGTGACTTTGGGCCCGAAAAATAAAAACAAAAAGAAATCTGTGCAATGAACACATGACGAGTCCCTTGTACACTGTAGAGTAGGAACCAAGTTTAGTTATTGCACCTTTAGGTAGAGATTTAGCAGATTCATAAAAGGTTCCTTGATGTGTCAGCAGATACAACTTGAACTTGGGTTTTGCTGACACTGCTACACATGTAGTTAAAGGGAAGGTGTAGGTTTTGACATCACTGTTAACACTATTGGCAATAAAAAAATTACTTGGTTATACCATGGAGGAAGGAAGAGAAGGAGCTTGAACCACCCGCAAAACCGCAGAGTAACAAAAGAATACCCTGACAATGCCCCTGTCTGACCAGTGGAAAAAGATAGGAGACCTCCAGCTGGACGGCCGATTAACGAGCAGGATTACATCTCTTTGTACAGAACGTGCGGTACCGCCGCTCTGCACCGTTGCCTTCGTGTAAAGTTGAATCATTGGAGACAAGAATTGTGAATAAATACACATTTTCATTTACCGTTTTGTAACTTTCCGGTCACTAGCGGTGGTTCAAAATTTGGGTATTAGCACACGAGGGTGGTTGGTGTTCAATTGTGTTTTTCGATTTGGTGAGCACAAGTGTACACAATTTTTATCAGGTCTCAAAAAAGTTTTTTTTTTTCTGTGTTATATCCATACGACATACGACACCATGGTTGAGTGAAGAACCAAGTGCGCACGCGCAAACTCACATACGCCAGGGGTCGCCCATTGTCTGTTACATGTGGGTGATTAGGAGGTGTCGTTAAAAGACCGCGGTACCGCAGGTTCGACTTTTGACCTTCGTTCGAGCTCCTTCTCTTTCTTCCGATAGCATGAACCGTTTTGAGAGTCATTTTATTCAAAGTAAGTGGTTATGGAAAATGAGCAAGTTTGTGTGCTAATAATTATTTTGAGTATTTACAATAGTGTCCACTGCCTTTAACTTTTGCAGTTCCTTAATGGATTTGATTACCTCTGATTTATTTCCGACATTCAGTTACAAGTAGCTCAAAAGTCAAGTCTCTAACGTCACTGAAAGCCTTTAAGATCTGTATGCCTGGCCCCAAGTGCCACTCACAAATACCATTCATAAATGTGATGGTTAGTTGCCACATGACCAAGCAGCTATAGCACCAACAGTGGTATCTTAACCTTTCAGTACTGAAATGTAATCCTTGATTCTTCTCCAGGGTGATTTGATGTTGTATGCTAGTAGGCTTGGCTCGTTGACTGAGTGGATAGGTCTTGCGGGGGCGTATGGAAGGGGGTGTTTGCGCGTGGGCTCACGTGCTTGGGATCGACTACATCTCAACATACCTTAGGCTCTGTTGTGGCTGGGTTCTTATATCCAAATATTTAGTGATGTACAGTGAACTGGCATAGTTTCACCACACAGTCAAATGTCAAATTTGAAAACATTAAAGGGTGGCTACAGGATGCTCTGAAATATATTGTTATTACATTTTTGTTATAGATGGAGTCCATAGGAAACAGAAAAACTATATAACGATTCTCTTACCTCGCGTTAAAATATGGTAAAAATGTGAGGTCAAACAAACTTGCGCGACAAAGGACTCATGAAGTCATCAGCGGCTATTTGATGTGGAAAATAGCGCCCTCAATTGGCCAAAGCTGGAGAACTGTGCACAAACCCTAATTGGGAGATTGCGCCCATGACGTCAAGGGGTCATTGCATGATTATCATAGATAATTGACTCTTGGCAGTTTTTGCCTCTCGGAGAGGTGCAATTTTGACTTGAATTATTTGTTACTAAATGCGAATTTTAAGCGTAAAATGGTTATAACCGGTATCTACGATGTCTATTTGGCCCACAAAAGGTTAAAGTTAAAATATTGAGATTATCCTGTAGCTCGTGTTTAAGAAAATCTCTTGAATTTTTGTTAATGATCAAAGCAGGATTGTGTATACAACATGTACATGACATGGGCATTTAAAGACAGTGAACACTATTGGTAATTGTCAAAGACTAGCCTTCACAGTTGGTGTATCTCAACATAAGCATAAAATAACAAACCTGTGAAAATTTGAGCTCAATCGGTCGTCGAAGTTGCGAGATAATAATGAAAGAAAAAAACACCCTTGTCACACGAAGTTGTGTGCGTTTAGATGGTTGATTTCGAGACCTCAAGTTCTAAACTTGAGGTCTCGAAATAAAATTCTTTGAAAATTACTTCTGTTTAGTCATGTCTTATGTTGGTTCAATCCTACAGTGTTTGTACTACTGTAAGTAATCCTATACATGTACATGTTATCAAATTGTGTCCAATACTTATTCATCAAACTTGTGTAGCATTTGTAAGCCGGGAAGGAAGAATGCTTTTACCTCCTCAAGACATAAAAGGCTGCATTGATACAGTGCACAATTGGGCATACATACATGTTAGTTACAATCAATTTTGCCATTAATGCAATGCAGTTGCCAAAGCTCTTATCTTATTAGATTCCATTGGTGCATTAAGCAGATCTGAATATCAATGTAGAATTCTCTAAAAGGTATAAACAAATCTAAATAACAAAAATCTGTTCAATATTAGATTAGGAAATCATGTCTTGTCTGCGAATGTATGCATCGGTTAATAAATGACAGAATGTACAAATGTAAATAAATCTAAATAAGAAAAATCTGTTCAATATTAGATGAGGAAATCATGTATTGTCTGCGAATGTACATGCATCGGTTAATAAATGACAGAATGTACAAATGTATGAATTGCAAAATTGTATCAATGCATCACTACATGATTATATAAAAACTACATCTTTATCACTTTGTCTTTTGTTGTGTTCAATTCAATGTAATCATGAAATAGAGGCTGGGTGGGAGGACAACAATAGTCTGGTGCCTTCTTCAGCATTTAGAAATTGTCTTATCATTGTATACACAAGATAATTATATTTTGTATTACCGATGCCAAAGTAACATGTATTTTATCGTTTAGGTCCCCACTATGCCCACTGCTAACACATAGGATTCAAACTGCCTCTAGCCACATGGCTTGCTTGGTGGTCTACTAATGGTAGGACGTCTGCACTAGCAATGCAAAGGTCGTGGGTTCGAATCCAACCAAAATGATTTACCTATGGTTTGTTTTCACAGAACTCTGTAAAGTACTGAATATTCCATGTGTAGGGTGTATGGTGTAAGGGTAAAAACAAAAGTATTGTCATTTTGTCATCTTGCAATTTTACTTAGAAATTATCATATTATTGATGGGGAAAAGTAACTTGATAAAAATGATAAGAATTTCGTTTGTTGTTTTTTCTCTACTCAGGTGACCTGATGTACCTTTATGTGATGACAATGGAAGGAACATCTCACCATATTACTGCATCCACAAGGGGCTTCTACATCAACCAGTAAGTTCCTTGAAACACACAAATAATTAGGGCAGTTTTGCATTGGTTTCAGTGCCATACATGTAGCATGAATTACCATTCTCACTCTTTCTACTTGCTACTGTAGAGGGCTTAATTTCATAAAGCCATTTAGCAGAAAATACTGCTTAGCAAATTTCTTATCTAAGGTCAAAATTAATGCAACACCAGTCGCAACAACTAGAACTTCATGGCATTTTGGCTGGTAACCTCTTTCTGCGTAACAAGAGTTGTTTGTGCTTAGCAAATATTTTTGCTTACAAGCTTTATGAAGTTAGTCTGGGCTGCCTGGTGAGTTAATAGACTCTGTTCATGGGATGCCATTGCTGAGGTCAAAGTATGGAAACTCGCAAGTCTCAGCCAATGAAAGTTTCTGGGTTGACCCTTAATGAGGGCGCTGTTTGAGCTTGTAACGTCGAGTGCAAGGGTCTGTCTAGATATGCTGATTGGAGAAGGAGAGTTTGAATTAAAAAGAGAGTTAAAATGTTATACACAGTTTATCATCTACAGGATAAGTATAGAATTCCTCGGTAAGCATTAAAATGAAATGGATACTGGTCTTAACAAATCAGGGTTTGTCTTTAATGTTTTCATTAACGAGCCAGCAGGGGGAACGGCTTGTTGTTTTACTTGCCTTCAAACTCTTTCACTTCTCCATATTGCATATTGACCCCCTGCATGCACGGCACACGCGGGGACTGAGCCACGCTCACCTTTTTTGGTGGTCAATAGGTTTACGTGTAAACGCTGGTCAAAGAACTCGCAACTCTCAGCCAATGATAGGTCTGGATTGACCTTAATGAGGGCACTGTTTGAGCTTGTAACGCCGAGTGCAAGGGTCTGTCTAGTATGCTGATGGGAGAAGGAGAATGCGCACTTCACTGAATAACGCTCAGGGACATTGCCCACTAATTTGGCGCATCCAAGATAACTCTGATGACGAGGTCAGGTAAATTGGGTCAATAGAATAGGGATGCTTTTCAACACTGAGATAGCTAGAATGTTGACTGGTCCTCAGTTATTTTATCCACAGGTAATGGAGGAAGGTTTTGATTCTTTTACGTTGAGTCCCATAACTCTTAAATCATGTTTTGTTTGTAGGTCCACACAGGAGATGTTTAATCCTAAGCCGGCTGAGCAGAAGCATAGCTCCCACTCCTTGATAGAGCTCCTTAATAAAGTCAGTCCAATCTTCAAGAAGAACTTTGCCCAGCTACTAAAGAAGAGGTAATGAATGAAGACAATCAGAGCATACTGATCGAAACGTTGAGTTGTCAACAACTTGTTCTTTTCAGAAATGACACTATTCACAAGAGATTTACACATGGTGTTACTGCAAATCTCACCTCACTACTGTACACTTTTAGGTTGCCTTAATCTTGATTAAATTTACTATGGTCTTACCTTTTCGTCAAAAGATTAATAAAGATGTAAAAATAGACGATTTCTGAGCCATGTTCTTGTTGTAATTATCCCAAAATGTTCCAAAATGTTCCAAATCGTAAACAAATATTATTTTAATGAGTGTGTGAGACGTCGTGTTTTTCAAAATTAACTTAAAGACACCAATCCTCCTCGTTCGACTACATGTAGGCCCAAAGAGTCTCTATGTTTGAGTGGTGTTGTGTTAATTTGTTATTATGTTTTGCTACTCAGAGCTCAGAGACATCCATTTGAGCGAGTCCCAACTCCATTCCAGGTTTACTCATGGATGGCTCCCCAGATGGAGCACACTATTGACTCAATACGAGCTGAGGATGGTAAGTAATACTCACCAGACACTCACTAGATACTCAGGGATGAGAAATGTCAGACTTGTATCCAATTCATTTTGTTTCAAGACTGACTGCCTGTAAACTCTTTCAGTGCCTGTGTTTTTTTTATTATTTTTTTTTTTATACTTTTTTTTTATTACTTCGTTTTGAACCTAAAATGTCCAGCTTTTTGGGAGGATTTTGAAGTTCCATGCAAAAAGTCTTGTTTTCAAAACAAAATGTATATGCTGCCTCTGCTTGTTAATGTTCCTTGCATTGAATATCATTAATGAATGCTAACAATAATTTTGAAAATAGGAACCAGACTATTTTGTTCTTCCAGCCTCAGTTTGGTAACAATGATATAAATGGGAGAAATTCAAGATGAATGCACCGTCATGAAGGTCAATATTCACCAGACACTCACAATAAGATACTCAGGAATGAGAAAGTTTAGACTCGTTTCTCAATTGTGCCTTTTTTAAGACTGACTGTAAACTCTTTCAGTGCCTGTTAAAAAAAAATTAAAAAAATGTCCAGCTTTGTTTGGAGGGTGTGAAACTCTATACAAAAAGGTCTTGTTCACCAAACAAAATATAAACTTGCTGATTTGTGTTGTCCGGTACATCCCCAAGTCAATAGTATCTTGAGTGATAATGCCCTCTTGTGAAAACATGTCATACATGTATAATTGATGACACTTTGTGTGTACATAAAACAGATTGTACATGTACAATAATGGTGCTTTCAGAATACATAAAACAGATCGTTCAAGTACGTCCTTGGCACTGAAAGAGTTATTAACAAAAATGCTGTGTTTTTCCAAATAAAAGTCTGGCTCTTTGATCTACTTCTCTAGAATTGAGGATACTGTTCACAAAAATCTCCTTGTGATATAACTCCTGAGGTTATCAAAAGTTTGACAATCCATCATTTTAATGCACACCCTAAGAACTTGATCCTAGTTTCAGACTGTTTTGTTAGCAGTGACTGTCACCTGTATTAACCGAACTGAAGATTGTTCAGGACAATACACTAGCTCTTTTGAAAACCATGGATAGTAACTCATGTCTAGATCAGGGAGTTTTGTGCTATTTATTTTTTTCACTTTGGGTTTGTTTGCATAATGGTTTCTTATCAAAAAGGAAAAGAGATATTTGAGTTATGTTACAGTTGAAAGCCAAGAAAATTTGAAACTCATTCATTCTATTTGGTTTTAGTTGAATATTGTCAAATACATCAATATGTAAGGTACAACATGAAAACAGTATTCACATAATCAACATGATTGTATGCTTTCTTTACAAACTTTTATTCATATTATTATTTTTTATTTTTTATTTTTTTATTCCCAATCACACCCCCCCCCCCCCCTTCCTTTTTATGTTTGAACTGCTGGTTCAAAACTTTTGGCTGTTAACACAATTTAGTTTTACTCCACAGTCTGGCCTATTTTTTTTGCAGTTCTGAATTATGTTGGGCATGACATGTCCATGCATATAAAATAATATCACTAATAAAAAATAATCCGCCGTCAAAATGTAATACCCTTGTCCCTAAGAGTTTGGGAGTTTTCATCTTAAGTCGAACAGTGGCACATTTTGTTTTCTCTGTGCATTCACTCCTCATTATCATTATTCAACTGTTCAAATGTTCAGTAATCAAGTTAAAATAAATCTGTACCATTGTTAATGTCTTCCTGCAGCGTACACCTCCAGACTTGGCTATGAAGAACACATACCAGGACAGGTAGATTACTCTTTAGTTTCAGTCTTTGCACTTGGTAGTAATAGTAGTAACTAGAAATAGCAATTTAAAACATTCATTTACTGAAACTTACGTACGATTGTTAATCGTGCAGGTTCAAAACTTGCACAAGGAGTTACTTGGCAACCTCCTAGGATAACATTTCAATTTATTACAAATTACGTAATATGGATATTTGTAGAAATATTCCAAATTTGCTTTAAGAGTGGAAGTTCAAGTAATACTCTTTCCAGTTACAGGAACACGTTGCCTTGGATCGGACGAGTTGGTCTATAAAAAAGCGTTTATAACCGTTTTTTATAAAATGCATATGGTTGGAAAGATGTTTTAAAAGTAGAATACAATGATCCACACAAGTTTGCCTCGAAATTGCGTGGTTTTCCTTTTACTGTGCGAACTGACACGGTCGGCCATTTATGGGAGTCAAAAATTTGACTCCCATAAATGGCCGACCGTGTTAGTCGACGAGGTAAAAGGAAAACCATGCAATTTCGAGGCATGTTTGTGTGGATCATTGTATTCTACTTTTACAGCATCTTTCTACCCATATGCATATTATAACAAACGCTTTTCAAAGACCAACTCGACCGACCCAAGGCAACGTGTTCCTTTAAGTCTGATTTTGATTTGTTTTGCCCTGGAAAAATTCAGAAAAAAATTCTTATTAAATAGCTTGAAAAGTCCATGTGTACATGGAGGTTTGACCTTGTAATCAATGAAATATTCTTACTTCATTCCAAGAACCAAATATCATGTCTTCTACAAATGGCAGTAAAGACCTTGCATAAAGCCAACTGATAGAAGTACACAATTGACATACATTATAAGTTATTTTCTACAAACCCACTTTGGGTGAATATTTCTTGGTATTTTAGACCCGAGATTGGAATGAGGAGACCCAGACCACCAGAGAGCTTCCTCGTAAGAACCTTCCAGAGAGGTTGCTTAGAGAGAGAGCCATCTTCAAGGTACATAGTGACTTTGTAGCAGCAGCAACTAGAGGTGCTATGGCAGTCATTGATGGTAATGTCATGGCAATCAACCCAGGAGAAGATACCAAGTAAGTATTATAATATCAAAGTCTTATATAGCGCACGTATCTACCAAACAAGGTACTCGAGGCGCTGAGTATATACAAACTTTCAGAAAGATAGGTTATTGTAGTGATGAATTCTGAGACCCAATTATTTAGCACCTTTTAAGGGTTTACAAGGTGCTACGGCGCATATAGCAGCCACAGCCAGGAACACCGGGGCGAACCCCTTCTCTTTTCGATAAGTGTACTGGGGTCGATTTCACAAAGAGTTAGGGTTGGTCCTAACTTAGGACTAGTCCTAGGAGATATACAAATTGCAAGTAACTGGTCCTAACTCGAGATAAGACTAGTCCTTACTCTTGGTGAAATCCACCCCTGGGTTCTTTTACATGCGTTACACAACACATGGGACCAACGGCTTTACTTTGTAATAATCTGCTGATTAAAGGTAGGGTCCTAGATTGGTTTGTGTCATTTATAGGCAAAATTATAAAGACAGATTCAATCACATGTGAAAGTTTCAGCAAACGGCAAAACCTGTGACATAATTTTCACAATAAAGGCTGAGTCACACTGCAGCGAAAACGAAAACGATAACGATGATGACGCAAAGAGAACGCATTCTATTGGTTGATTTGCTCCACACAGAATACGCCCACGCTCATTCAATAAATAGAGTTTGTTCTCTTTGCATCGTGATTGTTATCGTTTTCGTTATCGCTGCAGTGTTACTCTGCCTTATTGTTGAATCCATCCATGGCAGGTTCCAAATGCATCTCTGGCCGCAGCATTTGTGAATAGACATCAACCCTCAGAAATCACAGAAACAATACATAGATTAATTGCTTCTCAGATTCAAATATTTTTGGTGAAAAAAAGACCATATATGAAGAGAATCCCTTTTCAAAATAGTTTATACTGTCGACATTTGCAGTGCTTCCCACCAAAAAATGTTTAAGGTCAATAATTTTCAAGGTACTTACCAATCTATGACCCTAACTTTATACAAAAAGTGCATTGACTCCTATTGGATGACCCATTTATACTTATGTGAGCTGCTGGTACGTGGTAAGGGTTTAGGGAACACATGTACAACATGAGTAACTGTTAAAAATCAGTATCTACACTCTAAGTGTAGTTCCATGCTTCTCCTCATTGAACCCAAGTCTCGACACTCATGGGGTGACAGGTCTTTTTCTGTAGCCGCGCCACGCATCTGGAACTCTCTACCACTTAATCTTCGATCTTGTCTTTGTACCGCAAAATTAAGTCTCTTCTCAAAACTTATCTTATGTCACAGGTTTTCAATGACTAATTTTGTTGTGTCTGTTTTTCTTTGTGTTGTGTTTTTTTGTTTTGTTTTGTTTTGGTTTACTGCGCCTTGAACACCCAGCAGGGTGGATATGTGCGCATTACAAGTCTTATTATTATTATTATTATTAAGTGACCAAGCATAGAGATGAAATAATAAATCTGTAAAAAATAAATCTGTACAAAATCTGTCACTGCAGTCATGAGAGAACAGTGGTTTCAAAGATCAAAACCTTCACTAATTCCTTAAATTATAGCACTTCATGCACAAATAATTCAAGAGAAGGTTTATTAGTCTGCAATTATTTATTTGTTCGATCTTACCAATGTTGTGCACATCCATCAATATAAATCCTTCGTACAGAGTGATAAAACTGATGACATTCTCTCCTCTCCTACTTATAGGATGCAAATGTTCATCTGGAACAACATTTTCTTCAGTCTTGGTTTTGATGTCAAGGATCACTACAAGGAGTTTGGTGGTGATGCAGCTGCATTAGTAGCTCCAGTAAGTTAAGACAATCAAGAAAACTATTTGGTGTTACCATTACACTGATGTGTGTAAGCACTGTATACTCAGCACTTTCCCAAGTTCTGTAAAACCAAATAATATTCTGTATGCACGGTGCAAATTTAACATCTTTTAAACCAATGCGGTGCCCACTGCTAAAATACAGAATTCAAACTGCCTCTAACTACCGGGCAATCTCGATAGTATAGTTGGTAAGACACTGCTCTAGATTGGCAAAGGTATTGTGTGAGAGATTTTTTGTTCAGCGAACTCAGAAAAGTATACTGTGCTTACACTCGACAGTGTAAGGGTAAAACCAAATAATATTCAGACATGGTGTTCAGAATAGTAATATTTGTAAGATGAGTTATTAAAAAAATGTACTTGCATAGCTGTTTCATTTAATTTATTCTGGTTGTGAAGCAAAGGATTCTCAAAAAGTGAACTCAATCACTGCATTAGCCAAAAACCCAGGGAGAAGACAAGGAAGGAAGTTTCAGTTTTAGATGTGGGAGGAACACCCCAGAGATTTATTCCAAGGAAAACCCATGCAGTCTGGTAGGGACTGGAAACCCAATCCACAGGGGGCCCTTGGCATGATTCAAACCGGGTCCTAAAGATGGAAGGCGAGTCGGCATCCAGTTTGAAAGTACTCTGTATTTTACCATTAACAAGTCTTTGGCGTTATCTTTGATTCATCTTTGACAGAGTAATGATCTTCAAGGAGTAAAAGCCTACAACAATGTGGACATAGAGGGCCTTTATACTCTGGGTACCGTGGTGATAGATTACCGTGGTTACCGCATCACTGCTCAATCTATCATCCCTGGTATCCTGGAGAGAGAGCAGGAGGAGTCGGTCATCTATGGGTCTATTGACTTTGGCAAGACTGTGGTTACCAGTGAAAAGTATCAAGAATTGGTGAGCAAGATTCCCTTGTTTTTTAAACGAGGCAAATTGTGTTTTGAGGCATTGCATAGTTAGGTATCAGTCAATATTCAGTCTGCAGTAACACATCTACTTTGCTGTGTAGATTAATTCTTGAGAACTTTTCTTGCTATCTATTCTACTGCCGCAGAGTAGATTTTTGGAATTTAGGTGATTACTCGGTTCTCCTGACGATGGCTAGAGCAAGCTAGTCGCAACATTATCCAATCCTAGAACTGACTCTGCGGTAGTGCAGTTAATTACGATCCTATAAGCTAAAGTAGTAGTCCCAGCCTATTTCTATACCATCCGCCCGGGTAGTAGCAGGACAGTTCTTTTCAGAACTGAGAAGTCTCCCGAACATCCGATAAATCTACTGCATGGCAGTAGAATAAAGATAGACAGTTCTCTAAGAACAAACTCTACCTGGCAAGTAGATACACACACATGGTGTTACGCAAACCAAATACATATTGATACCTCACCATGCAATGCCTCAAATTATATATACACTAGTTCTAAAAACTGTTCTAATTATTAGCTACTACCTCCGGAGGTAGAAAAGCAGCCGGGACTACTACTTTTGCTTAAAAGATTGAGGGGAATTTTCATTATTAACTTCACTGCCACGGAGTGAGTTCTTAATTGGTCTTTATATTTCAACTCTCTCTAGTCCTCGCCATGACTTTAATGGTGTTGCCACAGAACTTTCTGGATTAATCTTCCACATGGAAGGTTGAAAATCTGACTTGATTTTGTTTTTCTTGTTCCTAGTTGGCCAAGTCAGCTCAGCAGTTGAAGATTCTACCACACAAAGTAACCAACCATAAAGGTGGAGAGATTGAGATTTTCTCATCTATTGAGTGCAAGGTAAGAGGTTTACATTGAAACTGTTATCACACCTTGAATGACAAGATTATATTTTCATGAATTAAATATTTGGAAATCATTTCAATATTCAAATTGTCTAAGCATTCTTGATTATTTACCTAGTGCTATATTGATTTAATTTACAGGGAATTAAAGGCAACGATGGTAGACATTACGTATTGGATCTCTTACGAACCTTCCCACCAGATATCAACTTCCTGCCAAGTAAGTTTGCTTCGCACACTTTGGATTATTCACTTGGGTTGGGTGCTTAAATAAATGTTCACGCAATGTTTAACATTTCAAGGTTAAGAAAACATCTCATTGCTGTTTCACTGACTAAAGAATAGTTTAAACTTCTGACTTTAAAAAAAAGGGAATTCTATACCTTTATATCTTATTTATTAATCAATTTACTTATCTATTTGTTTATATCTGTGTGTGTGTATTTCAGTTGAAGGTGAGGAGCTCAATGATGATGTCAAGGCCCTAGACTTCCCTCGTCAGCATCGTCACAAACTCTGCTGTCTCCGTCAAGAGCTCATTGAGGCATTTGTGGAGTAAGTTTCGTGCTTAGCTTCTGACAAGTTTCCATTTATTGTGAAGATTTATTATTATCTCGCAACTTCGGCGACCAATTGAGCTCAAATTTTCACAGGTTTTTTTTTATGCAAATGTTGAGATACACCAAGTGAGAAGAATGGTCTTTGACAAATACCAAACGTGTCCAGTGTCTTTAATGGAAAATTCACCTCTCATATCATTCATTGGCTAAAGTTACCTGACAGTAAATATTATTTTGTTTCCCTTTTGATCTCCCTAGGCATCAGTACATGGTGTTTGTCCGTTATGCAGCTGTCCTTCTAATGCAACAACAAAAACCAGAAACAAACGAGAACAATTCTGAGACAACAACAAACATTGATAAATCCATCGAGGAAGACGCAAACAAAACCTCTGAGACTGAAACCACAAAAGACCTCGATGTCATCATCAGCAACGACACTATCAATGAAGCTGTCTCAGAGAAAGACGATAAGAAAGACTGCCAGGAGGAATCCAATAAATCAGAGGAAACAGACGATAATAAGAAATCTGAGAATGATTTGAACGATAATTTAAAGGAAGCAGCAAATGCAGTGTTATCAGGGAAATGTCCCATGCTGAATGGTTTAGACACCACTGGGATTGAACAGCTTGCTGAGAATATCACAAATGTTACTGACGAGGCGGCCAAGGCGCTGGCTGAAACACAGAAGAAGAAACTCAGTATGTATTCAGTTTGTCTTTAATTCAACAATTCAACTAGCCCAATATGTTAAGTTTTCTGTTGGAACCTTTTGAAGAAGAAAAAAACCTTTCCATACAACTTACATGTTGAGGCAACCAATACTGTACTGCATGTAAAAGCACCACTTCAGCAGTACCTTATTCCCACAGATATTTGTCGAACCATGTCGTACTATCCCAAAGAAAATGTAACATTTGTGGTGTTGGGTTTTTTCCCCTTTCTTTTTGGAGATTGCTCAGTACTGCAGGGCTCGGATTTAGGTTAAAGACTGCAGGGCTTTAGCTAAAAATGTTTACTTGACCAGAATTTACTTGACAAGACCAGCCGTCGATTTCACCAAACTCTTCCTAACTTAGGATTAATCTTAGGACTAGTTCAGTTCCTTTTCCGAAGACGTTAGGACGCATTGAACCCATCCTAAGTTAGGACGGGTTACTCGTTCTTACTCGAGATAGGATTAATCCTAGCATTTCGTGAAATCGGCTGCAGAATCTTAATGAGAAAGAGCTTTATACAAAGTTAAACATGTAAACTGTTTTTAATTGGACAAGCAATATGCAAATTTTGATCTTGTTTGTCTTACCAGACTCAAAGTCAACATTTGAACATATCATTGCTTTCTGTTAAAAATATTACACAGTTAGGTTTAATTCTTCAATTGAAAAACACAAGACTGGAGGGCTTGTCCAGTTATGAGTTTACTGGCCTGGAGCAGAAATCACTGGCCTCGGGTCTGCGTCAAATTCGAGCCCTGTACTGGGCCCAATTTCATAGCGCTGCTTAGCGGCTGATTTTGTGCTTACTGTGCGATTTCCATTTCATAGCGCTGCTAACCGTAAGCAAAAGAAAAGGCATGCTAACCTTGTGCTTACCGCACGAAAATGTATGACGTAACAATGCAATTCCATGGTAAACGGGCAATATGGCCGCCCAATTTGTCTGCTTACCTGTGAAATACCCTTGCACCTTAGCATATTTTTCTGCTACAGTAAGCACAAAAATTTGCTTGCCGTTAAGCAGTGCTATGAAATTAGGCCCTGGTTGGGTTGCATCGCCATGGATAAATCCAATGACTTGTTTATATAAATGTTTTGATTTGATGTTTGTTTCTGTAGCTGATTCCAGTCATAAGGAGGTGATTGCTAAAGCATCCAAGGCTGCTGGATCTCTCGTTGATACAGAGTTTGATATCAGATTCAATCCGGATGTCTTCTCAGAGGGAGTTACGCATGTCAATCCAGAGGTAAGTATTAATAATAAGAATAACGTATCAATGCGCTTGACATTAGTGCCCTGGTCATTGGACCAACAACATTCCTTAAACCTTTCTCAGCTCCCTGGCTGCCGTGGCGTTCCGAAGGCTTTTTAAAATACAATGAGCAACCTCTACCCTCGCAGGTACCCATTTATACCCCTGGGTAAAGAGAAGCAATAAGAGTGAAGTGTCTTGCTCAAGGACACATGTGTCATGACCGGGATTCGAACCCACACTCTGATGACTTGACCACCAGAAATTAATTCAATGCCCTCAACCGCACGGTCATGACACCCTAGGTGCACATCCATTTTTAAAAAAAATCTGGTAACTTCATGGACGGTTACAGTTTCAAACACTCTTGTTCTCCTGAAGGCGAGCAGAGTATACTGTTCGAAACGTTGAGTCCACACCAGCTCTTTTCAGAGCCAACACTCACACAAAAGAGATGTACACATGGTTGTAGTTATTCTGACTCTTGTTTCATAAAGGCTATTTGGTTTTGATTTCAGAGTGAACAGTTCCAGAAGGAGAAGAGGGTGGTCAAAGATGCTGCCAGGTTTCTTCTTGTTGGTCAAATTCCTACATTCGTAAGTATTTGGTTTGGATTGTAATGGTTATCAAATAACAAACCACAAGGGAAATTTACTGGGCAAATTCGTTTTCAACGATTTGGGGTATAAATCACTTGACCAATATTGACTCCCAAAATAGTGCAACCTAGGTTATTTGATATGGGGTTGTACATAGACAAATTGACAAGAGTGGGATTTGAACCAACCACCTCCTGATTAACGTGCCAGTGCTCTACCAACTGAGCATTGGCGGTCTCCCTATTTTGTCAATATCTTTGTTCAGTGGTGCCAGTCAGATCTTAACGATTAAAGGCAGTGGACACTATTGGTAATTACTCAAAACAATTTTTATTATTATCATAAACCTTACTTGGTAACGAGTAATTGGGAGAGGTTGATAGTATAAAACATTGTGAGAAATGGCTCCCTCTGAAGTAACTTAGTTTTCGAGAAAGAAGTAATTTTCTGTGTATTTGATTTTAAGACATCAGATTTAGAATTTGAGGTCTCGAAATCAAGCGTCTGAAAGCACACAACTTTGTGTGACAAATGTTTTTTTCCTTTCATTATTATCTCGCAACTTTGCCGACCAATTGAGCTCAAATTCACAGGTTTGTTATTTTATGCATATGTTGAAATACACCAAGTGAGAAGACTGGTCTTTGACATTTACCAAAAGTGTCCGGGGTCTTTAAGACATAATAATTGTTTCCAACAGACAACAGGCATTCCAATTCTTTGGTTTTCGGTGATCATGCCCTTAACCGACCTATGAAAATGTCATGAATATTTCATTTATTTTGTTTAGATTCGTGAATGCCTTGAGCACAACATAGCCCCACTTGATGGATTGACGTTGACGGAAGCATTACATCAACGGTAAGATTCCAGTACAAATCATTGACTCTCTAATATAGCAATTAAACATTCAGAGGAATTCAAAGTTCAGAAATAACCGAAATACTGAACATTTTACTCAACTGACATGAGGTTGAGATTATAAAGTATTATAAATAATTTTGTGACTGTTATTTTACCAATTTGTTTGTCATCATAGTTTCCTATTGTTGAAATGATGTTGTTATAGCACCGGAATGATGAACAGTTCTACTGCACTTATGAGTTGTACTTGCTATTCATTAGAAAGTTTCAACTGACCTCTGGGCGGTGCATAGTGTCTCTAAAGAAGTGGGGATACTTAGACTCTAAAACAAGACCTGGGCCCAATTTCATGGCTCTGCTTACCGCCGAATTCTGCGCTTACGATCACGATTCCCCGCTTACGTGCAAGCGCCAAATTTCTGCGCTAGCCTTGTAAGCGTAGAATGCCTAATAAGGTGGAGTACGCACGCGCAGAAGCCAAAAGTCGCCGCTAGCCCGTGAAACACGCTTGCCGTAAGCACAGAATTCTCTGCTTCCGTAAGCACCGATTCTGTGCTTACGGTAAGCAGAGCCATGAAATTGGGCCCTGCATATGTGAGACAGAACCACAAACTATGGATCACCTCCTGAGATGCCCCATACTGGAGCAAGAATGCAGAGCTGAGGACCTTGCAGAATACAACGATGTTGCTAGGAGCTGTGTCTAGTTCTGGCTGAAACGCAATATCTAGTGTTACGAACTGACCTCTTATCACTGGTCTAGCTCTATTTGTGCGAGACTGAGGATGGTCATTGGTCAAAACCCACTTGGTGGATTTTTTTTTCTCAGCCTGAATCAAGAATCAATATCCTCACTTTGTTAAAAACCCTCCCAAAATGACTACATGTACTAATAGCGAGTTTAAACATCTTTACAGGGGAATAAACATCCGTTACCTTGGTGTCATTGCAACAATAGTCTCAACTGCTCCTCCTCTTTCATATCTATATGTAAGTTCAATTCATTTATTCTTCTTAACAATTGTATCAAACAAGCTCAATGCGTTTTTCGTGGTCGAAACTAATAACTGTTCGGTCAATGGCAAATGGTAAACCACTGCAAGTTGGAAAACATTTCTGGAAAACATTTCGCAGCAAGATCATTTCTGGGAACGGAGCTGCTACCATCGGGATCCTGGCCAGATGTCCATCATTCTAACGTTGATACTGAGTAGTCCCATAGTAAGAGGGTTAAGACAACTTCTCTCCTCTCTCTTTCAGAGACTCCTTGTGAGTGAGATGATCATCCGTGCAGCCAAGCACTCCTTCAAGATCTACATGCAAGGAGTAGGAATGGTTAGCCTGTCAGTAGCTATCAGTCACTTCTTAAACTGCTTCTTGGGCTCCTTACCCAACCCACAACCACCTAAGGCTGATGATGAGGTAAGCACGGAAACCATCTCAACAAATACTTTACAGGGAATGAGAACTAGAAACAAATTTGATCTGAATTCAGACTTTTTGTGTATTTGTTTTAACAGTAGATGTTATTTTCCTCACTTATGAAGAAATCTTATTTTTGATCTACCACTAATGAAACTTCACAGAAGGGACTTAAAATCTATTACAAAGATGTTTAGTAGAGCGACACTGTGGGGTTTCCCTAGGTATTTTCTATATGATCCCTTTTCTTTCATTTCCCCTCTTAAAATGTTGCGGAGTGCACCCTACGATGTCAAAACATCCCACAAGTACAGTTCCTACCTAAAAATCACCCTACAAGGAAAAACAACTATTTCAACCTGCCTCCCAAAGTTTGGATCTAAGGCAGTGGACACTATTGGTAATTACTCAAAATAATTATCATCATAAAACCTTTCTTGGTGACGAGTAATGGAGAGAGGTTGATGGTATAAAACATTGTGAGAAACAGCTCCATCTGAAGTGCCATAGTTTTTGAGAAAGAAGTAATTTTCCACGAATTTGATTTTGAGACCTCAGATTTAGAACTTGAGGTCTCGAAATCAACCATCTAAACGCACACAAATTCGTTTGACTAGGGTGTTTTTTTCTTTCATTATTATCTCGCAAGTTCGATGACCGATTGAGCTCAAATTTTCACAGGTTTGTTATTTTATGCTTATGTTAAGATACACCAACTGTGAGGGCTAGTCTTTGACAATTACCAATAGTGTCCACCGCTTTAAGTATTCCAGCAGGAAAAACAACCATTTCAACCTGCCTCCCAAAGTTTGGATCTAATTAAAGCTTGTAAAGCTATAGATGCAGTAGAATAAGGTTGACTCTTACTTAATTGACTTCATCTATGACTGTGGCTGTTGACTGCTGCAGTTACATTGAGACAAGTCATTTGTTTCAGAGTTTGAGCAATTTAGCTTAAAGATGTTCACGATCTTAAAAACGAACAAAGGTTAAGATGTTCACATTCTTGAAATTGATTGAAGTATGAAGCCCATGTTAGGTCCACACTTTTCTTTTCTATTTCCAATTGTGAAAACAGTCTGTAAATCCTCTTAAATGTAAGGGACATGTCACACGAGGCAATTTACGGGCAACCAGTTCCAGGCAATCTCCAAGAGGGAAAGGCATTCACATTTGAATGTTCACCTATTTTTCTTGTGGATCGTAAGACAATGTTTGAAAATTGACCCGCTCGCTACCAAAGTGGTCGTGTAGTAAAAGTTGTAAAAGTTGCCTCGTGTGACAAGTCCCTAACACCTTGCAAGTTGAGTCAAGATGGAGGTGAAGACTACTACAAAGTTCTAGGTTTGCGTTCTGGTTTCTTGATGTGCTCATTGTGTCAATTTGTTGTTATTATTTGTACTAGATGAGTAATGGTCACGGGAAGAAGAAACGAAACAAGAAGAAGACAGGGAGACTAATCACTGCATTAGGTCAAGGTCAGTATCAGCAGCTTGGCTTTTAATGGCAACATTTATTTTTCTAAATTGCCCCTTAGGCATAAAGATTTGTCAATGGAAAGGCCTTTTGCAAAATGAAAATTTCCCAGCCCTCCAAAAGATCAGATTCCATTCTTACTAAGGGAATAAAAGGGTAGGGACGAGTTCTTAAACTGGCATTAAAAACCTGCAGAACGTGTGTTGTATTTCTATGACTGAGACAGTTTTTGGACATTTTTCGTAGTAGTATGCTTCTAAACGTATCCAAAAACAACCAGTTATAAACAGCTCCAGCTGGTCATTATCAACCGTTTAAACACCCCCCATGTCACACGCTCTCCACCAATAGGAATAGCGAAACTTTTTGAGGTATTTATGAACAAACTTCAAGCGATTATATTTGTTGGTGTTTTGATCAATTCTAAGATGATATACCTTGTTAATTCTTGATGACAGATAGCATTGCATGGGCCAACTTAAGCCCCACTGAGATGTGGACCAACCTCAAGGCTGAAGTCAAGGAATATTTCCACTTTACGCTGGAATGGTAAGTTACTTCTTCTTGTACTTCTTTGAATTTCCAAAGTAAATATATTTGATAAAAACTTATACCGGTGTGGCAGGAGATGCTGTCCCACATAGGGTAAACTGTGCACTAACTTCTTTGCATAGCGCCCTCTTGTGAATCAACCTCCTTCAGCCCATGTTAAAGGAACACGTTGCCTTGGATCGGACGAGATGGTCTATAAAAAGCGTTTTGAAACTGTTTTCTATAAAATGCATATGATTGGAACGATGTTTTAAAAGTAGAATACAATGATTCACACCAGTATCACTCACAATTGCACGGTTTTCCTTTTACTGTGCGAACTAACACGGTCGGCCATTTATGGGAGTCAAAAATTTGACTCCCATAAACGGCCGACTGTGTTAGTCGACGAGGTAAAAGGAAAACCGTGCAATTTCGAGGCAGGTTTGTGTGGATCATTGTATTCTACTTTTACAACATCTTTCTACCCATGTTTATTTTATAACAAACGCTTTTCAAAGACCAACTCGACCGATCCAAGGCAACGTGTTCCTTTAAGTTTCCATTTACAGGACAATCTCTGGGGGACAGATTTCCCCTATGACACCTATATCAATCCTACAAAGAAATATTTGTGTTTGAAATACAAGAAAATAGCATTTGGAAACAAAATCACCATTGCTTAATTATTAATACAACAGTAGACAGCAGTTGGCAGTCTGAACCTTCCTCAGTCTCTTGCCTCTCCATATCGTTCTATATCTCTTTTTGTGTGTAATTTTATTGAACTTTTGGAGAGAAATAAAATAATAATAATAGGAATTTTAATATGAATGTGCAAAATAATTTAACGGTTGACATAACGCAAACCTTTTGTAAAAAATGTGGAAAATTGTACCAGTGTTGTTTTTTAATTCTTTCCTTTGTATCAACATAAAACACAAGGGAAACTGACTGGGTAAATATTTAAATGATTTTGGGGTTGAACAAAGAATTGACTAGAGTGGGATTCGAACCAACGACCTCCGGATTAACGTGCCGACGCTCTGCCAACTGAGATATCTAGCCCTATGTTGGCGGTGTCCCTATTTTGTCAATATCTTTGTTCGGGGGTGCCAGTCAGAAGCCATACAATCGTTAACTGCCGTGTAGCCAGGGATCGCACCCAAATTAGGGATCACCTTAAGGGGATGCAATTTTTTGTTTCGGATATCAACATACACCACAAGGGAAACTGACCGTTTTTTTTTCCCCCTTTGTGTACCTCCCACAGTGACAGCATAGACACAGCAACAGAAACCTACAACCTGCAGAAGGTGACTCTCCTAAGAGAGTTATGCACAAAGTGTGGTGTTCAGATCCTACTCAAGGATTATGACTTTGATACAAAGCATAAAGCCATCTTCACTGAGAATGACATCATTAATGTGTTCCCTGTAGTCAAGCACATTAACCCCATTGCTAGTGATGCTTATAACTTCTTCCAGAGTGGCCAGGCAAAGATACAGCAAGGTGAGTGCGACTTACTGCAACCATTAATTATATAAACCAATGTAAAGATTTAGGTTCAATATTGTGAATTTTTTGTAATTACCCTTTCAATGGCAAACTATCATCACTATCACAGTTCAACTCAATTTGACTGCATGTACATATGTTACATGTATATTCTTTTATTAGTTCAATTGACTTTTTTCGCATCACGTAAATGTGGTTCACAAACGCCCTCATGCGGTCAAAAATACTACAAATTGGTTGTTGTAAAACCACAAGTTGAATAAACCCAAGCATTGGGGTTATATTTTGTGCAATTTGTCCTTTATTTTCACAGGGGAGAATTAAATCCTACTCATGTACATGGTGTTATCGCAAACCTTACTAGATTGTATCTCCACCATGCAAAGTTTCAAATCCTAGTCATGAACATGGTGTTACTGCAAACCTTACTAGAGTGTATCCCCACCATGCAAAGTTTCAAATCCTACTCATGTACATGGTGTTACAGCAAACCTTACTAGATTGTATCTCCACCATGCAAAGTTTCAAAACCTACTCATGAACATGGTGTTACTGCAAACCTTACTAGAGTGTATCCCCACCATGCAAAGTTTCAAATCCTACTCATGTACATGGTGTTACAGCAAACCTTACTAGATTGTATCTCCACCATGCAAAGTTTCAAAACCTACTCATGAACATGGTGTTACTGCAAACCTTACTAGATTGTATCTCCACCATGCAAAGTTTCAAAACCTACTCATGAACATGGTGTTACTGCAAACCTTACTAGAGTGTATCCCCACCATGCAAAGTTTCAAATCCTACTCAAGTACATGGTGTTACAGCAAACCTTACTAGATTGTATCTCCACCATGCAAAGTTTCAAATCCTAGTCATGAACATGGTGTTACTGCAAACCTTACTAGAGTGTATCCCCACCATGCAAAGTTTCAAATCCTACTCATGTACATGGTGTTACAGCAAACCTTACTAGATTGTATCTCCACCATGCAAAGTTTCAAAACCTACTCATGAACATGGTGTTACTGCAAACCTTACTAGAGTGTATCCCCACCATGCAAAGTTTCAAATCCTACTCATGTACATGGTGTTACAGCAAACCTTACTAGATTGTATCTCCACCATGCAAAGTTTCAAAACCTACTCATGAACATGGTGTTACTGCAAACCTTACTAGATTGTATCTCCACCATGCAAAGTTTCAAATCCTACTCATGTACATGGTGTTACTGCAAACCTAACTAGATTGTATCTCCACCATGCAAAGTTTCAAAACCTACTCATGAACATGGTGTTACTGCAAACCTTACTAGAGTGTATCTCCACCATGCAAAGTTTCAAAACCTACTCATGAACATGGTGTTACTGCAAACCTTACTAGAGTGTATCTCCACCATGCAAAGTTTCAAAACCTACTCATGAACATGGTGTTACAGCAAACCTTACTAGAGTGTATCTCCACCATGCAAAGTTTCAAAACCTACTCATGAACATGGTGTTACAGCAAACCTTACTAGAGTGTATCCCCACCATGCAAAGTTTCAAATCCTACTCAAGTACATGGTGTTACAGCAAACCTTACTAGAGTGTATCTCCACCATGCAAAGTTTCAAAACCTACTCATGAACATGGTGTTACTGCAAACCTTACTAGAGTGTATCTCCACCATGCAAAGTTTCAAATCCTACTCATGTACATGGTGTTACAGCAAACCTTACTAGATTGTATCTCCACCATGCAAAGTTTCAAAACCTACTCATGTACATGGTGTTACAGCAAACCTTACTAGATTGTATCTCCACCATGCAAAGTTTCAAAACCTACTCATGAACATGGTGCTACAGCAAACCTTACTAGAGTGTATCCCCACCATGCAAAGTTTCAAATCCTAGTCATGAACATGGTGTTACTGCAAACCTTACTAGAGTGTATCTCCACCATGCAAAGTTTCAAAACCTACTCATGTACATGGTGCTACTGCAAACCTTACTAGAGTGTATCTCCACCATGCAAAGTTTCAAAACCTACTCATGTACATGGTGTTACAGCAAACCTTACTAGAGTGTATCTCCACCATGCAAAGTTTCAAAACCTACTCATGAACATGGTGTTACTGCAAACCTTACTAGATTGTATCTCCACCATGCAAAGTTTCAAATCCTACTCATGTACATGGTGTTACTGCAAACCTTACTAGATTGTATCTCCACCATGCAAAGTTTCAAATCCTACTCATGTACATGGTGTTACTGCAAACCTTACTAGATTGTATCTCCACCATGCAAAGTTTCAAATCCTACTCATGTACATGGTGCTACTGCAAACCTTACTAGATTGTATCTCCACCATGCAAAGTTTCAAATCCTACTCATGTACATGGTGTTACTGCAAACCTTACTAGATTGTATCTCCACCATGCAAAGTTTCAAATCCTACTCATGTACATGGTGTTACTGCAAACCTTACTAGAGTGTATCCCCACCATGCAAAGTTTCAAATCCTACTCAAGTACATGGTGTTACAGCAAACCTTACTAGATTGTATCTCCACCATGCAAAGTTTCAAAACCTACTCATGTACATGGTGTTACAGCAAACCTTACTAGAGTGTATCTCCACCATGCAAAGTTTCAAAACCTACTCATGAACATGGTGTTACTGCAAACCTTACTAGAGTGTATCCCCACCATGCAAAGTTTCAAATCCTACTCATGTACATGGTGTTACAGCAAACCTTACTAGATTGTATCTCCACCATGCAAAGTTTCAAAACCTACTCATGAACATGGTGTTACAGCAAACCTTACTAGAGTGTATCTCCACCATGCAAAGTTTCAAATCCTAGTCATGAACATGGTGTTACAGCAAACCTTACTAGATTGTATCTCCACCATGCAAAGTTTCAAAACCTACTCATGAACATGGTGTTACAGCAAACCTTACTAGAGTGTATCTCCACCATGCAAAGTTTCAAATCCTACTCATGTACATGGTGTTACAGCAAACCTTACTAGAGTGTATCTCCACCATGCAAAGTTTCAAAACCTACTCATGAACATGGTGTTACTGCAAACCTTACTAGAGTGTATCTCCACCATGCAAAGTTTCAAATCCTACTCATGTACATGGTGTTACTGCAAACCTTACTAGATTGTATCTCCACCATGCAAAGTTTCAAATCCTATTCATGTTCATGGTGTTACTGCAAACCTTACTAGATTGTATCTCCACCATGCAAAGTTTCAAAACCTACTCATGTACATGGTGTTACAGCAAACCTTACTAGATTGTATCTCCACCATGCAAAGTTTCAAAACCTACTCATGTACATGGTGTTACAGCAAACCTTACTAGATTGTATCTCCACCATGCAAAGTTTCAAATCCTACTCATGTACATGGTGTTACTGCAAACCTTACTAGATTGTATCTCCACCATGCAAAGTTTCAAAACCTACTCATGTACATGGTGTTACAGCAAACCTTACTAGATTGTATCTCCACCATGCAAAGTTTCAAAACCTACTCATGTACATGGTGTTACAGCAAACCTTACTAGATTGTATCTCCACCATGCAAAGTTTCAAATCCTACTCATGTACATGGTGCTACAGCAAACCTTACTAGATTGTATCTCCACCATGCAAAGTTTCAAATCCTAGTCATGAACATGGTGTTACTGCAAACCTTACTAGAGTGTATCCCCACCATGCAAAGTTTCAAAACCTACTCATGTACATGGTGTTACAGCAAACCTTACTAGATTGTATCTCCACCATGCAAAGTTTCAAATCCTACTCATGTACATGGTGCTACTGCAAACCTTACTAGAGTGTATCCCCACCATGCAAAGTTTCAAAACCTACTCATGTACATGGTGTTACAGCAAACCTTACTAGAGTGTATCCCCACCATGCAAAGTTTCAAATCCTAGTCATGAACATGGTGTTACTGCAAACCTTACTAGAGTGTATCCCCACCATGCAAAGTTTCAAAACCTACTCATGTACATGGTGTTACAGCAAACCTTACTAGATTGTATCTCCACCATGCAAAGTTTCAAATCCTACTCATGTTCATGGTGTTACTGCAAACCTTACTAGATTGTATCTCCACCATGCAAAGTTTCAAAACCTACTCATGTACATGGTGTTACAGCAAACCTTACTAGATTGTATCTTCACCATGCAAAGTTTCAAATCCTACTCATGTACATGGTGTTACTGCAAACCTTACTAGAGTGTATCCCCACCATGCAAAGTTTCAAATCCTACTCATGTACATGGTGTTACTGCAAACCTTACTAGATTGTATCTCCACCATGCAAAGTTTCAAATCCTACTCATGAACATGGTGTTACTGCAAACCTTACTCCATTGTATCTCCACCATGCAAAGTTTCAAATCCTACTCATGTACATGGTGTTACTGCAAACCTTACTAGAGTGTATCTCCACCATGCAAAGTTTCAAAACCTACTCATGAACATGGTGTTACAGCAAACCTTACTAGAGTGTATCTCCACCATGCAAAGTTTCAAAACCTACTCATGAACATGGTGTTACAGCAAACCTTACTAGAGTGTATCCCCACCATGCAAAGTTTCAAATCCTACTCAAGTACATGGTGTTACAGCAAACCTTACTAGAGTGTATCTCCACCATGCAAAGTTTCAAAACCTACTCATGAACATGGTGTTACTGCAAACCTTACTAGAGTGTATCTCCACCATGCAAAGTTTCAAATCCTACTCATGTACATGGTGTTACAGCAAACCTTACTAGATTGTATCTCCACCATGCAAAGTTTCAAAACCTACTCATGTACATGGTGTTACAGCAAACCTTACTAGATTGTATCTCCACCATGCAAAGTTTCAAAACCTACTCATGAACATGGTGCTACAGCAAACCTTACTAGAGTGTATCCCCACCATGCAAAGTTTCAAATCCTAGTCATGAACATGGTGTTACAGCAAACCTTACTAGAGTGTATCTCCACCATGCAAAGTTTCAAAACCTACTCATGTACATGGTGTTACTGCAAACCTTACTAGAGTGTATCCCCACCATGCAAAGTTTCAAATCCTAGTCATGAACATGGTGTTACAGCAAACCTTACTAGATTGTATCTCCACCATGCAAAGTTTCAAAACCTACTCATGTACATGGTGTTACTGCAAACCTTACTAGAGTGTATCCCCACCATGCAAAGTTTCAAATCCTACTCAAGTACATGGTGTTACAGCAAACCTTACTAGATTGTATCTCCACCATGCAAAGTTTCAAATCCTACTCATGTACATGGTGTTACAGCAAACCTTACTAGAGTGTATCTCCACCATGCAAAGTTTCAAATCCTACTCATGAACATGGTGTTACTGCAAACCTTACTAGAGTGTATCCCCACCATGCAAAGTTTCAAATCCTACTCATGTACATGGTGTTACAGCAAACCTTACTAGAGTGTATCTCCACCATGCAAAGTTTCAAATCCTAGTCATGAACATGGTGTTACAGCAAACCTTACTAGATTGTATCTCCACCATGCAAAGTTTCAAAACCTACTCATGAACATGGTGTTACAGCAAACCTTACTAGAGTGTATCTCCACCATGCAAAGTTTCAAATCCTACTCATGTACATGGTGTTACAGCAAACCTTACTAGAGTGTATCTCCACCATGCAAAGTTTCAAATCCTACTCATGTACATGGTGTTACAGCAAACCTTACTAGATTGTATCTCCACCATGCAAAGTTTCAAAACCTACTCATGAACATGGTGTTACTGCAAACCTTACTAGAGTGTATCTCCACCATGCAAAGTTTCAAAACCTACTCATGAACATGGTGTTACAGCAAACCTTACTAGATTGTATCTCCACCATGCAAAGTTTCAAAACCTACTCATGAACATGGTGTTACAGCAAACCTTACTAGATTGTATCTCCACCATGCAAAGTTTCAAAACCTACTCATGAACATGGTGTTACAGCAAACCTTACTAGAGTGTATCTCCACCATGCAAAGTTTCAAAACCTACTCATGTACATGGTGTTACTGCAAACCTTACTAGAGTGTATCTCCACCATGCAAAGTTTCAAATCCTACTCATGTACATGGTGTTACTGCAAACCTTACTAGATTGTATCTCCACCATGCAAAGTTTCAAATCCTATTCATGTTCATGGTGTTACTGCAAACCTTACTAGATTGTATCTCCACCATGCAAAGTTTCAAAACCTACTCATGTACATGGTGTTACAGCAAACCTTACTAGATTGTATCTCCACCATGCAAAGTTTCAAAACCTACTCATGTACATGGTGTTACAGCAAACCTTACTAGATTGTATCTCCACCATGCAAAGTTTCAAATCCTACTCATGTACATGGTGTTACTGCAAACCTTACTAGATTGTATCTCCACCATGCAAAGTTTCAAAACCTACTCATGTACATGGTGTTACAGCAAACCTTACTAGATTGTATCTCCACCATGCAAAGTTTCAAAACCTACTCATGTACATGGTGTTACAGCAAACCTTACTAGATTGTATCTCCACCATGCAAAGTTTCAAATCCTACTCATGTACATGGTGCTACAGCAAACCTTACTAGAGTGTATCTCCACCATGCAAAGTTTCAAATCCTAGTCATGAACATGGTGTTACTGCAAACCTTACTAGAGTGTATCCCCACCATGCAAAGTTTCAAAACCTACTCATGTACATGGTGTTACAGCAAACCTTACTAGATTGTATCTCCACCATGCAAAGTTTCAAATCCTACTCATGTACATGGTGCTACTGCAAACCTTACTAGAGTGTATCCCCACCATGCAAAGTTTCAAAACCTACTCATGTACATGGTGTTACAGCAAACCTTACTAGATTGTATCTCCACCATGCAAAGTTTCAAATCCTAGTCATGAACATGGTGTTACAGCAAACCTTACTAGAGTGTATCCCCACCATGCAAAGTTTCAAAACCTACTCATGAACATGGTGTTACTGCAAACCTTACTAGAGTGTATCCCCACCATGCAAAGTTTCAAAACCTACTCATGTACATGGTGTTACAGCAAACCTTACTAGATTGTATCTCCACCATGCAAAGTTTCAAATCCTACTCATGTTCATGGTGTTACTGCAAACCTTACTAGATTGTATCTCCACCATGCAAAGTTTCAAAACCTACTCATGTACATGGTGTTACAGCAAACCTTACTAGATTGTATCTCCACCATGCAAAGTTTCAAATCCTACTCATGTACATGGTGTTACTGCAAACCTTACTAGATTGTATCTCCACCATGCAAAGTTTCAAATCCTACTCATGTACATGGTATTACTACAAACCTTACTAGATTGTATCTCCACCATGCAAAGTTTCAAATCCTACTCATGTACATGGTGCTACTGCAAACCTTACTAGATTGTATCTCCACCATGCAAAGTTTCAAATCCTACTCATGTACATGGTGTTACTGCAAACCTTACTAGAGTGTATCTCCACCATGCAAAGTTTCAAAACCTACTCATGTACATGGTGTTACTGCAAACCTTACTAGATTGTATCTCCACCATGCAAAGTTTCAAATCCTACTCATGTACATGGTGTTACAGCAAACCTTACTAGATTGTATCTCCACCATGCAAAGTTTCAAATCCTACTCATGTACATGGTGCTACTGCAAACCTTACTAGATTGTATCTCCACCATGCAAAGTTTCAAATCCTACTCATGTACATGGTGTTACTGCAAACCTTACTAGAGTGTATCTCCACCATGCAAAGTTTCAAAACCTACTCATGTACATGGTGTTACTGCAAACCTTACTAGATTGTATCTCCACCATGCAAAGTTTCAAATCCTACTCATGTACATGGTGTTACAGCAAACCTTACTAGATTGTATCTCCACCATGCAAAGTTTCAAATCCTACTCATGTACATGGTGTTACTGCAAACCTTACTAGACTGTATCTCCACCATGCAAAGTTTCAAATCCTACTCATGTACATGGTGTTACTGCAAACCATACTAGATTGTATCTCCACCATGCAAAGTTTCAAATCCTACTCATGTACATGGTGTTACTGCAAACCTTACTAGATTGTATCTCCACCATGCAAAGTTTCAAATCCTACTCATGTACATGGTGTTACTGCAAACCTTGCTAGATTGTATCTCCATCATGCAAAGTTTCAAATCCTACTCATGTACATGGTGTTACAGCAAACCTTACTAGATTGTATCTCCACCATGCAAAGTTTCAAATCCAGCTCATGTACATGGTGTTACTGCAAACCTTACTAGACTGTATCTCCACCATGCAAAGTTTCAAATCCAGCTCATGTACATGGTGTTACTGCAAACCTTACTAGACTGTATCTCCACCATGCAAAGTTTCAAATCCTACTCAAGTACACATGTACATGGTGGATGCAATGTAGATAAGAAATTTTTGCATTTACAAACCTTGGGTTATTTTAAAGAGTAATTTACAGTGTTTTTAATATTATTTTTTTGTGTTGATTTCTACAGGTCATCTGAAGGAAGGGTTTGAATTAATTAATGAAGCCCTGAATCTCTTCAACAATGTGTATGGTCCAATGCATCCTGAGATTGCTAGCTGTATGCGCAATCTAGCAAGACTGAACTACCTCATGGGTGAACATGGAGAGGTAAGATAGCTATCTTCATTTACCAGTTATGAAGAGGTTATTGGCAAACCCAAGACTTTGTTGATGCTAGTTGGCAGCAGACTTGCTGGGTATAATCCATTGTGCATGAAAACGTCTGCAGACATTTTCAAGCACAACTGATTATACCCAGCAAGTCTGCTGCCACCACTCTAAAAACCTCATGTAACACTTCAGCCAAAAAGGCCATAAAATGGTCTGTTACTTTAGTGTGAATCGATTATCAACCAAGTTTTTAAACAAAAATGTCTTTGTCTTTCTTGTGTTTTTGTGAGTACTACATGTACACTAAGTATTGCAAGTGAGAAGATGAGTGTCAGTGTTCAATAGTAATTCGGATATTCCACAGTTCTGCGTGGTTTGCTTTGTCTGTCATTGCAGGCCTGGTATGGAACAGAGGCCATGACCTCCACTGCTCTGGTATTGGCCTTGGTAACCTTTTAAAAGTTTCCCATAGACTTCAAGGTTTTCAGATGGAAGTGCCTTTTGCAAAATGAAAATTGCGTTGCTCTTTCAAAGATGAAATTCCAGGAATGCACCTGTAGACCAATTGCACAATGCACAGCGCACTTACATGCGCCATTTTGTCCACCATTTTGGTAGACAAAATGTGCACAAAGGAATTGACTCCAAAAATGATGGAAATGGTAGATGCGTATTCTTAGTAGGTGTGTTCCGCATTGTGCAAAAATACTTGGAGTGAACCGTTGACCCTGTTTTTAATTAGTCAACAATCTTTTACCAGATTCTATCGATTGTTCTAAGTTATCACATAATGTAGATTGAAACATGTTGTGGGGTTGGGACAGCTTTTGATCAGAACATGTACAGAGTTGGGATGCAGCATACTATATACTCCCCTAGTTCAATTACAGCATGGTATTATCATTTTTTTCTTTTTGTGTAGGCGCTTGAGATGCAGCAGAAGGCTGTAATGATGAGTGAGAGATGTAATGGAGTAGACCATCCCAACACCATCAGTGAATATGTAAGTATTATAAATCTCTATAGATGGTATTAGTTATCACAGGCCCGCTCATGGAATAAAAACGATATAGCACTTCTGTGTCCCATATCCAATGAGACTGAAAGAAAAATACATTGCTTCTGCATCTCCTATCCAATGAGGCTGAAAACTGAGTTGGATTTCAGACGCAGAGCAGATGTGTGATAAAGAATTTATCTTCAAGCAAAGTTGAGGTGCAAATAACTGCAATACGTGGTGTTGGAACAGCTGTCTGCTTTGCGAATACTTGGCTTATACTAGTTCAGTATGCTGAGTTAGAACAGCACAAAATGCAGAGTGTGATTTGTGTTTATATCACACTTGTTGTTATGGGTTGACCAATCGGAATCGAGGATTCAACTGCGATAATATTAGTTATCACTCAACCACAAGTAGAATTTAAAAACAAAATAAAGCACTTCTGAATCAAGGCCTAATTGGATACAGTTCACAGTCTTGCTGTGTCTTCTGTATTCTATGATTACAAATTAATCTTCAAGCAAACTTAACACAGCTTAAAAAAAGCACAATATGCAGAATAAGAACAACGATAGAGCAGAGTTTGGTACCAGCTGTGCAATAGGTTAATACCACAGGCTATGTTGCTATGGATCGACCAATCAGAACCAAGGGCTCAAGTTTGCTTGAAGATAACTTGTATTGATAAGTTGGAAACACATAGAGTGCTGTGGAACTGATTCTTTCTCAAAAGTTCATTGCTCTTGTCAATTTGGGCACATCTTACAATTTGTTTCTAGAGCTCTTAGTCTATTTTTGACTTGCGCTTTTTGTAACTACTTTGGAATCCCTTGCTATGTGTTAATTATGTTTAGTTGTAAAAGTAAAGAAGTAGCTATAACAATCATGTTATTGGACTGAGTTATCATGTGGGTTGTCATGGCCGAGCGGATAAGAGCACCAAACTCAAGCTCTGATGCTTCTGTTCAGCAGAGTGTGGGTTTGAATCCCGGTCAGGACACTTGTGTCCCTGAGCAACACACTTTACTATAATTGCTTCTCTCCACCCAGGGGTACATGTAAATGGGTACCTGTGAGGGCAGAGATTGTTCTTCGGGTTGGTTTAGCTTAGTGCGCTACATATTTGGTGGCACAGGCTGTATACTCCCCAGGGAGCTGAGATGGTTTAAGGAATGAAATGGCCCAGTGATCAAAGTAATAATGTTGGATTCGCTTTGAGACGTGGAGTATAAAGCGCTATGAAAAAAACAAATATTATTATTATTATCATATTGGACTGGTTTGTATTACAGATGCACCTTGCACTCTACTGCTTTGCTAATGGTCAGGTGACTAGCGCCCTCAAGCTGATGTATAGGTCCAGGTATCTGACACTACTGGTCTGTGGGGAAGACCACCCAGAAATGGCACACTTTGATGTAAGTCAATCAACCAGTCAATTTTGTATATCAGATTTGTTGTTGTTGATGTCTATAATATTAGGAGATTACAAAGTTTTAAATTATTTACTTGCAATAATGGTAATGGGTTGACCTACCTGTGATTTATACTTTGTTTTGGGCTACTTATAATTGATCTCACTGATTTTCTGAAAGCAACAAATTTTACATCAAATTTCAATATGAAGAATATCATGGTTGGCTGTACCATTTGTTGCTTGATATGTGGCATTATGTAACCCCCCCCCCTCCCTTCACAACGTGAATGACTTCACCCATCTATCCTGTTTGCCATTGTGGGATTGAAAATAAACACAAATGAATTGACCCCAGAAATGCGAGATGCGCATTTTGTAAAGATGGGCTTGGAATCTGCAAGGGGGTTAGAGGAGACACCCTCTGCCACTTGGTCTAGGTTGCACTTTAAAATTTTTTAAACAACCCTTGAAGCACTTTGCATTTTGAGTTTTTACTTGAATTTTGTCAAGATTTTCGATTCCAATCTTCACTTGAAATTCACGATGTTGTTGTGTTTTATTCTACAGAGCAATATTGGTCTTGTCCTTCATGGAGTTGGCGAATCAGATCTAGCTTTGAAGTTTCTTGAAAGGGCTCGAAAGACAACCCTCAAATATCATGGCACAAAGAGCCTCAAGACTGCATTAAGGTATAACATTTCACTCGGCATTTACATCAGTCTGTCATTGACAATATCGATTTATCAATGTTGTGTCGGTCAATACACAGTGGCACGGTTGGCTTGTGCGTAAAGCACTCGCCTCTCACCAAGGTGACCCCGGTTCGATTCCCGGCCAGGGCCATATGTGAGTTAAGTTGTGCCACGAGGGTTTTCCAGACCATCCGGTTTTCTCCCCTCGGGAAAAATCAAGCACTTTTGATCTTGGCTATGCTCTGTGGTCATAATGAGTTGATGTGGCTGGCAGCCAAAGGCGCCCTTGCATGCCTGCTTCTCGAATACGTTGTAGCCACGTCCTTCGCAATTCAGCTTTTACCTGTGAGGAAGGATGATTAGCCCCCCAAATTATTATTATTAATACGCTTTGGGAATACTATGAAATTAATCTGCTTCAGATTGCAATTATTTATCACAACTCTTTCCAGAAGCAGGATAGATCATGAAAGTGCAAAATTTGGTTTAAATTTACAGAGAGCAAGTGCCTGATTTCACAAATCACAAAGATTAATCTTAAGTTGTCAGTATTACAATATGATGGTATTGTGACATCACACTTTGCTTGGCAGTATTGAAACACACTTAAGATCAATCTTAACACTTTAAAAATTGGCCCCCAGAGCTGAATCACCAACTAGTTCATAGATGTTTTCTCCAAGAACAGTGATCCTTTGGACATTTTCTGTGAGTTTAGGATTCTTCTCACTCTGAACAGTCCAGCACCATCGAGTAACTCAACACCAAAATGTTGGACTCTTGCGGTATACCTGAACCCATGTAAAGCATGATCAGTGTCACTACTTCTACAGTGTACAGTACTACAGATTCATATCAAACATGCAGTTAGGTTTTGATGGGTTGTGGTGAAGGTTGAAATAAAATTTGTAGTCATTTAATTAAGGTCAGGAAAAAGTACCCGAACATGGTCATTAAAAAGCTCTGTGTGTGCAAGTGCTTTTCAAGCTGTTGATATTGAATCTAGGTGCCGATTTCACAAAGAGTTATGATTGATCTTAAAGGCAAAGTATACCTTGGTTTTTGGAACCGTTTGATTGTTTTAATATAGCAGGATATATAATCTAATTTGGCCTTGGTGTTGTTGATTCCACAGCAATCATCTGGTTGGTAGAGTGTATTCATCTCGTGGTGATTTCCGGACTGCACTTAGACATGAGAAGGAAGCTTACACCATCTACAAAGAACAGGTATTGTTAACATCTTATTCAAGTCAGCATACAACTACACATCCATAAAAACATGTTAAAACATCAACTAGTTTATCGTTTTCGCTCTTAACCACTTCACGTCGGTATTGCTATAAACAAATAATGTGCCCACCTGCGGTATTATTTGAAACACAAGTTTATGTTGGATCCTTACAATCCTCCAAAATCAGCCAATATGAGTTTATGTCGGATGCCTGCTGCCTAAATCTCCAACATCCTTGAAGTCCTCTGGTTGATTATGAAGGAATCGGGAAGGAGAGGGTAAATCCAAACACAACTGTTTCCTATCCCTAATGCAATTCTTAAATCAATTAAAATGATTTGATTTAAACTCACTCAATGAAAAACAATCCTTTATTTATTTGTTTGTTTATTTCCCATTTTGCTGCAGTTTGGTGAGCATCATGAGAAGACCAAAGAGAGTTCTGAATTCCTGCGTCAGCTCACACAGCAAGCTGTCAACTTCCAGAAAACGGTCAGTTCCTCTCAACCATCTTCCATTTATTAGTAATAAACAACAATTTACATTTTTACCAAAATAGTCTGGATCTCCTGTCGAAATGTAATTCAGAAAGTTACCCGTGTTTTTGTTTGTACAACTTGGAAATGTGTTACTTGGATCAGAAGGGAATATTGGTGCTAATTGGTTCATTTTCAATAAAAAAAAATGTTTTACCAGTTCTAAACTGTCTTTGACTTAATTAATTGTACTCAATTTGTTTATTATTCTCTGTTTTTCACCATTATGGAAATAAATTGTTATTGAATTTAATTTTAATGAATTCATGCACCACATTCTAGTGTAGTGATTGATTCTTGATTGTATTCTCTACACAGATGAATGAAATCCGTAAAGGCAACTCCCGTGCAGCTATGCGTCCAATCCCCTTCAGTGTTCCATCCATTGCTGGTGTATTAGACACTCTTAATATGATCAATGGCGTCTTCTTCATCCCGGTCAGGTACACAAAGATATAGATTAGATTAGATGTATTTATTGTCCACGTTAAAAAACATAGAAACTTGACATCCACTGGCCAAATACAAGTATACACAATCAATATCAAAACTATAAATTACAAAATAAGAGAAGTAGAAATAGAAAGCAACAAAAGACCCGCACACTAAAAAAATGGACCAGCCAAAACAACACCAACTGGTCACATGGGACATCAAGACAACAAAGGCTGGAAAAAACACCAAGCCTCACTACCCCCATAGCCACTTTATATAATAAAGTTACTCAAACACTCTCACAGACATCCTGTTAGTTTACTCATGTTACTTTGTATTTAAATTCGGCGTTAATTCCACGTATGCCTCTTCTTCCCCCTTCTTGTTAATACTTTTTCTAAATCTGTTGGGGGGGGGGGGGTATTACTGATTTTGTATATTTCAAGAGTACATGTATTATGAGGAGTTTTGTTAAGGCAATGCATCTGCTCTAGCAATGCAAAGGTCGTTGGTTCGAATCCCAACCGAGTGATGTACCTATGGAATTTTTTTCACAGAACACGGGAAAGTACCAAATGAATTTACATCCAAAATGGTTGACACGCATTCTTAGGAGGTGCGTTCCCAATGTGCAAGGGGACTATAGAAAGCTGTTTGTAGCCTAACCTTTTCCTGCCATGGTGGTTTACAAACTCTCTTTAATTAAAATATTTTTGTTTGTTTTCTGGTATCCACAGTATCAAGTCTAAACAAGGAGCAAAGACTACTACCACCACCACCGAACCACTAGAGTCAATAAAAGCAGAAGTTGAAACACCCCCTGAGGGTAAAGTGGAATCACCCAGCCCCAGCTCAGGTACTGCATCACCAATCCCTGAGCAGGACGATACCACTGAGAAGATGGAGGTGCTAAGGTAACCTTAAGAGCACACAAAAAGATCTTGGATAAAGAGAGAGATTGAAATAATATTGCTGGAAGATATTACGATGATTTGCTATTCAGTCTGAGTGGCCAATCACAGTGCCTACATGTACAACATATCACATGACCCGTCTTTCTTAGGTTAAACTTGAGCATTTGCGCATGTGTTGGTTGTGTAAAAGAATTAATATGCACAAAGTTATTTCTGTGAACACTTCAGCGATAGTTTGTTTCTTTTGATGTAAGAAAAATAGGACGGTATGAAGGAGTCATTATCTCGCTTCGATCTCCTGATGATGTGTTTTTTTCATGCAGGATTGAATATGGCACACAAGTAAAAGGCACATAAGACCTGTGATAGAGATTGAGAGATTGTGTATGTGTTTAGCTGGAGAGAGATTTAAGTAGTTGTAACGTTTGCAGTTAATGAATGAACAAGTATATCCATGTGGTGTTGGAGGATCTACACAGCCCTTTGTAACTACTTGTAGAGACTTTCTTACAACGCCTCCTAAAATTGTTAAAGGATGAAGCAAATAATTTATGACTTACCCTGTGAGTGTCGTCAGACCAAACTAATAACCCGCCTTTGCCTTTTGGGGAAATATTTTAGTAACTTTGAATCATTTTGTTTGTTCCAGTGGAGATGGTGTTTGAAGTGAGGAGAATACTATAAAGACAAAATAATTTAAAAAAGTAAAAAGTTTTTAAAAAAGTATACAACAATAATATTGATATTTTATAACTTGAATTTTTATGAAAATCAATGCAGTTTATTTGTGGCAGTTTGGTAAGGAAAACAGTAAGCAGTCAAGTAAGTGGTTAGAAAATTGATATTTAAAAAACCCCAAATAATTTGATATTTTAGAAACTGATAACAAAACAACATATTGTCTCAAAATGTAGTTGAGAAAATGTTTTGGTTTGTACAACTTGGAAGTGTGTTACTTGGCTCAGAAGGGAAAATTGGTGCAAAACTGGTTCATGTTTGACACATTTTCCCCAAAAATTATTTCTTAATTTTTTTTTATTTATTTAAAGACATGTACATACCTGTACATTTGCAAGTCTTTAAGAATGTTCACATTGCCAGTGGAAAAAAAAGTTTAGGAAATAATGAAGTAACTTGATCAAGCAGGCAGGGCCTTGTATTTCTGTATTTCTACAAAAAGGGGATCGTAAACGTAGCAGGTAAATGTTGTACATTAATTTGTTAAAAATAATAGCAGCCACAGCCAGTATCCTGAGTCAATAGCCACAGCCAGTAGTTGAAGCTTGTTAACATTGATGGTCCTCATTCTCAAAATGGTGCTCTTATAATGTTATAAGGGTTTGACTTGTCTCCTGTTAATACATTACAGTATTTCAAGTTAACCAAGAATGTGTATTTAACTATAAATGTATATATATTATACATGTATATAATTATATAACACAAATAGTTTTTACAGAATAGCTTTGTGGATTTGACCCTACACTAACCATTCCTGAATCCTTTGTGATACTTAATATGCAAGTTTAGGGTAATGATATGCAATATGCAAATAGGGGACACCGTCTTCCACCAGTGTGTGATTTAACTCGTAATTGTTCTTGTAGTTAAAGTTGTAGCACAGGATTTTTTCTCCCACAGTTGCGCTCTATTTGGCAAAAACTCATGTCAATTTCATTCTTTCAATTATTGGTTCACCTTTGTGGTGAAACCAATAATCTAATAGGATGAGAAATGTGACATAGTTTTTAAAAAGCTGAACTGCTTCTTCCTGGTGTCCTATATTGTATTGTTTATATAGAGTTGGTTCTAGTCTAACGTCAAGCTTATTCTAAGAATCACAGTATTCATATATTAAAATGTTGTTCATGTTTCCAGTGTTATGCGTTATTACTATATGAAACTATTGTTTCATCTTGCAGTTTAAACTTGGGGTTGTTATTATTTAATTTAAAATCTCTCAGACTTTTTGGAACACTAGGTGGCAGCAGACTCACAAGATTAATTAGATTTTCTTAACAATGCACACATTTCCAGAACTTGGAATTGAAATGTTGTCTGCTGTTTCTATAAGGTCTGCCATTATTCTAAAGTCAAGTCTCTATTGTTTCAGCTTCGGTTTGGGTTTTTCCACTTCTTTCTTGAAATGCTGTTGATAGTGATTATGGTTAAGTCATTATGGTGTTTGTAACCTTTGACCTATAATGGACCTTATGTCGTTCATCTATTCATTTACTGGGTAGAAATTGCACACCAAATAACAGAGCATCTCTCTCAAAATTTTGTTTCTGTTTTTGCACAAATATATTTGTTTCTGTTATGCAAAATATGTATTATATATTGGGTGAACTAGTCATAAACCAAAGACAACAAAAGCTCTTTGAAATCACATGGACTTGCACATCTTCCTTATATCCTTATAGAGGCTTCCGGATTATCCCCTACCCACCCCAATGTACATAGTTGCAGACCCACTAAATGTTGTTCATTGTTAAGGTGGCCTTTCCCAAATATGCAGTTCCACCTCTGCCTACAACTACAGACAGTTATGTTCAAGATTGAGTTATGGAAAGGCCCACATAGTTGTCACGCAGTATTTTGTACACATGTTTACCTTTTGACCTCATTGCTGGCCTTGTTTGAGTAACCTTTCCTACCCCACTGGCTTAGGATAGATTGAAATAATGTCTCTCTATGATTCATGTATATATCTTTATAGATGGTGGATGGAATTAATTAAGAGGTGTTGTGAGTTTTCACCTACCAACAGTTCTTGTTTGCTAGTGTCGATGATTGAATCAAGATTGGTTTTTGACAATTAATTGTCTTTTTTAGAGATTTGAAGATGTCACTGCCCCTGTGCTGCTTGTATTTTGCTTGAATTGAACAAAATCACAAATAAATACTGAATATTAAACAGTAAGATAATGTGACTGTCTATACATGAGAATTGTTAATAATGTTGATTGATTGTTTGGTTGAGACTGTTTTGGGATTTTGTTTTTATGTTTTAAGGGTTGTGTATCCGTTTTGGGGCTTTGTGAACATATAGCTTGGTTGCTGATGCATTGTTTATGACACCGACCTCATGTGTTTTGATCATGGGTATTGTGTCAATGAAAGTTTGGGGACGATTTACCACTAGAGAACGCGATACAGAATGCAACAGTTTCCAGCAAGTTTGAGTGTGCGTAAGGATTGCACTCAATAACATAGGAGACGCACACTTAGCATCTAATTCTTCTTCATTTGTCATAACTTTCATCGATTTGTGTGTCTTATATGCCACATAATCATATAAACATTTCATAATCTTTGATGTCATGAATTTAGTGACTTTGATTATTTACTTTTCCCCCAATTTTTGCATTTCAGTTTACCTTTAGTTTTGTTTCCCACCTATGCATTCTTGAACTTTTGCAATATTTACAGAAACTTTTGTTTTTCCTCATTTTGATATTTCTGAACTGTCTGTCAAATAGAGCTTCTCTTTTCTGACATACTGGATCAGTATGACAGTCAAAGCAGAACTAATGCCTGGCTTGACTCAACATACTCTGCATTTGCCAAACTGACTGATTATTTTTGTGTTACTATTATGTTTTCCTTATATACATTACATATTTCTACTGACTGTGTTTTAGCAGTTAATCTCAACAGCAATAATCTGCCATAGAACGTGAATCCTGTGACAATACACCGATCCATTAGGCTCCGCCCACAACGCATGTGTGAGCAAGAACACGTGAGCCTCTCCAATGCCATTCTGCACAACTCTGTCGCGCGCGCCAAGCATACGCGCACGCATTTCAGACTTTTTAGTGTCAGGCTTTTTGTTTTGGTTGTGCAATGGGTTGTGATTGGTCAATACACAATGGGGCAGAGCTTAATGGATCGGTCTATTGTTGATCAAGTTGTGTTTTGAGCCTATTTACAAAAATGTTAAGCTACTAAGTGAGAGAGACAATATTAAGGAAGCAGTTTGTATAAGTAAACGTGACATTTTGGCTGGTTATCCTATCAGCTGAGTGTATAATTTGTTGAAACTGGCTCTGGTTGCAAAAATCGTTTTGTTTAATTATCTATAAGTGTTATCCAGGTATGCATATTTGAATGTTTTGGCTAATAACAGCTGAAAGATAATTGTCATATTATGTTAATTAGAGTTTTAAATTCTTTGGTCAGTTATTTGCATATTGTGAGTTAATTTTAATTTAATATATGAATAGGAATAATTTCATAGGTGATTTTTTCAATTGCATTATGGTTTTGGGTGGTTTTTTTAGGAACAAGTGAATCTGGTATAGAAACAACAAATTCATGAATACTTAAATAAAAAATTCCTGAATGGATATTGGAAAGTAAACTTCCTGAACCACTTCAAGATGATTGTGGCTATTTCAACCTCTTTTCCAAAGTGAATATTGGTGGTTGGTTATGAATGCTGGGAATAACTTTGGTTTGTCATTCAACTTGGTCGCCAGACAATCCATTGTGTAGCATGCTATGCTGCCTTCTTTCATACCAGAATTCATCCTTGAATATTCCCCTGTTTCCAGGGATTATTGTGTAATCCCGATTCCAGCATACATATACATATAGCCTGTTCGGCCTGTGGCTTATGGCCTTTGGTTTACGGCCTGTGGCTTAAGGCCTGTGGCTTACGGCATGTGACTTACGACTAGTGGCTTATGGCCTGTGGCTTACGGCCTGTGGCTTACAGCATGTGGCCTACGGCCTGTGGCTTACGGCCTGTGGCATGTGGCCTGTTGCTTACGGCCTGTGGCTTATGGCCTGTGGCTTAGGGTTGTTGGCTTACGGCTGTTGGCTTAGGGTCAAGGTTCGGGTCAATGTGGCTAAATGTGAAACGTTTTTGTGGGTTAGGGTTAGTTGTGGTAGATTGAATGGAAGCAAAGTTATAATTATAACATACATTAATAGGCCTATAGTTTGTGGTTACAGTTCACTGTGATGCCTAAGGTTGAAATTAAATTCTAAGTGACTGAAACAATCAACTGAAGTGCACTGATTGATGTTCACTTTCCTTAGAGTGTTTAAAACGAATCAATTAATTTCCAAATACACCTTTATTATTATTAGAAGGACCTGTAATGTTAAATGAAATGTTATGATTGGTTTGGCGAGCTGGTTTCTTTTGGTAATTGGTAATGTTTGTATAGACCTCATGCACATGACGTCATTTCAGTAGGGCGCTCTCACCTAGAGGTCAAAAGGAGGTTGTTCATTGGCCAATACTGTGCGCCACGCGTAGAAATCCGTGCATCTCGATTGTTTCGTCACCGGTTTTCCTCTAAGATGGCGGCTGGATGACGTCAATGCATAAGGTCTATTATATACAAAATGTTTATGGGCATTTATGTAGTGTTTCACATATCATAAGCATTGGGTAAGAGTGTTTATTTGTAAGAGATTGATTAAATGGGCCAATATTATACACTTGATTAAAAGCACAAAACTTTGCTAAGCATGACAAATATTGCTTATCATAAACAAGAGCACCAGCCAAAATGCCATGTGTTTTGTGATTGACTCCTTATGGAGTTTCTGCTTAGCTAATCAATATATAAAGCAATATTCACAATTAGGAAGCTCTATGGAATTGGTTCATCACTGCTGCTTATTCTCAACTGCCAATTTGAATCTCGGTGCATAAGTGTGTATGCAAGATTCAAAGTGCTTACAGAGCTTAAGCTGCAGTTGTGATTATAACATGTACATGTGTGGTGGGAAATTATCTTAATTTATATATCTTTAAGTTCAGCTTCTTGACTGAGCTACACAGTTACATGTACCATACACAAGAGAAAGACCAGGGGCCCGGGTGGATTTCACAAAGAGTTAGATCCTAACTCTTTGTGAAATCCACCCATGGGCCCATCTTTCATAGCGCTGCTTAACAGCTGATTTTGTGCTTACTGTATAATTTCCATTTCATAGCGCTGCTAACCGTAAACACACAAAAGGCATGCTAAACCTCATGGCTTTACTGTATGAAAATGTATGATGTACATGTAACACTAAAAATCCATGATAAATACGCGTGCTTGCATTTGAGCAAATTTTTCTGCTACAGTTAGCACACAAATTTACTTACCATTAAGCAGCGCTATGAAATTGGGCCCTGGCCTAGAGCTTTGTAGCACACAAAAATCAGCATTATGATATCAAACTAGTCCATAGTGTATGGAAACAATCTGTTTCTTTTTATTGAAACATGTTTTCTGTGCCAAGCATGTTGGTACATTTTAAATGAAATAGGAATTGGATAGAAAATGTGTGTAATAATTGTTTGGGATTACAAGTTGATGTTGGTTTATTTTTGAGTTTGTATTGATTACTAATGATTGTAATGTGGTCGTCTTGATTGGATTGAATGGTGTGTGTGTGATCCTTTGTTCCTCTAGAGTCATTATACCCATTGGAAAATAAATTGTATTGATTTAAATGAAGGAAATGATGTTCACTGTATTTATGTTTTTGTTAAGTATTGCCATTGCAGATTGGTTTGTAGTTTTTAGTCCAAAACACAAAGTGGAAGAATTGTAGTGTCTACTTGCAATGGCAAAGCAGTTAAAAGCACTTGACTCAAGCTCTGGTGTTTCTGATCAGTAGAGTGTGGGTTCGAGTCCCAGTTGTGACACCCTGTGTTCTAGCCTTTGACAATTACCAAAAGTGTACAGTGTCTTTAAAGCAAGACAATTTATTAACCATGATGCTCCCTCGGATGGGACGATTTTTAGCCGTTGGTCCCCTGTGTTGTGTAATGCATGTAAATGAACCCAGTGCATTTTTCGTAAAGAGAAGGGGTTGGCCCCCGGTCTTCCTTTTTGATTGGCAGTATATTGCTCCACAGCACCTACATGTAGTAAACCATTACATGGTGCTATGTAAAAGGAGTAGATCTCTTAATTCAAACGTAGCCGCACACCCATATCTTGCATGAAAATATTGAATGGTAAATCGCCTTGAGCATTTCTTTTTCTATGCCTCACTGTAGCTTCTTTTAAACGTCAGGGGTGCTTTAAAAACATTCATTGTCTTGGATATTAAACCTTATTAAATTTCCAGATGTGGGTTGGAGTCCGGGCTATAATAACACAATATCATTCAGCCATTTTGCTTACAGACATCCAGCTCCTTAGGGACCCAGCTCTATACCCGAGGATGGTTTGTATGCTGGATGGACTGGAGGCTGAAAATACTTCCCCCAGTGAGACGAATCAGTCCCCAACGCCCAGAATCACAACGATTCTAGCATTTATGGTGAGCATTCATTTGTCTTACTTCTTTCTTTCTCTAAGCAATTTTTTTGCTTGTTCTTTATACCTACATATATCATGCCTGCCTGTAGACTCAGTAGCTGGGGGCGCTGTACTCCTTAAAAAAAAAAAAGACATCTGTGGATGGTACTAGCGACTACCATCCGCAGATCTAAAACAATATTTTTAAAGCTCCAGTTACTGGGTCTAGCCTGCATGGTAGCCAATTGGCCAGTTGTAATACATTGTAGAGTTTACATGGTTCTGTTATGGACTTGCACTGCCTTGATAATTATGTTGGTACTAAATGGCTTCTGATTGACGTAAAAGGGAGATTGCCAACGTTGAGGCTAGATAGCTCAGTTGATGGTGCGCAGGAGGTCACAAGTTCAAACCCTACTCTTGTCACATTTTCGCTAGTCTTTTTAGCTTCTGATGATCTTCACTTTATCTGCATCAGTCATGATGGTATGGTCCACTGTGGATTGACAGAGTTTCCTTTCTTCTCTTTTTCTGTTTTAGGAAAGTTGAAGAGGAGATCGATTCTGCAGAGTACCTTGCCAAAAAGGTTTGAATTTTTCCTTTTCTTTTAAATTTACCTTCGACATTCCAAGAAATAAGCAGAATGTTAGCCGGAACAATTCCTGTGGGAAATACATTTTATGCCAAGCATTTTAAGCTTTAAACTATTGCTTAATATATTGCAAAAACAAATTGCAAAAGTCAACAAAAGGCATCAATGAGTTGTGGTCAAACTGATTTTTCAATTGATGTTATAAAACATTTTTAAAATGTTTTTATGGGATGTGAACTGCATGTCTATTTATTGGGCAAATATTATATCTTCTTTGTTCTCGTTAAAGTACTTCTTTTTAATATTTAAAGTTTTCTAAGTGGATTGTTTACTTGATAAATTAAAGCACCTAGAAAGGCACTGGACACCTTTGGTTATTGTCAAAGACCAGTATCCTCACTTCCCAACTTATGCATATAAAAAACCTGTGAAAATTTACTCAATTGGTCATCGAAGATGCAAGAGAATAATGACAGACAAAACACCCTTGTTGCACAAAAATGTGTGCTTTCAAATGCATAATAAAAGGCTTCAGGCCTAAAGTCTTTCAATGTTTGAGTGAGAAATTACCTCAAAAACTACTTTACTTCAGAGGGAGCTGTTTCTCAAAATGTTTTAGACTATCAACAGCTCTCCATTGCTTGTTACCAAGTAAGGTTTTATACTAACAATTATTTTCAGTAATTACCAAATCCAGTAGATTTCCCGGGAAAGAAAACACAACTCTATTGTTACCACTTGACCTGGATTTCAATCAATCTTGGACTTGTAATTTCCATAAATGATCCTAAACAACTTTTGTTTTACCAATAAAGCAAATACTAATTAAGAGTTACAAGTCAATAACCTTCATGATGATATAAGCTTCTTGGAGTTGCTTTAACAGTAAACACCAGTGATATTGCTTGGCTCATATAGATTGGTGTGTACAGAATCTACTGGGCTTTCTTGCTGTAGATGATAGCCTTGGTATCTAATTGACTACCATACCAGGCTCTTCAATATCAATGCAACTAGTTTAATAATAGATCCTATATAGATCCTTAAAGAGTACGCAGTACTGGTCTTTAATTACTGTCCTGCTCCATGGGGTTGTGATTGATAAATCTGAGAGAGCTATCAATTTAGATATCAAATGTACGCCAACATGGATGGTTAAAGGCAGTGGACACTATTGGTTATTACTCAAAATAATTATTAGCATAAAACCTATCTTGGTGACGAGTAATGGGGAGAGGTTGATGGTATAAAACATTGTGAGAAACAGCTCCCTCTGAAGTGCCATAGTTTTCGAGAAAGGAGAAATTTTCCACAAGTTTGATTTCGAGACCTCAGATTTAGAACTTGAGGTCTCGAAATCAAGCATCTATAAACGCACACAACTTCGTGTGACAAGGGTGTTTTTTTCTTTCATTATTATCTCGCAAGTTCGATGACCGATTGAGCTCAAATTTTCACAGGTTTGTTATTTTATAATAATAATAATAATAATAATAATAATAATAATAATAATAATAATAATAATAATAATAATAATAATAATAATAATAATAATAATAATAATAATAATAATAATAATAATAATAATAATAATAATAATAATAATAATAATAATAATAATAATAATTAGTTGGGCCGAAGGAATACAAGAGGGAAAGAAAGGAGGAAAGACATAAAGATTGGAGGAACAAACCACTTCATGGCCGGTTCTTGAGGTGTACTGAGGAAGTGGCCAGCAGCAAGTCATGGAATTGGTTAAAGAGTGGAGAACTAAAGAAGGAAACAGAGGGCTTGATTACTGCGGCGCAAGACCAGTCTCTAAGGACAAATGTAATGAAGGCAAGGATAGAGAAAGCAAACGTCTCTCCTATGTGTAGAATGTGCAATAAAGCAGAGGAGACTGTATTTCATATTGTTAGCGAATGCAGTAAGATGGCCCAAACGGAGTACAAACGAAGACATGACAAGCTGGCCAAGGTGATTCACTGGGATCTGTGTAAGAAGTATGGTGTCAAAGTGCTTGCGAAATGGTACGAACATGTTCCGGAAAAAGTTGTAGAGACCGACCAGGTCAAGATCCTTTGGGACTTTAACATTCAGACCGATCATGTTATACCACATAGGCGTCCGGATGTTGTGCTATTAGATAAGACGAAGAAGATGTGTCATCTCATTGACATAGCTGTGCCAGGTGATATAAGGGTAGCTTCGAAGGAGATGGAAAAGATCGAGAAGTACCAGGACCTGGCTAGGGAACTTCGTAAGATTTGGCAGGTAAAGGTAAAAGTAGTCCCCGTGGTGGTTGGAGCACTTGGCACCATTCCCAAAGCACTGGGGAAACATCTAGATGAAATAGGGACAAATGTGAGGGTGGATCTGTTACAGAAGGCAGCGCTTTTGGGAACAGCGAGGATCCTGAGAAAGACTCTTGAGATCTAAGGCTACGGGACGTAGCCCGACTCGAGGAGTTACCGGCACAAAGGAAAATAACATCTTTCTTTTGCATGCTGTGATAAAATGAAATAATAATAATAATAATAATAATAATAATAATAATAACAATAACAATAACAATAACAATAACAATAACAATAACAATAACAATAACAATAACAATAACAATAACAATAACAATAACAATAACAATAACAATAACAATAACAATAACAATAACAATAACAATAACAATAACAATAACAATAACAATAACAATAACAATAACAATAACAATAACAATAACAATAACAATAACAATAACAATAACAATAACAATAACAATAACAATAACAATAACAATAACAATAACAATAACAATAACAATAACAATAACAATAACAATAACAATAACAATAACAATAACAATAACAATAACAATAACAATAACAATAACAATAACAATAACAATAACAATAACAATAACAATAACAATAACAATAACAATAACAATAACAATAACAATAACAATAACAATAACAATAACAATAACAATAACAATAACAATAACAATAACAATAACAATAACAATAACAATAACAATAACAATAACAATAACAATAACAATAACAATAACAATAACAATAACAATAACAATAACAATAACAATAACAATAACAATAACAATAACAATAACAATAACAATAACAATAACAATAACAATAACAATAACAATAACAATAACAATAACAATAACAATAACAATAATAATAATAATAATAATAATAATAATAATAATAATAATAATAATAATAATTACAACATTTATAGAGTGCTAAATACGGAAGTTTCTAAGCACTATAACCAGATTGACAGAAAAGATGGGTTTTAAGTTGAGATTTGAAAGTGTCCAATGAAGGAGCTGCTTGAATGTGGATGGGTAGCTTGTTCCAAAGTGTTGGAGCTATGACTGAAAAGGCCCGATCGCCATAGCGTGTCATGGTGCGGGGTCGCGGGGAAAGCTGGAAATGAGCAATTGAAGAAGAGCGAAGGCGTCGGGTAGCTGATGAAAGTGAAGAAGAACGAAGGGCTATGAGGTCTTGGAGATATACCGGAGCCAAATTATGAACAGCTTTATACACAAGAAGATGAATTTTGAAGTGGATGCGTTGGTGAATTGGAAGCCAATGGAGAGAGCGAATGTGTTATGTGTTCTGATTTTTTTCGTAAGGGTGACTTATCTGGCAGCGGAATTTTTTATTCTTTGTAGAGGAGCGAGATGAGTGTTTGGAAGACCTGCCAGTAACCCATATGCATATGTTGAGATACATCAACTGTGGAAGCTAGTCTTTGACAATTACCAATAGTGTCCACTGCCTTTAACTTAACAAAATCTGAGAAATATTACACAATTTTGAATAAACCAGTTGTACCATAGGCACAATGCTACCACATTTGTCTGGAATAACTAGTGACATATATTCAGAGATTTAGTGCAATTTTGGATAAATGGGTGTGTGTTTATTCATCACAAAACTCAAATCAAGTTTTCCAAAAAGATGGGGAACCGCAATTCCTATTCAAAGTTACATTAAAAAGAACAAATTCTTAAATGAATTTCTATCGTTTCCTATGATAACATTGTGCTGTTATTCTCTCAAACACAAAACCACAGAGAACAACAAAACAACATTAAACTGATGCATTGAACATAAAATAGAAAAAAGTAGGCTAGAATTCAAACTGGAATCTTGCAATTCAGTAACACCGTGTGTGGGTTGTGACAGATTATAACTTTTTCATACCAGCTTTCTAAGACTCTTTATAAAATGGAAAGAGTTTGTGACTTTCTAGTCATTTCTGCCCATACGAAATACTCTTATAAGAATCTTATAAGATTCTTATAAAAATCTTATAAGATTATTATAACAATCTTATAAGAATCTTCCAAAATCCTGAGAGCATTATTATAATATTCTTATAATATTCTTATAAGATTCTTATAAGATTCTTATAAGATTCTTATAAGATTCTTATAAGTACTTTATATGCAAATTAGTAAGTTCTTATAAGAATCTTATAAGAATCTTATAAGAATCTTATAAGAATCTAAATTTACTAAATTAATTTTACTCGCGGACTTGAAAATACTCTTAATATTAGAATCTTATAAGATTCTGAAAAGAATCTTATAAGAATCTTATAAGAATCCTTACGCTCAATTTTGTTTTAAGAATTCACTTCAGGTTGGTTACTCCATAGTAATCTTATAAGAATTGTTAACAATTTCTTACTTGCTTTGTATTCTTATAAGAATTGTTAACAATTTCTTACTTGCTTTGTATTCTTATAATATAAGAATTCAGACTCATTTTTCTTACCACGAGTAACTGTTTCTTACTTGCTGTGTATTCTTATAAGAAACTTATAAGATTCACACCCATTTATGACAATCTTATAAGAATCTTATAAGATTCTTATAAGTTCTTATAAGTTGTAATCGTACGGGTAGGAACTTCCAGTAGGAACTGAGAATGATAAGATCATGGTTGTAGAACCAAGTACATTGTTTTTGTGACAAGATCTTCTTTTGAAATTTTTGGAATTGTTAACAAAATATGAAATCAATAACATACAAAATGGTGTCTTCAGAAGTTTTGACTACATTAACTACCTATCATATAACTGCTATGAACAATCCTAAAACGTTTCCCAACCCTGACATTTTAATAAAGTAACTCGCTACCACACACTGTTTCCATAAACGGTTACAAATCAATAACCTTCATGATGATATAAGCTGCTTTGAGTTGCTTTAACAGTAAACATCGGTGATATTAATTATTGCTTGGCTCATATAGATTGGTGTGTACAGAATCTACTGGGCTTTCTTGCTGTATATGATAGCCTTGGTATCTAATTGACTACCATACCAGGCTCTTCAATATCAATGCAACTGCTTTAATAATAGCTCCTTTATAGATCCTTATAAGAGTAAGCAATACTGGTCTTTAATAACTGTCCTGCTCTTCAGGTTTGTGCTGGTTAAATCTGTGAGTGTTTGTCATATCTGGTATCAAATGTAGGTCATCATGTCGAACCTGAACAAAATCTGAAGAAAATTTACCACAATTAATCAGAAGCAATTGTATAGGCAAAAAATGCTACCAGATTTCTTTAGAAAAACTATTGTCATATATTCGAATCTCTGTGGTTGTAAACTGGGCCCAATTTCATGGCTCTGCTTACAGCCGAATTATGCGCTTACGATCGCGATTCCCCGCTTACGTGCAAGCCCCGAATTTCTGCGCTAGCCTAGTAATGCCTAGTAACGTGAAGTACGCAGGCACACAAGCCAAAATTCGCCGCTAACCCGTGATACGCTTTCCGTAAGCACAGAATTCCTGCTTCCGTAAGCGCCGATTCTGTGCTTACGGTAAGCAGAGCCATGAAATTGGGCCCTGGTTGTAAGTTTGTTCATTGCAATATTCAAATCAAGTTTTTGGAAGAAGATGAGGAATAAACAATCCCTCAAGTCAAAGTTACCTTTTAGAAGTTCACATAATTATGGTTCCAAAATATATTCTTCATTGAAAGCAATGACTTTGTAGGATAAATTATGCAGTTCCTTTTCTCTTTGGTCCTACCGTTTGACACAAAACCACAGAGAACCATAAAAGTGTCACACTAATGTATTTGACATTTCAAAACAATAGGTAAGCTGGAATGCACACTAGAAGCTTGCCATTACATTTCACCATGTGTGTCTATTGCAAGATTCTATGACTTTTCAATACATATTTTTCTTGAAATATCAATTTTCCATGACTCCAACATGATGACATGGAACTTTCTGTTAGTGGTGTTGAGTGACTAGAGTGAATGCTGGAATGATTAGTTCATGTTTGTATAGAGTCATAAATAAGTATGATTGTGTAAAATGTATGTTTACTTGACCAAAACTTCACTTGTTGACATGGAAACTGGAAGAATGTCAGTTTGCTTTAACAGTAAACACTAGTGATATTGCTTGGCTCATTTAGATTGGTGTGTACATAATCTACTGTGCTTTCTTGCTGTAGATGATAGCCTTGGTATCTAATTGACTACCATACCAGGCTCTTCAATATCAATGCAACTGCTTTAATAATAAACCCTATATCTGGATCTTTAAAGAGTAAGCAATACTGGTCTTTAATTACTCTCCTGCTCTACAGGTTTGTGGTGGATAAATCTGAGAGTGTTTGCATTTTAGATATCAAATATGGGTCAACATGTTGAACTTGAACAACTGTCTGAAGAACATCAGGAAAGGTGTGTTGACAAACACAAATGCCCTAATGAGATTAATCTTACTTTTGAGTTGTCACTTGGACAACATTTCCTATTGTTTTAGCCATGATGACCTTGACATTTGATGTAGGGGTCTAAAAAATTACAGGTTTCTTAGGGATCCCTAGACCATCCACACACTAGGTTTGGGAGTTGATATGACAATAAATTCACACACCCTCATCTAGACATGTTTGTAAATGGTTCTCACATTGTTTGGAGTTATTTTTATATATTTTTTTTCATCCCTACATTGGTTTTGTACACAAAAAGCTTTCTTTAAAAGAAAGCAGTAGGCCTACTGGTCTTTAATTACTGTCCTGCTCTACAGGTTTGTGGTGGATAAACCTGTAACTAGTTCTCATAGTTGTTATCTTATATGGGTCAACATGTTGAACTTTAACAAAATCTGAGAAAAGTTGTTAGAAATTGTTAGAAATACTTGTGATATGTAAGTAGTAAACATTTACAAAATGTTGCCTACATTAGTTTTGATTTCATTGACTACCTATTATATAACTGCTATCAAGAATCCCCAAAAATCTTTCTCAACCCTGATATTTGAATAAAGTAACTCACATCCACACACTGTTTCCGTAAACAGTTACTAATCAATAACCTTCATGATGATATAAGCTGCTTTAAGTTGTTGACAGTAAACACCAGTGATATTAATAAGTGCTTGGCTCATATAGATTGGTGTGTACAGAATCTACTGGGCTTTCTTGCTGTAGATGATAGCCTTGGTATCTAATTGACTACCATACCAGGCTCTTTAAAGGAACACATTGCCTTGGATCGGGCGAGTTGGTCGTTGAAAAGCGTTTGTAAACCGTTTGTTATGAAATGCATATGGTTAGATTGATAATTTAAAAGTAGAATATAATGATCCACACAAATTTGCCTCGAAATTGCATGGTTTTACTTTTACTTTGCGAACAAACACGGTCGGCCATTTATGGGAGTCAAAAATTTGACTCCCATAAATGGCCGACCGTGTTAGTCGACGAGGTAAAAGGAAAACCACGCACTTTCGAGGCATATTTGTGTGGATCATTGTATTCTACTTTTACACCATCTTTCCAACCATATGCATTTTATAACAAACGGTTAAAAACGCTTTTCCAAGACCAAGTCGACCAATCCAAGGCAACGTGTTCCTTTAATATCAATGCAACTGGTTTAATAGTAGCTCCTATTATAGACTAAGAGTAAGCAGCAGGCCTACTGGTCTTTAATTACTGTCCTGCTCTACAGGTTTGTGCTGGATAAATCTGTGACTGATTTCATTTTAGTTATCAAATATGGGTCAACCTGTTGAACTTTAACAAAATCTGAAGGAAAATTACAACAATTAATATGAAGCAGTTGGCACAAACTGCTTCCAGATTTCTTTAGAAATGCTATTGTCATATATGCGAAGCTCTGTGCATTTTTGGTAAAATGGTTGTGCGATTGTTCTTCACAAAACTCAATTGAGCTTCTCAAGAAGATGAGGAATACACAATTCCTTAAGTCACAGTTACCTTTAGAAGAAAACATAGGATTCCCAAAAAGATTCTTTATGAAATTCCATCTTTTCCTAGGGTAAAATTCTTGCTGTTTCTTTTCTTCTTGGCCCGAAGTTTGACACAAAACCACACAGAACCAAAGAAACATAACACTGATGCATTGAACATTCATAAATACCTCAGACAGTTTCGCTATTCCTATTGGTGGGGAGCGCGTCACGTGGGTGTGTATAAACCTTTGTTTATGACCAGTAAAAAGTGTTGAAACATGGGCGTGGCACGTGAGCTTGCACCTGTGCTTATAAGACAGTTTCTTCATTGCTATTGGTCGAGAGCAACAACTGGAACAGTTGTGACACATCACGCGATACGCACGACGCGCACAGCATTTCCTTATAAGGAGTTGTTTACACGAGGGCGGCGGATTACCATTTCGTAGTTGGAGGGGTGTTGTGTTGAAAGAAATCATTGAACAATTATAGTTTTTGAATTTATTTTACTTTTTGACCAAAAGTGTTGATGTTTTTTTACCTTAAAGGTATTTATGAATGGGAATCAAAGTGTGTTTAATCGGTTTTCAACAAGTAGTTTAAACCCGCCGAGGCCTGGTTCTTGATAATTTACCTGGACTTCGTCTCGGTAAAATTATCAAGAACCAGGCCTCGTGGGGATTAAACCACTAGTTGAAAACCTCTTCACCACACATTGATTCCCTTAGTAAATGTTTCTCAAAATGTGTTTTACTATTGAAGCCACTGTAGGCTTCTTACCAAAAGTTTGTATTGCTATTGGTTTTAAGAGCGTTTACCAAACGTATACCAGTACCTTCCCATTAATTTTAACCTATAAAAATCACCCGTAAACTCACTACCACTTGGCAGTGTACTGGGATACGTTTTGCTGACGTCAATATCAATTATGTCCTTCAATTCTTAATTGGTTGCCAGAGACTAAACTGGGCTTAGAATCAATCAGGATGCTTATTAACTTTATCAGTTGTCTGGAAAGTAAAAGCAGAGTGGCTTTTAATTACCAACTCAGAGCGGGGACGTGTTTTAAGGTCAGGTTGTGATTGGTATTAAAAAGGAACTATCTGATCCAAGTGGACAGATGACTAACTCGCTGCTACCAGAAAGTAACATAACTTTCAGTGTCTCCGACTCTACCACTCGTCAGTGAAACAAAGTTTGATATCTATCAATTACATTTTCCAAATCCAAGCTAGATGGTTACAATAAGCATGGAGTACATGTTAGTACTACTTGGTGTTGTACTTACAATTCAAGGTTCTACATCTTGTCAGGTATTTAAACAGATGATGAGACAGTTTCTATCTGCAGAAAATAGAAAGTTGCAGCAAGTTTCTTATCAACAAAAAGAAGCCCATTCTCATGTCCTATGTGTGAGTTACTGCCATGCTGATCCTCAATGCCACTCAGTCAATTACAACATTGACAATCATCTGTGTGAGTTAAACAATGCTACCAGGGCTCAGTATCCTGATGACTTCATTACATACTGTGGTAGTGTGTACTTTGATGCTGATATAGAAACACCCCACTACTCTCTACCAAACCAACCACTCCCGACACAGCCTGGTACACTGCTTGGCAGTTGCCAGGAGCTTCTTGAGGCAGGTCATGGGAGTGGTCTCTATACAATATTCCCTGCTGGTATCAATGATGGCCTGCAAGTCTATTGTGACATGGACACTGATGGTCAGGGCTGGATGGTCATTCAGAGGCGCCAAGATGGCAGTGTTGATTTCTATCGTAACTGGGTTGACTACCGGGTCGGCTTTGGTGACAAGTCTGGTGAATTCTGGCTGGGAAATGAGAACCTACGTACCCTGACTGAGTCTGCAGGACCATGGAAGCTGAAGATTGAGATGGTTGACTTCGATGGAAATGAAGTATTTGCTGAATATGGACACTTTAACATTACTGGTGAAAACTTCACTTTAGAGGTTGGTTCATACAATGCTGACAGCACAGTGGAGGATTCACTCGCATACCACAATGGAAAGATGTTCAGCACCTGGGACAAGGATAATGATGCACAAACTGGGGCTGACCAGGTCACAGGAGGATGGTGGTATTGGCAAGGCTATGAAGCTAATCTAAATGGTAAGTATTATCATGAAGCATCAGCCTTAATTACCGCATTGCTTTGGGTCTCACCTGTCTCACCGTATGGCTACTTTATGGTCAAAGAATGCATCATGAAAATTTATCAAATAAAATGTATGAATTGAAAAATACACTTTTTTTAATTTATCATCAAAATGATTTAATAGAAGCTGGATCCACAAATCATTTAGAAAACCAGACACGCAAAGCAACTAGGTTTTCACTGCTCTGTGTTTGTAAATAAAGTGAACACTAATTTTGTTGGTATTGTGCAATTGTGCAATATAGTCAAATGTTAACTTTTTTAAAGGATAATGTTTCACACATGGGCAAGTTATTGCATGATATGGAGTCAATTGTTTTGCACACCAATTTGTATGGACTTTATTTTTTATTTTATAAAACCAATGCTCAACTAAATCATGTTGAAGCGACTGATATTTCTCTGAATGTATATTTTGACTCAAACCAAAATGACATACAGCAGTAGGCCTCGTGTTGTACACCATAAACTTGCATGTCATGGGCAAGTATTGATCAAGTGACAATCGTTTAAGAAAAAAATTGTAATTAAATTTTCTACATAAGCAATACTCATTATCAACACACTGGAAATAACACTGATTTCATACTGACCAAATTGGAAATCAAAACAAAATTCAAACACTTTTTTTTGTGCAAACTTTTACAAGTATTTTATTTAAACATTGAATGGGGATGCAAACACCTATAGATGCATGAGTTCTTTATTTTCATAAAGTTACAATATTGTAATCAAATAACTTAATTGTATGTTTCAAAATGATACTTCATTTGAAAATATTGATGGTCTGATGATTGTTTTAATGCTTTCATGCCTGCGAGATAGATTACAGTTTAGAATTCTATTGCACTGGAAAGTAACAACATATTAATCAAATAGATGTATTTATAGAAAGAATTTTACTGTTAATTAATGTGCACATAATTGTAATATTCCTGTAAATAGTGGTTCTAGAGTGTTGAAAATGAATCAAATAAGATGTAAAATCATTGGGCCGAATAAATAAAAACTAGCAATTACTTATCAAGTTAAAGGTTCAGCATTAGCAAGAAGACTGAAAAGTAAAAGATCAGGCATGAACATTTTGCTCACTGGATTACCTTTCACTTATAGACATATAAATAAAAACAACATTTTACTAACATACTGTAGCAATTACTTGTATTTTTACAAGCTACTGCATGAGGAGCTTGAAATTTTACTTAAACAACAGTGTTGCATATATGGCTCGGTATCGGGTCAGTATTAAAGGGTTATTTTTCCCTTGGCCTAATGATCCAACTATAAATGTTACTTATAAATTTGTTGTGTACTTTAATTGCTCTAAAAGAACCAATCTCTGGAGCTCTGGCGTGGAGAGGCTGTTTCCTCATAGCCACTGCCGCCATCAAAAACTTGACTAAGTGGAAACTGCTCCGCCTGCATTTCAGTTAATCGCTATTGATCAGCGAGTCCATGCCTCTATTGTTAAACTTCTGAATACCCCGCTAGATTGTGCTTTTCTCCGACCACTTACTAATCCGTTCAAGTAAATGGTGTTTTTCCAGTAAAAGGTTATTTATAGAGATTTGAGCAAATTCTCATGTCTGATCTTAAACTTGTCGACATTTTGTTAATGCTGGCCTTTACACGGCCCAGTATCTTGTGAAACTATCAGGTAATAGTAAAATGTCGGTTTTATTTACATCTCAATAAGAAGAGTCCCTCAAGCATTGATTTTACCTACTAGTTCGACCAATTACTAGCAATATTAAGGCTTACTTTTATTTATAGGGATTTAAGTAAAAGACTAATAAAAGCATTGCTAGTTTTTATTTATCTGGCGCATTGTGTTTTCACTTACAATGTTGAATGACAGTTTTAATGGGCAATATATTTTTGTTAGGTTCCATAAATTATCTGTTTAACTTAAATGTCAATGTCTTAAAACAAAAAATGAATTTGATGACCAATGTGCCTAGAATTCAACTTAGTAAATGTGTTTTTTTAACCTGATTTAAAGTTTAACACTAATAACTCGTAGACTAAAGATTTTAGTCATCACGTTAGTTTGCTTAACTTTAATTGTTGTTTATGCTTGTATATACACGAACAAGAAACGTGCTGGTGAAATGGAACAAAATTGTTGTAATTGCATGCTTGAACTAAAAGAAATCTTTTTTTTAAAGTGAACAAAGTAAAAACCAATGGCTTTCGTAGTAGATTGGTTTTAAACCTTGCTATGAGTTGTGTCCAAAACTACATGTTCAGGTGTTTATTTTTTGTAGTGATTTTTTAAAACTTTATTCTTCTTCTGGATAATAGTTAATTATTGTTATCATTGCTTGTATCGTTATCTTAAATTAAAAGAAACAAGAAAAAAACAAAAAGTAAAACCATTGGCATTTGCAGTACATCGGATTTTAACATCGTTACGAGTTGTGATGTGTAAAATTTTGCATTGAGGAAATTAATGTTCCAGTGATTTTGTAGTTATTTTTAAAACTGTATATACTGTAATGAAAGTAAGAGAGAAGTTATTAATGCAGTGGTGTATCCTGGAGTTGGAGTCAGTGGCAGAATTCAGGATTTGAAACAGGAGAAAATAAGTATTTTCCTAAAGGTTGACTCTAAAATATGAATATCTGTTAGCAGATCTTATTTTTGAAGTTGCCAAGCCACCTGTGCACACTGCTGGGTACATCAATTAACATATTCATGTGTACAAAGACGGATTAAAAATAGTTTAAATTTTTGTGTTGATGTATAAATTGTGAACAAGTAGCCCAAAAATAACATGCTGGTCAAAATATTATCCTCTATAATGTTGTCACAGTACCATAACATACTGTACACAAATGAATCCAAGCATAACAAACAACTTATAGACTAATGAATGACAGTCTGAAAAAGCATTTGATTTTTTTTCTTCTTTTAAACTCCAATACATTCCTCTCTAAGTTATTGACTGAGAATTTTGTTCACTCTTTAACAAAATTCAAAACTTTCTAAGAGAACAGAGACAAATTGCTTGGACCGAATATGAGTTTACATGCCGCTTCTCTACCAACTGCTGCAGAGTTTGCTTGTTTTGTCAATATTGATGCAACTGAGCCAGAATGATGAGCAAGTTACCGGTAACTATATGTGGGCGTGATCCAAAGACAGTATAATGGGTCGTATGAATAAAAAGTAGTACTTACTTTTACTTGAAAATTTCAAGTATTTACTACCATCCATATGAATAAAAGGAAGTAAAAACTGTTACTTAAAAGTATTTACTAAAATGCTAAAAGTATCTACTTTTATCAAAAAGTAAATTCTTTTAATTTTAGCACTTACTTACTTCCATATGAATAAAACGGAGAATATACTACAAAATGCAAGTAAATACTAGTGATTTTTCAAGGTAGCTCCAGAGCTACCTTGGGCACAGAAGTAAAAGGCTCGCTCGAAGAAATGACAGTGTTTATGAATGTTCCTCACAGGATAAATGTTTTGGTCCAAAGGAAAGACATCACTGAAATATTAAATAGACACATACACAGTGTTTCACAAGAGAAACAATACACACAAACTCAAACTGCTTTTAATCAAACTTGTTTATATATGCTGAGGATAAAATTCTGTGTGTCCAGATGAGTCGTCTTCATCAAAATGTTGTCAGAATAAAAACCTCATGGCTGACTGGAAGATTTCTATGTTTCTGTTAAATCAAATGCTGCTTTGGCTGTGTGTGTGAGCGCGTACGTAGACGTGAATGGGAGTTGTAATACAAAGGAAACCTTTTGTTAAGAGCCATTCAGCCATGGTATATCAGAAGTATTTACTCCAAAGCATTAAGTGAATACTTTGCAGTAAAAGAATAGGTTTATTCATACGGAATTAGAAGATGCTTTTACTGAATGCTTCTACTTGGAAGTTTATGCTTTTACTTTTTGCTAGTACTTGTCAGTAAACACTACTTTTTATTCATACGACCCAATGACTCAAATCCCAAATTGGTTTTCACTGAGCTGTGTGTTTGTAAATAAAGTGAACACTATAAACAATACAATTGAATGTGAACTTTTTTAAAGGAATCAAAATATGTTTTTTGTTCAAATGTTTCACAAATGGGCACGTTTTTTTTAATGCATGATATGGAGTATGATTGTTTTGCACAGGAACTTGTATGGACTTTGATAGACATAGGCCTTTATTTTTGTTATAAACTTTATTTAAAAAAAATGCATAACTAAATATTTCTCTGGATAGATATTTTGATTAGAAAAATAAATGACAAATAGCAGTTTGTTCATCGCAAACTTGCTTTGAACAAAAATTGTAATTAAATTTTTACATAAACAATACTAAATATAGGCCTAAACACAATGAAAACAACACTGATATTTTCATACTGACCAAATTAGAAATCGGCTCAAAATTCGAACAATTTTTGTGCAAAACTTATACAAGTTAAGTACCGGTATATTATTTTAACATTGATTGGGGATACAAATAACTATGATGCATGAGTTCCTGTGCATTATTTTCATAAAGTTTGTAATAAAATAACTTATTTGTATGTTTCAAAATTATACTACATTTGAAAATATTGATGATTTGATGATTGTTTCAATGCTTTCATGCCACAGTACTATCCACTGGATAGTAACAACATATCAATCAAATAGAGGATGTATTTATAGAAATAATGTTACTGTTAATTAATGTGCACATAATTGTAACACTCCTGTAAGTAATGGTTTTAGAATGTTGAGAGGGTGTTTTTTTCTTTCATTATTATTTCGCAAATTTGATGACCAAATGAGCTCAAAAATTCACAGAGTACTGAATTAAGCTGTGAGATCATTGATCTATCCATACCAAAAAACTGTGTTTTGATTTATAATGTAAAATTACAGTTTAATTGTAACTTTAATTAAAATTCCTTGGTCCAAAATTTGAGTACCACAAATAAAATGTGAACCCAACTTTTAGTCATTATTATGGGGAAGTAAATGTGACAACTTAAAAAAAAAATGTTCAATTAATGCTCAAAACAATTATTAGCATAAACCTTACTTGGTAACAAGTAATGGGGGAGGTTGATAGTATAAAACATTGTGAGAAACGGCTCCCACTGAAGTGACATAGTTTTCGAGAAAGAAGAATTTTCCACGAATTTGATTTCGAGACCTCAGATTTAGAATTTGAGGTCTCGATATCAACCATCTAAATGCACACAACTTCAGGTGACAAGGGTGTTTTTTCTTTCATTATTATTTCGCAAATTTGACGACCAACTGAGCTCCAATTTTCACTGGTTTGTTATTTGATGCATATGTTGAGATACACCAAGTGAGAACACTGGTCTTTGACAATAACCAATAGTGTCCAGTGTCTTTAAGAAAAAATAGAATAAAATAGCAATAGTAAGATTTTAACATCACTTTGGTTTGCTTAATTCAAAAATTTTGTTTGTTCTTTTGTCCATACAAATTAAATTCTTGTGAAATGGAACAAATTTGTCTTACGGTAATATCTAAGAAAGTCAAAAAAGTAAAACTGTTGGCATTTGTAGTAGATCAGAATTTATCATTGCTTTTAGGTTTGTATTGTCAAATGTGTTGCATTTAGAAAACTTAATGCTCGCATGATTTTGAACAGTGATTACCGTTATTGGTAGTAATGTCTCAAACTCTATTCTTCTCATTGTCTTGGAATTGAACAAAATTGTTAATCAATGTTATCGCTGCTCGTAGTAATATCTTAAATTAAAGGAAAGGTTTTTTTTAAGTAAAAAGTAGATCAGATTTTAACATCATTGTAAGTTGTTAATTGTAGAAAAAATTACAGAATTGGTAAAAGGAAGAAAATTGTAAAATTTACAGATTTACATAATACCTACACGGTCTAATGTCATATTTGATGAGAAATATATAAATCTAAATTCCTGTTTGAAGTCCATTGCTCAATGTGCATTTTATTTAAAAAAAATGTTATGCAAATGTGTAATCGGTTTTTCACTATTTTCTTGTAACCCACATGGTCGATCTATCTCAAACTTGAGTTTTTTAGTGCTTACACTGCCAGCATCTGTTTTGTATGCAAAAGCCAATTCTGTTTTTTTACTTTTTAAGTTTTATTTATTGTAATGAAAGTACGAGAGATCAATGCGTTGGTGTATCCAGGAGTTGGAGTCAGGAGCAGAATTCAGGATTTAGAATCAGGGGGCAAAAAGAGATTATTCTTCTATGGTCGACTTGAAATAAGAATATTTTTAGCAAAATTGGCTCGAATGTTGACAATCCACACTCACTACTGGGTACAGCATCTATAATGTTCAAATTAACAAATGTAAAGGCACAAATCTAGCAATAATTTCTATAAGCTCAATGTTAGAAAGATAGTTTAAAGTTCTGTGTTAATGCATAAATTGTGAAAAAGTAGCCCAAAAATAACATGCTGGTAAAATAAACCCGAACAACTGTTCTCCCTGTAAATTTACAGACTTAAATGAATGAACCCAATCATAACAAACATGAATAGACTAAAAGAATGAAGTTGTGAATTTGTTTTGGTATTTTACTTATTTTATATATTTTTTTCTACATTCCAGCTAGCTACTGGAATAAACTGAAATACATTTCTCTCTGTAGATTTTAAAGGCAAAATTGATCACTCAAAATATTTTTATGGTAAACAAAGAACAGTTGACTATGGACAGGATTTGAACCTGCCACCTGCAGTTACATGCATTAAGTACTCTACCAACTGAATCTCCCTACTTTGTTAATATCTTTGGTTGAGGGTGCAGTCTGATTGATGACATCCTTTCTATTCTGCCGAATTGTTCTATTTTGAAGTGGGTGTGTCCTTGATACAGCAGTATTGCAGTGGTATAGCTTCTGATACTGACAACTGCCAGTTAAAGGACTAATATAGCTCAGTGTATCAGTTGGTAGAGCACCCGCCCGGAGACCAGGTTAGCCTCCAATCATCTAGACTTGATGACAAGTCGTTAGGCGCTGCCTATTTGTCTGCCTTTCATGCAACAGTCACAGTGCGATGTTACACATGCAACAGTCGTATGTAGCGCGAGGCAGCTCTAATTGCGACTGACTCACACACACATACTGGGATCGAGGGTGTGTGTATCCTCCCCGCAGCTACACCGCGCTGTAACTACACACCGCGCTTAACAATTACCGTCTTGACTTCAAGACTACAATCATCTTGTTCTAGTCAGCTTCTCTTTGTTCTTTCAAAATTTGATTGACCCAGTTCATTTCCCTGGTGGTTTATTGTTTAATAAAATTAAAAACTATGGTAACTTAAAGGCAGTGGACACTATTGGTAATTACTCAAAATAATTACTATCATAAAACCTTACTTGGTAATGAGTAATGGGGAGATGTTGATGGTAACGTAGTTTTCGAGAAAGAAGTAGTTTTCCACGAACTTGATTTTTAGACCTCAGATTTAAAATTTGAGGTCTCGAAATCAAGCATCTGAAAGCACACAACTTCGTGTGACGGGGGTGTTTTTTCTTTTATTATTATCTCTCAACTACGACGACCCCTTCAGCTCAAATTTGCACAAGTTTATTATTTTATGCATATGTTGAGATACACCAAGTGAGAAGACTGGTTTTTGACAATAATCAATAGTGTCCAGTGTCTTTAAAGCCAGTGGACATTATTGGTAATTGTCAAAGACCAGTCTTCTTACTTGCTGTATCTCAACATAAGCATAAAATAACGAACCTGTGAAAACTTGAGCTCGATTGGTCGTCGGAGTTGCGAGATAACTATGAAGGAAAAAACACCCCCGTCACACGAAGTTGTGTGCTTTCAGATGCTTGATTTCGAGACCTCAAATTCTAAACTTGAGGTCTCAAAATCAAATTCGTGGAAAATTACTTCTTTCTCGAAAACTCCTCCACTTCAGAGGGAGCTGTTTCTCACAATGTTTTATACCATCAACCTCTCCCCATTACTCGTCACCAAGTAAAGGTTTTATGCTAATAATTATTTTGAGTAATAACCAATAGTGTCCACTGCCTTTAATACCCTCACTGTTAGTGGACTCTGATTAAAGCTTACAGTTTACAAGTGTGATTCTCATTCAAACTCAAAATAAGATGTGCATATTGTGCAGTTGGATTTTTTGCTTGTTTGGGTGGTTAGAATTTTGATGATGAACTTGAGTGTATGTCAGTGCAACAGGGTCGTTACTCCAATTTCAGTTGTTTTGTGTAAATCTCTTGTTAAGGTTTGGGAACTTTTTAAACAATGACTGATATCTTCACATTAACATCAACATTCTCAGTGGAACGAGGACAGATGTCTGATTAACTTTGTTGCGTGGAACATGTTATTGAGTTATTGAATTTGTTGTTAATGACAAGTATTTGTTCAAATACTTTTGTGACAAATTTGAAACTTTAACAGTTTATATTCAGAAAAAAACACCTTTTGTATCTTCTAACTCAATTTAACTGAAAATGTGCCATACTGTCTTCTTGCACTGACACAACAATGTCTAAGTCATGTCGGTTCTGCTAAAGCAATAAAGACTGTTTTACTACCATCATGAAATGAAATAAAACCTTGATCCTACCAGTCATGTTAATCTGCCTTGTTAATCTGTCTGATACTTTCTGCTTGTATGATTTATTCAATCATGTCTGTCAGTGTTTCTTCTCCCATCTTAATCCCAACCTGTAGGGCAAGGGCTAGGGCTAAAAAGCGCTGGCTCGAGAAAGCCTGGTTCATACTTGCTGCAAATGCTAATGCGATACGAATGATGACGTCACATATTTGCAATAAATAATTCGTAGCTGTTGAGCTGTGCCAAACTTTTGCGAAACATTCAGACGAAAACGGTGCTGTGACGTCAAATTCACGCAAAATTCGCTTTGCACTCGCATTCACAGGAAGTGAACCAGGCTTTAGGCTACGGTTTGGCTAGGGTTAGAGTTAGGGTTGGGGTTGGTGTTGGAGTTAAGGTTGGGGTTAGGGTTGGGGTGGGGTTAGGGTTTGTTTGGATTAGGATTTGGGATTAGGGTTAGAATTAGGATTAGGGTTCGATTTGGGTTAGGGTTCAGACAGGGCTATGGCAATGTACTAGGGTAGGGTTATGGTTGGTTGTTTGGGTTAGGATTAGGGATTAGGGTTAGAATTAGGATTAGGGTTCAGACAGGGCTATGGCTAGGACTAGGGTAGGATAGGATTAGAGTTCGGCTAGGGTTTGGGTAGGGCTAGGGATAGGACTATGGCTATGTTCTAGGGCTTAGGGTTAGGTTTAGAGGTTAGGGTTACGATTGAGGTTGGGGTTTGGGTAGGGCTAGGGATAGGACTATGGCTATGTTCTAGGGCTATAGAGTTAGGGCTTGGGCTAGGGTTAGTGTTAGGAGTAGGGTAAGGGTCAGTGTTAGGGTTAATGGTTATGGTTAGGAACAGGGTTAGGGTTACCAGATGGTCTAAGCATCACACTTGAAAAGTTTAAGAAGGAAATGAAAGTAAAACTTTTTTTTATTTTTTATATTTAAGAGGCAAGATTTGTGTGCAGGGGGTCATGTGCTTAAAGCGACTATGTACAACTAATTAGCTTCTTTTTTGGGGGATGAGAATTGACTGGTTTTCAAAACATCAACCATTTTTTATTAAATGTTAAAAATTATCAAACAAAGGGTTCATCAGTCCTTAAGGTTGCCCAAAGAGAACATTCTTACATCACCATAGAAACCACAGCCAGTTTCCAGGCAAGTGTAAATCTTTAGAAAAGGAAAATGTTTAATATCCGGCAACTTGCACCAAGGTTGCTGTTATTGATTTCATTAAAAGAACGTCTCCTATCACCATTGCACAGTAAACACACTGTATTCAGGCTCCACAGTTTCAGTCGTAAATACATGACGTAAATAACATCATGACTACATGTCTGTCAGTGTTTTTTTCTCCCATAAAACCCAACCTGTAGAGCTAGGGCTTTAAGGGTTTAGGTTGCGTCTTGGTTAGGACTACAGCTAGGATTAGGAGGGTAAGGGTTAGGAGGGTGTGGGTTCATTTGGGGTTGGGGGTGGGGTTAGTGTTTGGGTTCAGACAGGGCTAGGGCTTGGGGTTCGGTTAAGGTAAGGGTTTGGGTAGGGCTATGGCTAGGACGGCTAGGGCTAGGTCTAGGGCTATAGAGCTTGGGCTTGGGTTAGGGTGAAAGGGTCATGGTTAGGGTTAGGAATTGGGGTAGGGTTAGTGTCAGGGTTACCAGATGGTCTGAAGCAAACTTTTTTCTGAAAAATTTAAGAGGCAAGTTTTGTTTGTGGAGGGCAACTTTGCTCAGAGCAACTATGTAAGTGGGCGACTAATAAGCTTGGGAGTGAGAATTGATTGCATGGTTTACCATACATCAACCATTTTTTTAATTAAATGTTACAATTATCAAGCAAAGGGTTCATTAGTCCTTAAGGTTGCCCATAGGCCTCTCTTTTAATTCATGCATGACGTCATAATTCTTACCCAAAATGAGACTTGCAGTGGCTGCGCCTATGGCCTAATTTTGGAAATTGTGACATACTCGTGCATAAAATTTAATATAAAGAGAGGCCTATAAAGAACTGTACAGTGTGTATTCTGACATCACCATAGAAACCACAGTCAGTTTCCGGCAACTTTCAAGGTTGTTGTTGTTGATTTCATAAAGGCAATGTCTCTTAGCTATCACCATTGCACAGTAAACACACTGTAAACCGGCTCGATACATGACGTGAATATTCTAATAAGTCATCCATTTACATTTTGGCATTCATGAGTAGTAAAATGAACTGGACAGAACTGAACAAATTAGACCGAACCAGTCAAAACCGGGCCAAACCGTTCTGAACCAGACCCAACCAGTCCAAACTGGACCAACCGAACTGGACCAAATCAGACCAAACAAACCGAACCGGTCCAACTCTCATAACGAGCAATATTCAACTAGACCCATTCAGTTCACAGAAAACCTTAGGAAAATTCCTACTGATAAATTTAAACCCTTCCTAAATCTTTTGAAAAAGCCATTTGAAAAAATAAAGTTTCACACTCGCCCTGGAAAAAAACTGTGACATCGACTCTGGTTGCTAGTGATATTACGCTCGACCAACTCAGTTCACAGAAAATCTTGTATTAAAAAGAAAGAATGAAAAACAAACAGAAAATGAAAACAAATTTGAGCCATTTGATTCCTAAGATACAACAACGTTTTTAATGAATATCTTCACCAACAAAAACAACTGTACACTTTTCCCTTCTTGTTTTCCAGATTACTTTCCTGGACAAAAGAAAAGAGCTGAATTTTCATTACACGTGATAATGTTTCAGCAGTTTCTTAACTTTGGTTGACAAAAATATCACTTGTGAACTAATAAATTTCTCTGTTTATATTAAAACAAAAGGTTCACATGTAACAGTTAAAGAAGCCAATTTTAGACGGGACACAGTATAAAGCTACATGGTATTAAAACAATTTAGTGTATATAGCATTCAGACTAGTTGGTCTCTTGCAAACAGATAAACTTTTTAAAGTATGATACATGGATGGCTTTAAAAAGAAAGGATTGATTTCAATCCTTTAGTTTTCAATGCCTTTATTTTGAATTGGCAATTCAAAAGAAGAATTTCAGTGTTATCAGATTATGTTTCTTGTGACATTTTCCCCCTTGTGTCTCAGTTGATATTACACTTGGCATTCATGTACCATACTTTTAAGGGGGGGGGGTAGACTTGTGGACAAATCGTTAATGGTCTGCCGCAGTGAGATAGTCGAGTCGTGGCGGTGTCGTAAAGATTCAGGTTTCCACGATCGGTTACAACTCTCGCGAGATCACTACTCTCACGGAATTCTACTTATGGGAACGTAGTCGTGAGAGCAGTAGTCTCGCTGGGCCAGAAGTCTCCCGAGAACACCGTGGGAATCGCGGGGAGATTCAGAAAAGTCGGAACACTATCATCGCGACAAACATTCAATGACTTGTCCACAAGTCAAGGGGGGGGGGGGGAGGGGGTAGCAAAGCATTTTTCTGAATTGTTCAGCATGTACCTTTAATAAAACACACGTGATGTTTTACATCAACATTAACAAACATTCTTAATATAAAGTGAACAGAAAATAATCTAACAAAGTTTCCAAGCGACCAGAAAATAACAATGGTAAGTTGTGAAACTAATCACATAAAACTTACTCACTTTCAAGTACTTCAAAAAGAACACCATGAAAATTCACTGAAGGTGATTGTCAATAAAGCATATCCATGATTTGCTTAATGATGTGATAACGTGGAATATTTCTAATTGCTATCTCAGTACACAGTGTTCCTAGACCCGTGTTGAGATGTTTCTTTAAAACAGAATGATACTTTCTAAGCAATCAATGTTATTGACTCCCCATCAACAGATACTCATCGGCAAACATGATTAAGAATTACAGGATGGCCTTCGTCGTCCTTTTAACCATTAATATTAACTACATGATTTATTTTACTTTTCTCAAATAAGAATGGGTTGCAAAATCTATTTCAAATCCTGAAAATAGGTTCTGAATAACAATACTGTTGTGAAGGCCATGTGTCACACAGGGCAATTTGTTTCAGGCAACTTGGAGTGACCCTCTGAGTTGTATGAACAATGAATACTTCACCAGCAAATGAGACAATTGTCTAGCTGTAACTCACTATCACAGGAAACGGGCAGAAAACTGAAATGTGAATGAATTTGTTATTCGAAATTGCCTGGAACTGGTTGCCTTTAAATTTTTTCGTGTGAAGTGGCCACCCTCACCATAAACACAAATTCGTTTTTTTTTTTAGGTAACTGTGATTTCAGGGATAAAATTGCAGGATAACAAATGAGTAGTGACAACCACCTTGATGTTCAGCCTCATTGCGCTTACACTACCAATCATCAATACTTATAACTTGTATTATCTTCAAGTACACGCTAATCCTCCAATCAGATTTAATCAGATTTGCGGAATGGAGTGGTGGTATAAACCTATGTTGCACGGCTAATATCACTACATGCCTCTTGTGTGTTCTATGTCACGCGCCAAGTTTGCTTGAAGATAAATACGTTATCACACGCGCGCTCGTGGAAATATGGACAAATATAGCATCCCCGTCCCATATCCAACTCTGCATTCAGCCTCGTTGGATTATGGGATGCAGAAGCGCTATATTTTTCTGTATTCCACTTGTGCTTTTGTTGATAACTTATAATATTGAACTCACATTTCCACTTGCCCGAAAACAATTAAAATAACTCTTACAATTAAAGTAGCTCTAAAAATCATAAAAATGATAAATTTACATCAGGGATAAACTGCTGAACTGCCTCTAGCTACCGAGCAACCTCGGTAGTCAAATTTGAAATGTTATTAAATCCACATTGTCTTGGCCAACAACTGATACCAAACACTATTAATCACAGATTGAATTGAATTTGTCATCAGTTCAAACATTTTTCATTAAAAGGATTTTCCCCACAGAAAATGGCCGATGAGACAAATTGCATACATAGTTTGTACCACAACTGAAATGCCATGAAGGACAAACAAAAGTTAAAATTGGCTTAAAAAGGGCAATTTATAAGCTGAAAAATGAAACAAAACTTAATTTTTTTCAATAACAGTGCATTAAAGAAATGTTCTTACTACATCACAACATAACTTTCTTCTCGTAACAGAGAAGTTCAAGTTGATTACTTAACAACTGCTTAGACTACAACTGAAAAACTAAACTAATGTCTACTAGTATAAAATATTAGTCACTGTCTGATAAGGTTTCATATTGGGAAGAGAGCAAGGGTGCTGGCTCCCTGTCACGTGTACCAGCTAAACCTGGACCAGCTAAACCTGGACCAGGAACGGGTGATGGCCCTCTGACAGGCCCCAAGTGTGGGGAGGGGTTCCGGCGATGGGGGTTGGCGAGGTGATTCTGGGCGGTATTTGGTGTGGATGAGGAAGCTGCAGCAGCTGCAGGAGCGGGTGATCTAAAGGAGAGTGCAGAGTAAGCAAACTGGTTTCCCACATTGCCACTAGCTGATGTTGCAAAGCCCTGTTGACCAGACACTGCTGGTGAAGTCTGTACTGATTGGCTGGGTTGGTTGGATAGATCACCTTGCTGTGCTGCCATGTTTGGTGAGGTTACACCAGTCACTCGATTACTTCCAATACCACTTGATGATCCCACTGCTAACCTAGCACCACCTTCCATAGGTCCTGAATCTACTTCCCCACTCTCACGAACTGCTAACCTAGGACTACTCCCACGAGGGCGCAATTGTGTAATGCTAGGCTGCTGAACAGACTCTGCTTCATGGTTGTCCAAATCAAATTCATCTGAGATGCGGCTCTCGTCTACCTCTAGGCCACCAGACTCAGCAGTACTGGTGCTTTCTCGACTGTCACAACGCTGCGGTGACGATCTGGAGCTAGACATTTCTGCTTCTACAAGACGAGTCACATAGTCATCCATTCTGACCTGTGTGTCCACCCTGACAGGTGTGTCCATGCGCACCTGCGACTCAATCATTCGATTAATTGACTTCTGTAGATCAAATTTGAACAGGCCAGTGTCTTTGCGTGGTGGTGGTCTACCCTGACTACTGCTGGGAAGCATACTAGGCTGTCCATGTTTTGGAGATCTGCTGAGTGACTGAGCTGAACCCATGAGACACTGTCTCATCTGTGACATGCTATCAGCAGGCTGCAGAGAACCATCTGAGGCATACTCATGTGAAGTGCTCTGGGGTGCAGGGTTTCCACCACGAGAACTCTCCACTTCTGATCTAGACTTGGTGTCTGACTGACTGCTGCTAAGCTGTCGCTGACTATCACTAACTCCACTCTCCACAGGCACAGATGTAAAGCGAGATCGGTCCTCACTACTAGAGGATGCATCCAACTGGGACATAGAACTACAACCTGGTTCCACAGTGGTTTTGGGTGATTCCCTTCTTCTGCCTCTTGATGGGGGACGGTTAGAGTCTGCCATTCCCCAGCTCTCTGGCTGCTGAGGGGATGTTGATTGGGAACTATGGACCCTAAATCGCTGTTGAGCTCCTCTCGATGCATTCTCACTGCTATCCGCTCCATTACCTTCCTGCTGGTATTTTCTTTGCCATGACGCTGGAGCTGTCATGTCACCAACACTGACTGGGGATGCCTCACGACTCTGCTCTGATGAACTGCGGGACACCCTACCAGCTTCCAGGTCTTTACGAGTCCCCCACTGGGAGGACACCCTGTTGGAGTAGCTATCTGGTCTGGCATTTGCAGGTGATGCAGAGGCACTAGATATATCTGAAGCAGTTGATCCAGCTCGACTTCTAGGACTGTTGTCTTTAGAGCTGTTGATATTAGGATCAGCCGGCCCACCATAAGACATCATCCCTTGATTTCTCATTCTGGTTTCACTGATGCTACTACTACGACCTCCATGCATAGTCTGAAGGGATGAAGCCACAGGACTGCTCCTTCTGCCTGTATCGTTAGTTGATCCAACTTCACTCTCTGTTGATCTGTATCTGGACCTTGGAGAGCTAGATGAAGGTCCTGGTTCATGACTCTCGGAGGTATCAATACTTGCGGATGCTTTCCCTCGTTCACGCTTACTAAGAGATGAAGTAGATGTAGATGCTGATGGTATCACTTGGCTGGTCTGATCTATCTTATTATAGTCCATGGAGATGATAGTGTCAATGTGCTCAGCTAGAGTAATAGGCAATGGTGATTGGGATGAGACTGGGACAAGGCTTTCCTGTGATCGCTCTGGCCTTTCACCAGCTGTATCTTTGGGGTTGGACATATTGGAGTCTTTTGCAGCAGTTGGAGATCGCTCAGTTGAAGAGGATGGCACAGCATTGCTGTCGCCATTCTCTTGCTTGATTGAGTCAGAATCAGAAACAGTCTTGTTTAATTTGTCTTTGGATGAGACCACACTCCGTCCAATGGGCATCCCATCTCCACTGTCTGAATCAGTACCCTGGTCCTGACTGTCCATCATAGGTTGGTTGATGGAGCGAGTTATAATGACGTCAATCAAGTTGGCTGCGGTCAGTGGCCTGGAAGAACTCTCAGATTCATCCTCTGTTGATACTCGAGATGACTTATTGTCCTTCTCAAACAGAGCAGCGAAGATTGCGGATGCTTCTCTTTCCATGTCTTGGGTTCTTAGCTGAGCCTCTGCTCTATCTTTGTGTCTCCCTTCTTCATCCTTCCTCTCTTTTTCCATTTCTCGTCCCTTGGGTGTTGACCGACTCAAAGATGATGGCGACTCCCGATAGGCAGATTGGTTTTCAGATGACGTAGAGATACGTCTCTCTTGACTTGGCCCAGAGTGGCTAGAGCCAGTAGAGTAGGGTCGCCTTGGATAACCATGGGTCTCGCTAGACGAGCTAGCATCACGTTCTCGGCTCTCATGACTGGCTTGCTGGAGTCTCCTAGCTTCTGAAACAAAGCACAAAATTTAAAGATTCAGGTTTTGCATACAACAATCAAAGACAAATTCCTCGCAAACCTCAGGCCAGGACTCAGTTCAAACGATTTCCACACGCTACAACAAGATCTGTAAGTGATTGTTCAAACTTTCTTACATTCTTTTAGGTCATACAGAGAATTCTACTTCTTTAAGAGCCCTTTCTACACAAAATATACAATACAAATTCCCTTAAAAAATATATATCCGTGTTTGTGCATGTGGGAATCAGTGAGCATTAACATGATGTTCATAGAAATGCGCCCCCCCCCCCAACAAAATGGAAGCATAACCAGGTGACTGCCTGCTTGTGCTGATGCTATACTGCTCAGTAATTGCTTTCAACATTTGTTTCATCTGGTGTTTCTGCTATACAATCATCATCTTGTAAACAGGATGTGCAGTGGCTCTGTTTATCCCCCCCCCCAATGTGTACTTAATCTGGAATTTGCTACAACATTGACTGCAGCTGCAATGTATAGACCTTTCTATTGCAACTTCTCATCCACAGTTATTGCAGACCGAGGTAGCTACTGTATGTAAGAATGTTACACAAGTATTCAAACCAAGAGTGATTTCTTTTAGTAACGAAGCAATTATTCATGGAAGGTATTTTATTTTATTGAAAGTTTGCAGAAAATATTGAATTTGGTTAAAACCTATGTTTACATGATTGCATGTTTTACTAATATTCGGTCGTCCACGCCAATCAGCTAGGTTTGTTTTATCAACAATAGTGCTGGGCGAATACCGCTGGCCAACTATCCAAAATTAACCGGATATTCGAATAGTTTTTTTCGCCGCTAAAGGGCGCTATTAAAAAAGAAAAATTTAAAATTTGTTTTAAAATATTTTTTTTTTTGCCGCTAGAGGGCGCTGTTCGTTTGTGAATGAGATCTTATGGGCGGATTGATATTACTTTTAGACAGTGTCACTCGGTTCATTCATAAAAATGACCGGATCTAATTTAAAGATGGCAATTTGCTTTTTCTTTTGATCGTGATTGACTCTACGTGAAGGAAAACTTTTGTAATCTTTGAACAAATTACGTCAGAAATGTCATTGTTTTAACTCTTCATGGAGGTGAGCATAGTTAAATACTTAATATATGCTGTTTTATGCTGTCTTAATAGAAGTTTCATAAGGATTCAGACAAAACATTCATATCAGTTGTCGCCCGACATCCGCGGATATTTGGATATTAAAGAATATCCGGTTACTCGGTTGTAATTACAGAATTCTCCGGTTTGTAAATAGGTATTCGCACCCTATGCGGATATCCGGTTAAGAAAAAAAAGGCATTCGCGGTTACAAATAAGACAACCTACAGTACCGATTGAAAATAACTAGACGCTGTGCGATAAATTTAGCGCGATAGAAATGCCTTGGCGCGATAGACTGTTGCGCCGCCTAACGCGTGGGTCTTATCGCGCCAGACAACAAAATGCGTAAACAGCCGTCGGCAATTAGTCGCGCGTAGGCGGTACTCTTTCGCGACAATCTCCACGCGACAATCTCCACGCGAAAAATGCTGGACCATTCTCCTTGTATGGTTGCGTGAATGCTTGAGATGTGATTCATTATTGTTACCAGCTGAAAGCAACCACAGTTTACAGCCTATTACAGCTTTATTTGGAAGGAAAAAGCCGGTTTGATTTGAAGAACTATTTACTGAAAAGAAGTTTGAAACTCCTGCGGCATCACAAAGGAATTGTTGCGTATAGACAACCCATTCCAAATGAACCAATGCACGAAAGTTCTATACAGTCACTTTTGTATAAACCTACCGCCTAAAACTACCCCAATAGGCAACGACTACGTCTTTATTTGGAAGGAGACAGCCCGTTTTATTGGACGAGCTAGTTTCAGAAACAAGTATAAAAAGCTAGCGGCATCACATAGGAAGTGTTGGTGTCCTCTTTTGCCACTGTCCCCACTGGATTAAATTCCCATCAATGGGAAAGTCGGATCCCCCAAAAACCACACTTTTTAAGCAAAGCTTCTTAAATGTTTTACCAGCGGCATCTCAAAGGAACCGTTGAACAATGGAGCTGTCACTCATCTTACTGAAGGGTGTGCATTTTTTTGGTCGGGATAAATTTATAGTGGGGGGTTCGGCCCTGTGAGTTTTTTTCAATTATGTGCTATAAAAAGGAAACATAAACTTGCTTTAACATAGTTCTTCAAAAATAGGATGTCGTCTTACAGAAATAATTTATGATTACAAAGTCGACAGCCTGAGAGAAGGATATCGCCTCCTTGATACGTTTTATTTTCTTGCTCTGATGCTGCAAAACGTATACGTAAGATGACAACATCATGAGATCAATTATGTCGGGATAAAAAACTCCTTGAAGTAGAATGTCATTTTCCAGATGCTGTTCAAATTAAATTAATGTTTAGTAAGATTGGACTCATATAATCTAGTCAAGGTAGTCGAACCAATACAAAACTTTTATAACATCAAAATAATTTGAATTTAAGTAGGATTTGAAACTTGTGCATGGTGGAAAAACGATATAAAAAAGGTTTGCGGTAACACCATGTGATAACTCTCTCTAATGAGTTTGGGTGGTTTTGAAAAGAACCGTTGGTTTTCAACTTTGAATATAAATATAACTCTTGTTACCATAAGTAAAAAACAAATCATTAAACAAATGCCAATAAAAAAAATGATGAAAAGTAACTAAATTCAGGAAAAAACCCCATTGTTTTAGGGAGGCAGGCAAAAATGTTCAACCACGTGATTTCGGGGATTTTTTTGTTTTGTTTTCAACTGCAAGGTAAATAACAACCCGTACACACGTATAGAAATAGGTGGAGTAAAACCTTGGCTGCCAAATTGTTTGCCGCACATTGAAAAGAAAGCAAGTTGACGGTCGGTCACTACTCCTTAAAGTGGCCGTGCTCATGCACCATCCTCTGACCATGGCAACACTGTTGCTAAGAAACTTTCCAATGCTTATGGGCCTTGCCGCGGGAATTATTTCAGCAAGCAAGCGCGTAACCCCAAATGACAGAATTCAGAACCACAGAATCAATCAAATACGTCGTTTATCTTTACGGAATGTGCAGATTTATTTGAAGGCTTAACAATCACGAAATTCAAACTGCAGCGGCATCACATAGGAATCATTTTTCTTTGAAGACTAAGCTTTTTCAAGACGTTCTTTGGGGATTAATTTTTAGAAAAATTAAAAAGTTAATGGAGAACAACTTCCTAAAAGGCCCTAATTCAAATATCAAAATAATCCAAATTCCAATAGGTCTTAGCATTTAAACGACAAATTATTGAAACGAAAGTTCTGTTAAAGTTATGTCATTTGAATACAATACCGAAACAGTGTTCGAAACGCTCAGACTGGCGTAGACTATTAAACTCTCAACTCTTATTATTTGCGGAATAAATTCAATTGCCATGATTAGAGATTAAATTTTAATTAAATAATTAATTTAATTTTCGAACGAGTTTCATTGAAGGTTTCCTGGTTCATAAATAAAAACAATTCTGAAAAATACTTATGTTCGAATTATCATTGTTTTAGAGCTTACGGATACGGAGGAGCATGGAAAAACTTCACAAAATCAGCCTTATGCATGAGGCATGGACAATATGTTGAATAACAAAACCCAGATATGTCCTCGGATTGTTTAATAATTATTTATGCTACATGAAAATCAGTTTTGGGTTAAAAAGTTGAAGCTGCCAAGAAGAAAAAAAAAACCACCATCAAATTTGTTCAAGTCTGCAATATTCTTGAAAAATTATGGTAGAATGATCATTTAAAACACAAAGGTAATTTTAACAATACAACCTCATGCGTCACATCAAATTTTTCGCAGCAACGGAATCACTAAGGTTAGTTAAAAAATATCTGAGTTCCACATACACGTTAAGCCAGGGTAAAAACTAAGCTGTCAAATTGTTTTCGATCCGCACATACTTGAACACAACAGTATGCAATGAAACGAAAGCAAGTCGGTAAGAGACTATTGCAGAGTGGCCGTGCTCTTGTATGCGCCGACCTCTGACCATGGCAACACTGTTGCTAGGCGGCGTAAGAACCTTTTCAAAGCTTTTGGGCCTTGCCGCGGCAATTATTTCATAAAGAAAGCGGTAGGCCCCAAATGACAGAAGTCCGATCAACAGAATCAACCAATAACGTCTTTATTTTGACGGAATCGGCAGATTTGTTTGAAGGCTAACAATAAAGAAATGCTGAACTCCAGCGGCATCACAAAGGAATCGTGTTTCTCTGAAGATGGACCTTGTTACCCACCCCCAGGTTTGAACGCGGTGAACATCAGAAAAAGTGTCAATCACTTGGGAAAAATATAGAGGGGACTTTTTGAAGACGTACCAACCATTCTTTGGGGATTAATTTCGAGGGAAACTGGCAAGTTAATGGAGAATAATTTCCTGAAAGGCCCTAATTCAATTATCAAAATAATCTCAATTCCTATATAGCTCTTAGCATTTAGGAGAAAAATTATTGAAACGAAAGTTCGATTTAAGTTATGTCAGTTGAAGACAATACCGAAACAATGTTCGAAACGCTCAGACTGGTGGAGACTAATCTCTCAACTCTTTTTACTGTTTGTGGAATAAATGATTGTCTCTGCTTTTTTTCAATGGCCCTGATTAAAGAAGATATTTTAATTAAAGGGTTAACTTGTTTCTCAATCGAGTTTCATTGAAGGTTCCCTGGTTCATAAATTAATCAAAATAATCCCAATTCAAATATAGCTCGTAGCATTTAAAATAAAAATTATTGAAAGGAAAGTTTGATTTAAGTTATGTCAATTGAAGACAATGAAACAGTGTTCGCAACGCTCAGACTGGCTTAATCTCTCAACTCTTCTTATTATTTGTGGCATAAAACCGCTCTGCTTTTTTTCAATGACCCTGATTAAAGATGACATTTTAATTAAATAATTTATTTAACTTTCGAACGAGTTTCATTGGAGGTTTCCTGGAAGTTATCAATAAAAACAATTTGGAGGAACGTCCACTCTTTGGCGGGAAAATACTAATGTTTGGATTCTTTTTGTTGAGCATATGGATAAGGAGGAGCAGGGGGAAAAAAACATCACAAATTCAGCTTCAGGCACGAGGCATTCACAACATATTAAGTAAGAAACAAACCAAGATATTTCCTCGGATTGTTTTATAATTGTTTATACTGTATCGAAAATAACTTTTGGGTTTAAAAGTTGAAACTGCCAAGAGGCGAAAAAAAAACAATCATAAATTGCAAGCCTGCGCTATTCTTGAAAAGTTATGGTAGATTGATCAGTTACAATACAAAGGTTTTTGTAACAATACAAACGCAAGCGTCACAGCAAAATGTAAGCGGCAACGCTCCGATTCGTAGCCGCACTGTTGCTGGAATCGGTTAATACAAAAATACCAAACATACGTGTGCAGGGTAAAAACCGTTAGCTGCCAAATGGTTTTCGGAGCCGCACATTTGAACAAAATAGTAATCAGTGAAAAAAACAGTCGGTCAGAGACTCTTGCAGAGTGGCCGTGCTCTTGGAGGCACCTTCCTCTGACCATGGCAACACTGTTGCTAGGCGGCGTAAGAACCTTTCCAAAGCTTATTGGCCTTGGCGCGGCAATTATTTCATAGAGAAAGCGGTGTAGGCCCCAAAATGACAGAAGTCTGATCCACAGCATCAACAAACTACGTCTTTATTTTGACGGAATCGGCAGATTTGTCTGAAGGCTTTACAACAAAGAAACTCCAAACTAGAGCGGCATCACAAAGGAATCGTGTTTCTGTGATGATGAACCTCGTTACGCAGTTCAAAGTGTCAATCACTTCATGGAAATCTAGCATCAGGGACATTAATAGACGGAGATAATTTTAAGGGGTAACTAGAGATTGAGAGTTTGTGAACAAACTCAAGGTGTTCGGTTTCCGGGAGTAAAAGCCTGGATTAAAAAACAAATATTACACCTTGCTTTGTTCTCAAGATTTGTAATAAATGATTCAAATTGCAAAAACTGTCAAAACCACATGATTACGTCATGTAGTAAAAGTGTATGTTTGGTAATGTCATCGGTAATACTTGTTTGGTGTGATGGTAAAGCATCAAAGGATGTTTTTTCGACCTAAAAGACAATAAACCACGCCCTTTCAAATCATTTCACAGTCACTTCCCGTTTAAACAGGTCAAAAGGTCAACGAAAGTTCACCAACATATCCAGTTCTGTCAAGTACGTAAAGCCCTTTCATATGATGTACAGATTGTCAAAATAGCTTATGTAGTTTAGGAAATATGAACTTAGGAAATATTGACTGACGACTGAAGAAAAGACTGTAAGGGGCATGTATGTTTTAACCGCCTTGAACGAAGACTATTCTTCATGAAGCTTTTTCGCGCTCTATTGATAATATTTTTAAAAAGAAGTAAAAAAAAAAAAACGTGAATCAAAAATAATGACTTTTTGAAGTAATAATTTGAATTTTTATTACTCAAGAATGGATGACATCATCATGACCTAACAAACACATTATTCCACTCCTAATGCATATCTAACTATGTGCGAAGTTTCAAGTTCATACGAGTTTGGGAAGTGTGCTTTTGTTCGAGGACAAGGGACGAAGAGAAGAAGAAGATGAAAATCTGGATTGTTTTATTGATTTGTTTGTACTAAAGTTTTGTTTAATCCGGCAGTTTATTTTAGCAAGACCACTCCTAATTGCTTGGGCCTTATGCTTTAACCATTCTGTTTTCTTTGAATGTTTTGTATTGTAACATCCATGTCTGTGCATGGAGGTAGAAATAGATTAGTTTACGTAACGTCCTTTCCTACTAGAGAAAGTTTGAAAGGGCTTATGTTATTTCAGAGATTTTTTTTTCTTCAAAATATTTAACTCAAAATAACTTGGATAGTTGTTTTAACAAATAATCAAAACAGTTGATGATTATGCTAAGTTCAAGAAGTAATAGATATCGTAATACTGACGTGAATTCCGTGGGCCCAAAACGCCCTTCACCCGGGGGGAGTGGTCGATCGATGTAACGTCTCTATTCTTCTCGGTGTTTAACCAAAACATGACCAATGTTCGTCATTTTGTACTGTTGTTTTCTCACATAATTAAAAGTCCCATTAATCACTGAAGTAGGTGGCCATCTCAGCCAAACTTCGTCTTCAATTCCACATTGACCACTAAGCCATCAGAAGGGTAACATTTGAACAATTTGACGCTGAAGATTGAAATGAAATCGTTTTCGCAGCGTTCTGCATAGCTATATAGCTCTATGCATATCACGCTATGGCACAGAGTACAACAAACTTGGCAGCATGCCACCAAATAAATTATGCCTTATACACTACACGTGTACGCCACAAGTGTTACGCACAACCAATGGGGAAATTTCGTAGTTCTTTATACAAGAAATTGTGAACTTTCAAACTCGATTTTGAACCAGAAGACGAGCTCAAAATGGGATCACGTCTGCGAGGCATTTACGGAGTTTTTAACGAACTTTCCGATGATGTGTCGATTGTAACAACCCATCATGTAGATCAAAAGTTATGATTTTTTAAAATAATAAACTTTGAAAATTCATAACTCAAGAATTGATGACGTCATCGTGACATAACTCAAACGGTTTCTTCTCCTTATACATATCTAACCAGGTGTGAAGTTTCAACTTTATATGTGCTTGGGAAGTGTGATTTTTTTAGCGGACAATCGCCGCTAATAAGCAGAATGGACGATCACTGGAGCGTGCTCTGCTGCACCGCTAATACACGTGCAATGTTTATGCACATACCAATGGGGATTTACGTTGTTCTTTAGACGTGAATTTTGAAATTTTCAACCTCTCTTTTGAGCCGGAAGACAACATCAAAATGGGGTCATGTCTGTGAGGCGTTTACGGAGTTTTCAATGACAATTCCGATGATGTTTCGATTGTAAAAATCCCTCATGTAGATCAAAAGTTATGATTTTTTGAATGAATAAACTTTGAATATTCATAACTCAAGAATTGATGACGTCATCATAACGTAACTCACACGGTTTCTTCTCCTAATAAATATCTAACTATGTGTGAAGTTTCAAGTTCATACGATGTTTGGAAAGATGTTTTTGTAGGGGGACAAGGGACGTACAGAAGAAGAAGAAGAAGAAGAAGAAGAAGTATCAATAAAAAAAAAAAACCGAACAAAAATAAGAGGTGTTCCGGGCTGTTGGCCCGAACACCTAAAAATATACATGTGGATCTACTTCGGGGAAACCAGACCAGGTAACAGAGATTAGTTTCCTAAAAGGCACTTTTTAATAAGTTATAAAAAGTCCGATCGATAACAGTTTCTAAAGAAAACGTAACATTTATGGTATTAGCTGTATACATGTAAGCAACTAAGGATGTGTAACGTATTCTGTGCCGTTCGTGAGAAATATGAATGAGGTTAAATCAGGCCTTTGACTTGAAATAAACGCAACTTGTAATAAACGCAACGGACGATACACATACTACATGACCCGGCCCAGTTTTCTTACCTTAAGCTATAAGCAAAACAAAAACTGCGCTTACGGGGTGCTTCGCCTAGCATCTATAATAGCGCATTTTCACGGATTGGTTTTAGCATACCTCTAAGGTTTATAGCAACGGTGTTTTGCTTGTGTGCTTGTGTTCTCCATGTTTTTACTAGGCATTATTTGCCTACATAAAAAGAGGACCAAAAGTGGACAACCCTTTCCCGAAATCTGATAGAGTTAACAGAAATGGGGCGCTTGTACAAAAGGCGGAGAATGGTGATGCAAGTTTTGCCGGCGGTAAGCAGAGCCATAAAAGTTGGCATGGACTCTGCGTTGAGGAGTTCACCCACACAAGACCAAATTCCTTATAAAAACGGAAAATACTGGGTATGAAATAAACTCAAGAAGCCTGTACCAAGGAACATTGGTTGAATCTAAGCAAGATCTGAGATAATTATTATTTTTATTATTATTATTATTATTATTATTATAAGCATCAGTTTCTGCTGAACATCGATTAATTAATTAATTTCGGTAGAGGTGAACGCAATAACAATAGAAAACAATTAGTTGCGGGAGCAGTAAATATTTAATTGCGTCAAAAAAGGTCATGACATAACATTGTGGTTTGAGAATCGTCGGACTTGGCTACGATCCAGTGATAATGTTGTAATGTATCTGTTTTTTTTAATAGTACAGAACCTTATTCCCCCACGCGATAAGTCCCAATTGATCTTAATGATAAGCATTCGCGCTAAATTAATGGATTCCACGCGCTAAATTAATTATTCCACATGAGATGGAAGAGCGATTTAATTCCAAAAAATACAAAGGACGTGTGGACGTGTTCTTTATTTAGGCACCATACTCCGAGCAGCGTAAGAATATTCCAAAGCATGGGCCTTGTCGCATCAATTATTTCCACACGCAAGCGATATAACCACAAAAAGAGAGAAGCCCCGATCCACAGAATCAACCAATCACGTATTTATGTTGAAGGAATCTGCTGTTTTATGTGAAGGCTTATAAAGTAAAGAAACTCCAAACCACAGCGGCACCACAGAGGAATCGTACCCCCCCCTGTAAATTATTGTTTCTATTTTTCACTGGCCCTACTTGGAGACTATATTTAACTTATAAAGTTAATATTCTTTAGATAGAGTATCATTTAAGGTTAGTTTATCAACTAGGCCTATATACTATATACACAACCAATGTTTCATGAGGAACATCCACTGTTTGGCGGCAAATGAATACAAATTGTTCTCATGTAAAGCTGGTTGGACTTTGCTTAGCACAGACACTCGGACCAAACAAACATCACGTGAAGCTGTCATTTCTCCTAGTTAAGGATACAAAAGCTCGGAGAAAAAAAAAAAAATACACCACAAAGTCAGCTTTTACTTTTTGGCATGGATAATTTGGGGTAATTCTCAAAAACTGATTGTCGGAATAATTTATTCTTTACGAAATAAGTTTTATGGTTTTGTTTCAGTTAGAAAGTTAAGTTTAAAGCTGCTAAGACGAAACAAATTTCGTCACATTTTTGAAGTCTGCACTATTCTTGTAAAAAATCAAGTTAGTTAATCAACAACAATGTAGTAATACAACCACAGGCATCACATTATCACAATGTTAGCGGCAACGCTCCATAGCAACACTGTTGCTAGGAAGCGCGAGGATCTTTCCATTACCGATGCACGTGTCTCCAGTCGGATTACATAATATTTTATGGAAGGTCCGACACTATAAAACCATTCTATTATTATTATTTTTTTAAGCACAGCCTAATATTAATTGTATCAGCTGCACAATTATAGCAACTTTGGATGTGTAATGTATTCTGTCCATTCATGGGAAAAATCAGGCCTTTGAGTTTGACTTGTAATAAACGCAACGACACACAGTGCATGCTGATGATACATGACCCGGTCCAGTTTCATAGTTTCATGTCTCTGTTACCGTAGGCAAAAAAAAACTGCGCTTACAGTGCTTACGTCTATGTTTTGCGTGTTGTGTAATCCGCATTAAAATGGACAACCCTTCCTGAAAAACTGGGGGGAAATCCGAAATTCTGATTTTCATAAAGCTGAACTTGAATCTGCTATGAAATGAACTCATCAGGCCTGTAAGTATAAAAACTGACCGCCAAGCATGCACAGACAAATCTGGCTTAAAAGAAACTTGTAATCAGCCAAAGTTCCGTAAAGGTTGTATTTTTGCAACTGGTTGCCTACTAAGCTTAGTATAGACATTTGCTAAGCAATATTTTTTTGTTTAACAACATTATGAAATTGGGCCCTGCCATAATTTAAGCATGTTAGCACCTCTATCATGTCGCCTGCTATAAGCACAGAAAGGTATTACATAAACAGGTAACCAGCCGAACTTTTACATCATAAAGTTTAAATTGTTGTGACTGGTGCCCACTAAATTCTTGCTCAGCAAAGAATGTGTCAAGCATTAGTTTCTTGATGAAAAATGTACTCGCTGGCGTTTTGATTCAACACTAGCTGGCAGATTCGAATACGCCGTCATTATTTACTGCACAGACCTTTACTGCACAGACTGCATACATACAATGTGCACACGTATTATCCACACACAACTAGATTTCGTTATCGATTTTTTTAGATGAAAATAACCCTATACATTGTGTGTGTAGGAAAACATCCATTTTGTTACGTTAGATCAGTAGCACCTTTTCACTACAGCATACATTGTACATAGGCGCTACCTACGTGCGGTTGTACGTGCACACTGTTGTACAATCTAGACGTAGATTCTCAAAACACAATCTCGTATGAGTGGAAATCAGACTTTGAGAGCTGGGTCATTCTTATGCGTGAGGGACGGACATCAATGGACAACCACTTCCATTCTATACATTTTCAAATATTTTATTGAAATTTGAAGTAACTATTTTCATATAAATTATTAACAATGAACAGCAACGGTTTGCATGAATTGTCAAAAATTTCAACTTGTTAATACACTCTGGAAAAGGAAGCAAACTCGTCAAAAGTACAGTCATTTGACCAGTTCGGGATCATTGACCGGTTCGGGATCACTTCAACTTTGCAATAACCAAATAATTATATCACTTCTCATTATTACCAATTTCTGTTGATAAAGGTGAAGATTAACACCCATTAAACCAACAAACCTAAAAATAAGGTGCCAAATATCATCAGCAAATAAATTATGACCGTTTTCCAGAAGGTTATCTGCGAAATTGATCATTTTTTCGTTTAAAAATGTTGGTTGAAAAACACTGTTTCAACTTCTTACCTTTAGAATTGGAGTGCCGGGGCAAAAAATATTTATGTAAAATGCTAAGAATGTGTATAAAAACATTCCTGTTAATACTGTGCAGTCATTTTGTTTTTTTGAGGAGACGAAGTTACCAAAATCTTCTTTGTGGGGGCAATTTACCCTTGACCAGTTCGGGATCACTCAACACCTCATTGCGTCAAATGGTGCCGCAATAACTTACTAAGTAAGGTAAAATCATACTACTGCAGTAGAAAGTTTATTTAGCTGCTTTTGAGAAACATTACTTCAATTTTACGGGTACAATGTTGAAACTCAGTTTGGTGCTCTATGGCAACACTGTTGCTAGGAAGCGCTCGAATCTTTGCACATATGCACAATCTGTCCCCAGTCGGATTGAATTACCATCAACAGAATGTCCCGCAATCAAAGGCCACAACAATTCAACCAGCGGCACCACAGAGGAATCGTTGAACATTGGAGCTGTCAATCACCCCCAGTATTTTTGAGCCACAGTATTTATTAAACATGTATTAAATGGCAGATATGCTTTCCTCGAAACGTAAAGTACTGGAAAAAAACTTCTAAGCCAAATAAGTCCTGCGTTAATGAAGAGGGAACAAGTTGAGCTGTACACATCATTCTGAATATTGCTATTTTCATATCATTCTTATTACAATCTTGTTAAGGAAAGTCGCAGGCCTTAAAATTGCAGTGCTGCAAGGTTCCAATACAAACTTATTTTCCCCAAAAGAAGTGCATAAAAACGTAAGAAGACCTAAGGAAAATTGCTGTGTCCCCTTCAAGCGCGAAGTTGAAGTCTGTCTGTCAGTTATTCTTCTTCAAAGAGGGTTCAAATTCATAAAGCCCATAATCACAGAAAATGCTAAGCACAGAAAAACACTTGCTTAGCAGACACAGTGTACCAGCCAAAATTCCATAAAATTTACATCGTTGCAACTTGTGCCCCACTCATATTTTGCTTTTATACAGCAAAGAATTTAGCTAAGCAGTGTTTTCTCGCCTATCAGCTTTATTTAATTGTGTCCGTTTTTTTAATTATACATTTTTATATATACCTTTTGAACGATAGATGGGTACATTATGGGGTGCTGGCTTGGTTGTTTGTATGGGTTTTAAAAATGTATATACAAATGTTTTCGCCTATTTTCATAGTACTTTTGCCCGAGTTGCTCAACACTAACTGGTCGTTGGTTTAATAATTTAAAACAATGTTTTGATGTTGCTATTTTGATTGAATTTTTGTTTTTGTAGATTCGAGTAAAAAGCAAAAACAAAATTGAATTTTAAGAGTGTTGCACGAGAAATCGTCGTGTTGTAAGTAATACGAATCTAAAAGAATCATTGCCTATTCGCCTGCAATGCGAAATTTGTGTAGGTTTATAGATCGGGCCATGGAAATTAAAGTACACACAGTGTATCCCACACACACACACACACATAGAGAGAGCTAAATATAGAGCTCTATGCCCCCCCCCCCCCCCGCACACTGAGGATTTAACTTTATACAGAGCGTTTGCGTATGATACGCTGGCTGTGGCTTGTTACAATGTATTACTTCACTTGGCAGATTCTGTTTTAAAACTTGACAGTCTTTTAAACATGCGCGTATTATATTATCCACCACACAGTACAGTCAGCTTTCATTATCGATTATTTTGCTCTTCTTTTTGTGTAGAGAGCAAACTAGTTCTACAAGCAGTGTGCATATCCGCATAGTGTATACGTTTGGTATATGACTTTTAAAAATGCCAATACTAAACTTACGTTGTAATGGTAGCAGGAACCTTTGATTAAAATAACTGCCGGAGACTAAATAAAAAATACGACTTTGATTTTTTTTTTTACTTGTTAATATTTACGGTCAAGCTTTAATCCAAGGAACCGAAGAGGGAGAGTTACAGACGTACGATCGCTAGCCTGGGTAATTTTTAAACCAAATTTGAAACGATCTTTGGATAGTTTTAGTCCTTCAGTAACCAAAGACAAAACTCGAGCGTCAAATATATCCATTTTGATTAGTGCATTTTTATGATCAAAATAAACATCGATGGTTAAAAATAAAATATCACATTGATTGTCATAATTAATCTATTGAAAGGGTTTTAATGGGTACGATCGATAGAGTAATGTTATCATCCACAAACGGATATCATTATAAATTTAATATACATGGGAGATTCACATTAATCCGTTTGGCTTCACTTAAATAAAAATGAGGTCAACATCATCAAAAGTTCAACCCTTATTCGTATATTATCCATAGCTGAAAATTTGTATTTTTGTAAACAGGGGGTGTGGATATAAGAAAACAAAATCGACTTCAATTATTCATAATGTTAAGATAACCTGACCAAAACTGTAAATTATTATTATTCGTCGCCGGGCGGGCGGACACGAAACATATGGATTTCGATTTGTTTCAATATTATTTTAGTGTGGTTTTAAAACCAAAGACGGCACCAGAACGAAATTATGTCAAATAAATCTTTAATGAAAAAATATCGCCCGAGGTTAATTATAATACACTTCACTTTAAAGACTTACTTTGAACAAAATAAATTTACGGTCAGATGTTGATCCACGCGGTTCCGAAGAGGGAGAGTTACGGACATACGGTCGCTAGAGTATTTTCAGAAGCAAATTGACAACGATCTTTGGATAGTGTTCTAGTCCTTCATTATCAAGGAAATAAGCGCAAAATAATTCCTTTGTGATACGTACATTTTTATCAATAAACGGCGATGGTTATTAAAAAACATCTTTAAAACCGACTCAAAAACAAATTGTTAATATGATTGTCATGTGTATTAATCTACCGTACCGAACAGGAAGGGTTGGGTACGACCAGTAATCCGTTTGCCTTCACCTAAATAAAAATGAGGTCAACGTATATCCATACTTTAAAATTGTTTACGTTGCCGGGGGGGGGGGGGGGGCGGGGGTGCGGGTGTGATGAAACAAAATTGAATTAAATTATGGATTATTGTAAACTAAAAATGTTGTATGTACGCCACCGGGCGAACACAACTACAATTTGTGTGGATTTCGATTGTTTTTTGTTTTTTTCCAAGAAAAAAACATCGCCGCGATCCGCAATAAAATTAACCAACTAATAAAAATATCCTGATGCTTGATAACGTCACCGCAAAGTCACTTACAGTTGCCCATTTGAATATGTATACGCTTGCCTGTGCCGAACTAAATGTTAATATTTTAACAGTTTCATAGTTGGGTAATAACTTGTGATGGCGTTCCGCTTTTATGGGCATTAATATTATTACTAAAAAATAACAAGTTGGACACAGATCAGATTTTCGGGAGAAAAACTCAATCATGTCGAATAAATCTGTTGTAAATATATAACTGCCCGTGATTATTACAACACAAGTAACTTTTAAGGCGTTACTTTGAAGAAAACAAAATGAATTTGTCAAGTGTTAATGTGTTTATCTATGGTACCGAAGAGGGAGAGTTAGTATGATCGCCAGAGTAATTTCAGAAGCAAATTGGCAACGATCTTTGGATAGTTTTAGTCTATGATCTCAGTAACAAAAGACAACTACATTTCAAGCGTCAAATAATTTCCTTTGTGGAAAGTACATTTTGTTATGCTCAAAATAAACATCGATTGATATCTAAAAACAGGTACTTTTAAAACCGTCTCTTAAACAAATTGTTAATATTGATAATATTGCTAATATTGATAACATTGATAATAATTATTGTATTAATATTGTATTAGTCTACCGTACTAATCTACCGTACCGAAGGGGAAGGGTTGGGTACCATCACTAAAGTAGTTTTATCGTCAACAAACGTAGTCTAAGTCATTACTGGAGGCGATACCTATACACAAATCAAGACTGGTCGTATTGTAAAACACAATTTTCCAATTGGCTGTTAAATTCCCAATGTCATTTCAACTGGCATTTGGCCAGGGACAGTGTTGTAGCCACGGTGGGCGGCGGTGCTGGTATCGTGCACATGTACACGATGTATGTGTGTACATGTGGTGTACACCAGCGCGCGCTGTGGTAGACCCTAGAGTGCACTACAAGTCTAGTCGTGAGGTTTTCGCGGGGATTTCACGCATTCCATGTACACACAAACAGTATCGCCACACAACAGTACAAGGGCTGTGTAAAGTCTAGTGTACGAGTTCGCGTGTCCCGGATGTAGGCATGTAAACACGTTCGCTTCGCCCACACGTGTGACAGCGCGCTGGGTTTTTAACTTGAATGAGATCTGTGTAAATTTTAAGATGGCCTCGCAACGTACGGTAAGCTGGACGACTTTTTTGGAAAACGCAAAAAGATTGGAAGATGTATCTCGTGCAGCTTCAGTTAGTGCTGAGAATGAAACTGTACCTGAGACTATCGAGACAGTTACTCCACCTTCAAAGTTCAAGTTCAACTTTATCGCGGCGGGATTACAACAAGCAAACAGCAGAAACTATTTCAAAAACAGTCTGTTCACAACAAATGCATCACAATTATTTTGTATTAACACATTTTTGTAATAACAATTGTCATTATACTTAAAAATTGTGAATCTTGAATCTTACATAATGTGTATTTGGCACAATTGGAATGTTAATATTTAGCCCTGAAAACAATCCTTACAACAAAGTACGCACGCACTGCTCGCAATTTCTGACCAAATTTAAATTTAGCTGCGCCCACCACTAAAAATGTCCTAGCTTACAACACTGGCCAGGGAACCACCGAACCCAAAGAAAACCACAGAGACACCGCGCAACCCAGCGGCTTGTCTTTTGAGGGAAACAAAATGTATAACAAACTTGGGGGGGGGGGGGGGTTAAGATAAGACATGATTGGATCTCGATAAGAGTGTCAATCATACTCACAGAAAACACGGACGCAAACTTCTTAATGGTTGAACCGTGGCTGAAATTGCCCAGGCGTAATCACACCTCAATCGAATGAATTCCGATCACATACACAACTAGTTGCCGACACCGACTGGCATTTAACTTTACAACAAATAAAACTACAGCCAGGATACACCTGCCTGGAGTATATGGTTTTTTTTATATAATGACAATCCCAATCCATTTCAAAAGAATAATATATAAGCACACAAAATAAAAAAAATTGACGCCGGTGAATCATCAAAGCACCGGTGAATCACACATCATCAAAGCACCATACATTCTCGGGTAATCACGAAAAATGTCGCGTGGCGCTCCACGCGTGGGCCACGCCGTTGGTGGTCTTGGACCAAAGAAAATGGGGACCCAGACTTCTAAAAGGTTTAAGAACATTGTCTGGACTTTAACCAATCACAACTCAAGCAAAATAATGCAAACTTCCAATCACAGACACAAGTTGCCGAAACCTAATCACAGACACAAGATGTCGACACCTAATCACAGACACAAGATGCCGACGTTACAAAGTAATCAACTATGTACATGTACATGTATGGCGCCGGTAAATCAGGCATCATCAAAGCACGTACATTCTCGGGAAATCACGCAAAATGTCGCGTGGGTACTGCCAGTTTAGCGCATGGCGCTCCACGCGTGGGCGTCGCGCAGATGGTATTGGACCAAAGAAAATATGGCGACGACGCAGACTTCTCAAAGGTTGAACCAAGTTGAACATTGTCTTGGCTTATAACCAATCACAACTCAAGCAATGCCAACTTCCAATCACAGACACAAGTTTCCGACACCTAATCACAGACACAAGATGCCGACACTAACTACAGACACAAGATGCCGACAGCGACTGGCATTTAATTTCACAACAATGAAAATACACATTGAGTCTATTTTTTTTTCACAATCAGACCGCCAAATTCATTTTAAAAGACCATTATTTAAACACCCAAAATAATCAACTACACATGTATAGCGCCGGTGAATCACGCAACATCAAAGCATCCTTCAATCTCAGTAATAACGGTGAATTACACAACATCAAAGCAACCTTCATTATGGGGATAATCATGGGAATTGAGCGACATCAAAGCACTATTCTTTCTCTAGTAATCACGCAAAATGTCGCGTGGGTTTTGCAAGTTTAGCGCGTGGCACTCCACGCGTGAGTCACGCGTTAATATACCGACGGCTATTTGACTTTTTTTCAAGACATGTTATCGCGCCAACCTCCACGCTCGTTTGCGCGCTAAATTTATCGCACGGCGTCTTGTTATTTTCAATCGGTACTGTACATGTATTCGCCATTAACCGGATATTCGAATAATTCGCCCAGGCCTAATCAACAATAGAAAGGTCTATACATCAAACTCATACAGACCTTTATCAATACCAAACAATCTATGTCTTGCTCCCTATGTATAATGGCAATAATGAATACCAATTCTCAAATTACAAAATGGGGTCAGACTCATTAGCGCAGTCTAGATTTGATTCCATTGGTGAGGGTATTATCTACAGTTAAAGGATGCAGGTACATGTACTTTTTCAAAATGCCCACAGATTTACATTAAACTTACATGGTTTGAAGATAATGATAGTGGAAAGCTTCCCTTCAAATATTACTAACTGAGGTTGTGTAGTTTTTGAGAAATGAGTAAAACAACTCTCAACAAAATTTTCGTCTCAGTGAGACAAACAATTTTTTAGCGTGTAAAGCGTATTAACCAGTTATGGTATTATACCATAACATACATGTACCATACATGTAATTGGTTACATGTAATACGTATTTACATGCTATTTTTGTGACATTGTTTTACTCCAAAACTACAGCACCTAGGTAAGTAATGTTTTCAGGGAAGCTTTCTTCTATCATTATCTTCAAACTGTTTAAGTTTAATGTAAATCTGTGGACATTGTGTTTTGTGTTAGAAAACAGTACATAGATCCTTTAAGTGAAGATGATAAATGTACCTTTCTCTTGAGCTGTTGAGAGTGTCTCAGCTGAGGCAGCTACATGGACCAGGGTCTGAAAGGCATCGGATCCACTCGATACTCCAGGTGATTTACTTCCAACTGAACCTGCAAATAATATCATATACTTGTATTCAATATTCAATCACAACAATATCGGAACAACTGATGTACCAAATGTTGCGCCTACGAGAAATCTTAGGCTATCTTTTCTTTTGAAAGATTGCTTCCGAGCAAGAAAGCTTCTATCTGCCATTGGTTGTGCATCCTGTTGCCATAATACATCCTTGTTGTAGAGAGACTTGTAGAAACCTATTTAAAGGGTCTGGGTACTTTTTGAAGGACAAAAAAACACCATGTCTACAGATTTAGACTAAACTTACACAGTTTGAAGATAATGATAGTAGAAAGCTTCCCTTAAAGTATTACTTTCTGGGGTGCCATAGTTTTTGAGAAATAAGTAAAACAATGTAATGAAAATAATTTTCGTCTCAGTGATCATGAGACAAAAATCATTGTTCAAAAACTACAGCACCTCAGCAAATAAAGTTTTAAGGTACACTTTCTACTATCATTATCTTCAAACGGTGTATGGTGTAATGTAAATCTGTGGACATTGTGTTTTGTGTTGCAAAAAGTACCCAAATCCTTTAACAACTTTAAAAAGAAGATGTGTTTCCTTATCTTTCATACAAATTGCCTAGGCACATACATCTACTATGGTCGTATAGCATATGCAGAGGCTGCAACAGCACTCTGGAATAAGCACATCATCTATCAACTCATTCAAGACTCACTTGAAAACACATTTATTCGGACAATGGAGAGCTCTTTCAAGTACGCCCAAAATTGAATGAAAAATTTTGTTTTTTTACACAGACAAGTTCAATGATTGAAAACAAATACAAGACCAGCGGCAATATTCTTTGGATGGATTCAATGTGATAGCTAGTTAACCAGTGAAATCAGTTTACTTGTGACTAACCTGATGTGCTTTCAGCTCGACTTCTTGGAGTTTCACCTCTAAGCTCTGGGTTGGGTGTTCCCATAGTAATACTGGGTGGAGGTCTGATGGGTGTACCTCTCAAGATACTCCCCATTGCAGCCATGTGATGTGGGTGACCCGCTCCAGGGTGACTACTACCCACTAAATGGGCACCTGCATGGGCGTACGCTGGGTGGACAGCTGTCAGGGTATGTGTCCCTGTTGCAGTGTGTACACATGTTACAGGTAGGGCACCCGGATGGGTGACTGGGTGTGCCCCTGTACCTGGATGAGCTCCTGGGCTTGATGAACTCCTTGGTGGGACTTTAAAACGGACAGAATTTGGGTTCTGGGATGGCGGCCATCCTCGTGATAGATTAACAGCTTGCTGTTGTGCATAGTGCTCCGCTGGGGATGTGACTTCACGCTGCTGCTGTTGCTGCATTGGGGAGCTAGTTCTTCTGTCTGAATGGGTAGCATGAGACTGTGTGGTATGGGGACTAATAGAGGGGTGAGGGGAGGAGTGCGTGGTAGGGATGCCTCCAGGGTACAGAAGATGTTGGTGCTGATTGGGGTGAAGGTACGGCAGATACACTATTTGTCCACCCTGTACAAATACAAAGGAGAACAAAATTGATACCATTGTTAATTTTTTCTAAAAGTTCAAAACCCAGTTCAGCTTGTTTGCAATTACTATTTAATCCATGAGTATCATTACCATTGCTAATTCCACCCTGTTTGTAAGATTGATGTCATGCCCACTTAATTTAGTTTGTCTCTAGTAGGAAATAACATCAGCAAGAGAAACATACTCATTTTACTTGCGTTACACAAGTATATGGCACTCCAAACATTGTCTGAATCATCAGGTTTTTGTTATGAGAAATTACAATGAAGGATGAAATGAGTGATTTAGGTCAAAATAAGCTTTAGTCATGTTAGAGACAGAAGTGGAAACTTTGTGCATGTAGCAGATCCCACCCGCATAGTGAATTGACTTACAAGAATAGAGGCCAAGGTCGATGAAATGTCAGTTACTTCATTGATGTAACCATTGCAATGATAGACAACAAATGATTTAGTTTTGCCCCCTGCTATTTAATGTTTGAGCATTGTATACTCAATACAGTAAGCACTGTATTATCTGTACTCTCCGAGTCCTGTGGAATAAATCCACAGGCACCTCTTGTGGATTTGAATCCAAGCTGAGGTACCTGTCTACTAAGTTTACTTTGGTGTTAAAGGCACTGGACACTATTGGTAATTGTCAAAGACCAGTCTTCTCACTTGCTTTATCTCAACATATCCATAAAATAAAAAACCTGTGAAAATTTGAGCTCAATTGGTCATTGAAGTTGCAAGATAATATTGAAGAAAAAAAACACCATTGTCACAAGAAGTTGTGTGCTTTCAGATGCTTGATTTCGAGACCTCAAAATCTAATTCTGAGGTCACAAAATCAAATTCGTGGAAAATTACTTCTTTCTCGCAAACTATGTTACTTCAGAGGAAGCCATTTCTCACAATGTTTTATACTGCCAACAGCTCCCATTGCTTGTTACCAAGTAAGGTTTTATGCTAATTATTATTTTGAGTAATTACCAATAGTGTCCAGTGCCTTTAAGCCAAACTAAATAATACAGTTATTATTTATGCACTAACCTGAGCATGAGCAGCATAGGAGAGCATTTGAGCATGTTGTAGTTGAGGGTCCATAACATGAGGCTGGCCAGGAGGGAAATGTTTGGCTAATGGTGACTCTCTTCTTGGGGACAGTCTGGAATCTTTAGAGGTAGACGTTGGCGGGTAGGTGCCTCGTTGACCCATCTGCTGACCAAGCTGCTGACTCATCTGTTGCTGCATTTGCTGGCTCAGTTGCTGACCCATCTGAGAAGTGATTTGATGAGGGATCTGCTGCTGCTGCTGCTGTTGTTGTTGTTGTTGTTGTTGTTGTTGTTGCTGTTGTTGTTGTTGTTGTTGCTGTTGTTGTTGCTGCTGCTGCTGTTGTTGCTGTTGTTGTTGTTGTTGTTGTTGTTGTTGTTGCTGCTGTTGTTGTTGTTGTTGTTGTTGTTGTTGTTGTTGTTGCTGCTGCTGCTGTTGTTGTTGTTGTTGTTGCTGCTGCTGTTGACTCATCTGTTTGGCTGTTGCATAATCCCCTAAAAATTAACAAAAAACAGAAGTGTGACTTCACAAAACATTTCAAATGAACTGGCTAGTTAACTTTCAATCAACTGAAATCAGATAACTGACTTTTAAAGACAAGGGTCTATGAGTGAAATTTGAAAATAACCTCAATATGACAATTGAAACTGTATAAATTTTGTATTGGTGGAAATTGAATATGTGCATTTTGTGGAGTGCGTTACATGTACATGTCTGCAAGGGGTAATATGACACACTTAATCCCTTTTTTTTTCATTGACAAGGTTCTTGTTAATTGAGCTGTGACTACTTTTGAAATAAAAATGGTTTTGAATCTGCTGTTCTTGACAGAGACACATAAATCATGTATCAATGGTTAGCTATACACACTCAAACTGGGGACCTATGACAAGAGTGGACAAAATAGGTTTACTGGTTGAGTGAAGGGTCCCCATATGAAAGTCTGTACAAAACCAATAGGAGCTGTTGCCAAAAAGTACAAACAAAAGGGGGGCAATGGATGGTATGCACATGACGTCATTGACCACCATCGATGGAAACGTGCATGCGTTGTACAGGCTTTTCACGGCTCTCAGCCAATGATATATATATATATATATTTACCTATTAAAGGGATTGCTCCTTTGGATAGTGATACTTTGGGGGAATCCCTAGGCTTCTGTTTGCTTCTTGATACATGTATGTCTCTAATTGCTTTCCTAATGTTTTTTTTTACATTTCTAGTTTTTGTTGCTGTACGTTTTTGATGTTTTTAAAGCTTGAACGAATAAATATAAAATAATAAATAAATATGAATAATAGCCTTTTACGCACATTTGACCAAGGATAGCAGTCAATGCAAGGGGTGTATAAAAGGTAATAAATGATAAGTAGTGACAGACATACCAGTACCTGCTATAGTTGATGTAGTCCTCATACTCATCTGCTTAGCTGTGGCAAAGTCACCTACGCAATCAATCAAATCAAATTATTACATCAACACAATATCCTGACATTAGTACAGGGTGTTTTGATCTCTTCCATTCCATCAAGAAATTTAGAGGAATAAAAATCAACCACTATTTTCTGACACTGCTGGTGCTAAACATAGTTATGTAAATAGAATCATTGGTTGAAATTGCCTATGGTTAGTAAAGTTTCAATACTGGGAGGAGTGTATAGAATGGTGCAATTATAAATTTCGAAAAACTACATAAAACAATTTCCAGTAACATATTTCTGGTCATGGTGTCCAGAATGGCACATAAGTTACCATGGTAATACAAGTTGCCAGAGTCAAAACCTTAGTCCACCCAAGGAATATCTATATTATAAAAGTGCTTAAATCGCATGGGCGCCGCCATTGTTGTTTGGCAAGTGGTGCCCGCACCCTGCTAAAATGATGCGTCCTGGGTAAATTTTGGGGTACCCGTGGGTTGGGGCATGTGTTGTTTGTGACGTCACAGTCAAATAAAGCGCGAGCGTGTACAACTTTGTGGTTGAGGGCAAGCGTCCTTTGTGACGAAGGCTGGTGGGGGTTATTAGAGCACGTTGTGGGGACAGGGAGATGGAAGTGGCATGTAGTGTGGTACATCTGTTGGAAGAGGGCGGGGAACGGCAAAAAATGTAGGGAACATTAGTAAAGGGGCTGGAAAAATAATACGGAAAGAGGAAAAAGAAAGAAAAAAAACTGGACAGAGAAAAATACACAAAACGGAGAACCACCTGACTGGCGGGACCCGCGGGGAACAAGAAAGTTATGGTACCGCAAAAAGTGCAAAGAACAATTCACGCACGGGATGACGGGAAGGAGGCACGGGTTAGATTCTGGAAGGGGATAGGAGGTAGGGGCACAAAGTGGTACGTCTGTGGAACGGGGGACGGGGGAACGGCAAAAATAGAAATGACGGGGAAAATGAACAGCGCTGGGGTAGGAATTGAACAAAATTAAAAGGGACTATCGTGATATTGGACATGGGACAGGAAAATATTAAACTGAGTGGGGGGAAATTAAGCCCATTAAACGGGAAACAAAACCGGACCCGCGCGAAACTGGAAAATATGAGTTATGGGCAAACAGTGGCAAGCAAAGAACAATGCCAATGCAGGGGATCGCAGGGACGGGAGAGGCACGGAGGCGTGGGTGTTAGATATGGGACGGGATCATAGGGTTAAGGGGCACACGGTTGGACAGGGAGTTGGGGGGAAAAAATGAACGAGGCTGGTGAGGGGGGGGGGGGGAAAGCAAAGGGGTTTGAAAACTATACAGAACAGAAAAAAATAAACTGAACGGGAACAAAATAAACGAAACAGGATATAAACGGGACTGGGAAAGAACCACTATCAGGATCCGCTGGAAACTGGAAAATATGGATGGGATCGACAATGCCGAAACGGAAAAAAGACGGACAAGTGTACAATTTCACAAAGCATTAAGATTCATCTTAACTTAGGATGGGTTGTTTGCCACAGTTATTTGTATTGTGACCCTGCCAAGCCACTTTAGCCCTCCCCTGTACACAACGCTACACTTGCAGCATCTTTAGATAGAGCTTTCTAGCGGGGTTGCCGCGCGAAGCGCGGCATCCCACTAGTAGCAATAAAGGTGGTAAAATCCCATAGATTATTTTTAAATTCACGCAATTTAGCAAACTTTGCTTCTCTGTATTTTCCATTTACTTATTTAATTGAACGATTTGAAAATGGTGTGCATACATTCATGTGGGCTGGTGAAAAAAATTGCGGGCGTCTCAAAATTTTAAATTGATCACCCGGCTGGGGTGTGAAATTTTTTTTTTTAAAGATCTCTGAATACCCAAAGTTTACCCTCAAGTGATATATTGTTGTGATTAGTTTGGCCAACCTGCTAGTGTTTCTTTAGAGCTACTGAATGATGTTGTATCTGGTTGTCCAGCTCTGTTAGCCATCAGGTTGATGTACTCTCGATGTTGTTGTTGTTGCTGCTGCTGAGCTATGTATAATGCAGTAGCTTGGTCGATCTGGTGCATTGGCCTCTCATAGGGGTTACCAGCTACAAAGATACCAGGGATATAAAGAGACATGGCGGCTTGACTTGATGTGGGAACAATCATGATTTAGTATGGACAGTTACAAATATACTTGTTATGCCTCGGTAACAAACTGTGAAGTTTGATTGGTCAAGAACCAATCACGTACCGTGCAACAAACACCCATGTTACATAGCTCGACGGGCCGGGTAACATGAAAACTGATGTACACCGGTGTACATCACCTTGATCGTTCCCGGCGTTGGTCGATTTCCAGCGCTGTGTACGAAACAACCGCGGGTTCGAGGGAATTGTTTCTCGTTCGTCTGCTTATTAAACAATGAATAGTCCGTCGTAATAATGTTTGAAGATGACAACAGAACTTCGAGAAGAGGAATAACAGTTATACAAAGGTATAACAAAATAATTGTTACACGCTGTGACAGGGGTCCATGGGTTTTGTATACCCTCGAGGGGAAATGGCACCCTCTGCCATTTTCCCCCTCGGGTGTACAAAACGCCATGGACCCCGTCATAGCGTGCAACAACCAATAATGTATACTCAGAGGTTTCCAAAGTCCTTAAAAAATAAGTCCAGAGGCACCTCAGACAGGATTCAAACCTTTCTCATAATACTAACACACATTTTGTACATGTATATAGGGCTTTATCTATTGGCAAGTCAAAGCACTCATTCTTTTACAAAAGGTTTACATAGCTATTTTGGAATACCTGTATGCAGCCTAACTATTGATAGCACTTTGTAAACACAACATACATGACCTATGGGTTTATGCACCATTCAAAGAATGACTCAAATATGGTTAAGTGACTTGCTTAAAAACACAAGTGCCCTGATTGGGACCTGAACCCATTTCACTGACAACACCAGAGCTTTGGCCCAAAGCACCAGACTGCTTAATTTAGAAGTAGTGGTGTTAAACACTGGACCCCTTCCAGTGATGAGAGGCAAAGACAAATCCTGCTTAATAAAAGATTTCTTAACTTTCACTTAACGAAAAATCATAATGCTTTATTTCAATGCTGTATTAAAGGTTTAAAGTTTTTTTGCTAAAGCAGAAATATTGCTCAAAATTTGTCTGGTCTGCAATAATAAGCAGGATAACAGTCACAGGCGGCATAGTGACATGGTATTTTGTATTTTGGCTGGTAATCTTGTTCTGGTAAGCATAATTTTGTGGCGCTTAGCTACTCTTTATACTTCAGCAGCTCTATGAAATTGGGCCTAGCACACTATTACCGTAGGCATAATGACCATCGTTCAATGCCGATCCGCCTGGATGGCACAAACAAATTTCTAACATTGGACATACCAGTTGTCACAACGTTTCGAGCGGAGTTCAGCCCGAGTAGCGTCAACTATATATATAATGTTGTAGTGATTTTTAAAGGCAATGGTTAGTCCATCAAGAAACATACCTCGCATTGTTCCACTGGTGTTAACATAGACAGGTGATCCCCTGGCTAATGGGTTCTCATACAAACTGACTCGACGCATTCCTGCCTGAGTAGAACGTGGTCTATCACTCTCATACGACACTGGGGTGTTTCTTGATGCTGAGGCTTCATAGCTACTTGGTGTGGTTCTCTGACTTTCATGATTAGCAACTGGTAAGGTAAGGAACGCAGGAATACAACTCAATAAGGTTTATCGCGAATAGGAAAATATCAAGAGAGGGTGCTGTTGAACCCACACAGAGACATAGGCCATGCATGCGCAAGCCAATCAAGACAACATACACCGCGGGGTCGGTGACCCCCTCTGCCATCATGCATAAAACCTTGAAATATAAAAGTTTTACACTTCAGAGGATTTACTGACTCCAACCCTACTTGCAACAGTTTTTATCCAAGTGCAATGAGGTTACTGAATGAGTAATACTTGTTATTAATAATGTTTCAGGGGTTTGCAATTTGTTACTGTTGTTTCTCTGCATATTGTGCAGTTTGTTATTGTGTAACCTTCGTGGTTTTAGTGTATTTTTGTAATTTTATTGGGTTTTTTTTTTAAACCTAAGTGATATTCACTGTATATGTAATGTGACAATAAAACAGAATGAATGAATGAATACATGGAGGTCTTTATCTCCTTAATGGTAACTTCAAATCTGTCTAAATGCAAGGGAATATAGTAACAATAATAACATTAACAGTAACAGTGGCTTCTTATTTAGCGTTCATATCCGTCACTCAGTCATGCTCAAGACGCTTCATCATTCAGTACTTTCCTGCAAGGTATTGTGGACCTATTTTGAACTATGAGACCAATTTCTTTACAAAACACCATGAAATGGTTAGGAAGGTGCTGTGGGTGAACCCATCCTCTTTTTGCTAAGTGCACTGGGTTCTTTAACGTAGACTACACAACACTAAGTGTCTTGCCTAAGGAGATTTATAAGTGTCAAGACCAGGACTCCAACCCACACTCTGTTGCACAGAAACATCAGAGCACGAGTCTAGTGCTCTGATTAGCTCGGCCACTAGAATCCCTAAATCAAGAACAATAGACTTCTGTGGCTTGTTGTGTTTTTGTTTGTTTTATGGCAGATAATAATTTTCTGTAAATTTGTTGTATATAAGGCCGAAATGAATTTCCCATCGTGGATAATAAAGTGAATTGAAATTGAAATCATATCTAGATCAAAAAAAATTCAACGATCTAAATAGTGGTGTCACATAACTCATCCCAAAAATAACTACTGTTAATTTCTTAACTTTTTTTTTTAATTAACCAAAAATTATTTGTTTGTTCGACGACTTATAAATGTGTGAAAAGCAAAAGTCTTGATAAAGAATGTTCCTGCCTACTTTTTGATGCAGATGCCTCATGTTGTTGAGGTAGAGGTGTACCTCTAGTGATAGAGCCTCCAGGTAGCTCTCGTCCTCCTCTACTGATGGGTGTACCTTGAGTAATAGAACCACATCCTCCTGCTTCTTGCCTTGGGGAGGTAGCTGATGGTTGACCCTTCACAAGTAGCCCTTCATATCCGGCCTGAATCCTGGGCATTGTATTCTCATAACGACTGTAATAAAACAGCAAACCATCAGTCAAGTCAAATTGAAATGAACATTTATATAAATGAGGCTTGATATATGGTCCTTGGGAAAAAAGTAGGAAAATGTTTTTTAACACAAGGGCTGACGTACTTATTTATAATGGTGCATGGTTTAATATTTCAGGCTATTTACTCACCAAGTATAAAATGAATATTCTTTAACCCCCGATACAAATTAAAAAATTATTAAAGGATTTTGGTATTTTTTTTAAAATGTCCAAAAATTTACATTAAACTTACAGGGTTCGAAGATAATGATAGAAAGCTTCCCTTCATTCCCTAAGGTGCAATAGTTTTTGAGAAATGAGTAAAACTGTGTTTTGAATGTTTTGAATCTGTGGACATTGTATTTTGTGTTAGAAAAAAGTACATAGATCCTTTAAAGAATACATGTACCATGCCTGATAGATGTTAATGGATTTTGTTAATGGAGGTTTCTTTGTTTAGGTTTTTGACTGGGTTAAGAGCTTGATTAACACAACAAAACAATTACTACAGATGCCTGCATCTAAACAATGGTATATCATGTAAAAGGCATTTCAAGCTACAGGTAGTGCTATCAGCAAAGTGCTGATGAGAAATGGCACCGTCACTTTCAAACTCAACAGCTAAGAACAATATTAAGATTAACTATAAATATAAATATGAATAGTAAACTTGCGGGTACAACCATGAGAAAAATCTCTTTTGAAGGAGTGGTGGCTCTGAAAAGGGCCGGTTTGGTCTCGTCTCGAAGACAAGCAGAGTATACTGTTCGAAACGTCAAGACCAAACCGGCTCTTTTCAAAAGAGATTTTACTCGTGGTTGAACCCGCAAGTTTACTATTCATATTTAAGCTTCAAACACCATTTAAGAAAAATATTTTCGGAGTAATGAACATGTTGTAAATTGGTTTTGTTGTACTTACCCTTGAGGGTTTGCAGCAGTAGAGAAGTTAATGGGAGTACCCTGAGTGATGGAACCACCATGAGACTGACCTAATGGTGAAGACTTCTCTGTCTTCACAGGCTTTGGAGATAATTTGTTGATGAGTGGAGGGGGAGGAGGTACATTGCCCTTAGTTGAACGTGGTAAAGGTATCGGCCGATGTTGCTGAGACTGTGATGCTCGATCCATTGGTACAAGCTTGAAAGGTGAGCTTGGACGGGTTGAGCGGGCTCCTGTTGGTACCCCTGGTGGGGAAGACACATGAGGGTGTTCTCTATCTTGGTATATCTCCCCATGTGCATCTCGAGCATAGCGGGTGCCAGGGTATAACGCCCGCCCGAGAGATCCACTAGGATACCTCATACCCGTCATGTCTGGATGACTACTACCGACTTCATAGACATCCCGCTCCTGCAACCGTTCCTGTTTCAGATGCTGCTGCTGTTGCTGTTGCTGTTGCTGTTGGGTTCTCTGATGCACCTGTGATGTATGGGATATATGAGGCGAGACATACGCCACACCAGGTTCTGGCCTGGAACTTGGACGCCGGTCTTTGCTATCACTGGAGTCTGCCCATGGTGGTGTCCTTCGAGAATGCATCTCACCGTATAAGTTGTCTGATGAACGACGTCCTTCTCGAGCCTCTTTGGCAGTGTCCTTGGCAGAGGCAGGGCTCTTACGAGACTCTGATATACATGCCATTTGATCTTGCTGACCTGGTGAGCTGTTAGTCGAGGATGATTTACCTGGTAAAAATCAAAATCAAGCTAGATTAATAAAAACATATACAAGTACAAATCCTTGAAGTGTTCATCTTTGTTATTGTAAGTGTATCAATACTAATCAAGATGGGTGCTGGCAATGAGAGAAACATTCCTAGCAATTCATACAATTATGCACTTGCTTTAGTGTACAATGCGAAATGAAGAGTGTATTCTTTAGTGAGATAACCACCCTGTCTGATCATTTAGTGTCATCCAGTTTGGTTTCAATGACAGACTAAATATATGCCATACTGCAAATTGATATCATGCAATGAATGCATCTAAACAGAACCCGTGTAGGCCTGTGCAGTTGTGACAACATACACAACCTGTTAAATGGTATCGAATACTAGGTTTGACTTGCTGAAAAAAATTAATACCAAGAAAAGGGTTGGTTAATGATAGAATAAATGCAAGTTTTCAATATTTAAATATCAAAATGGGTCAGTCATATCATCCCATCAACTTATTTCTGGGCAGTGTCTACTTTGAATTTGACTTTGAGTAGAAAGAAAGAGTATAATGAACTTACTTAGATGCATGTGTATTGCAGAGTCAATCAGATCACTGATGTTATTCACACCTTTGCCTTCTTTACCAAGAAACTCTGCCACAGTTGTGTTGGGTTTACATGAGCTTGAAGTATCCACAGAGGGTTCTATTCGGACAGATCTTCTATCCTGTTGACCCTGAGAGGGTTGAGCTTGTGAGGGGGTTAGCTCTACTGCCGGTGCTGGGAGAAAGCCATGAAAAAAACGCTTCTCATCACTAGAGGAGACCTTGTCGCCAGCTTGGCTTTCCAGGACCCTTCGAGTCATTGGCATGAGAGAGGAGTTACAAGAAGGCTCCTGGATGACCACTGCCTCCACATCCTCATGAATGTGGCCCTCATCAGCGCTGCATGTTGCACTGGAATCATCATCGTCCCTAGGACGGGAAGACCCAAGGCTTGGTCCCAAGGGGAGTTCAGAATGATTGGATTGCATCTCTGTAGACAGAGACGGCCGGTCGGGTTGAGAGAGAAGAGGAGGAGGTGCTTGCTGCGGGTCTGAACTCTTCTTCACAGCGCTAGGTTCCGTCTGCAGCTGCTGCTTCGGTTCAGTCGCCATAGTAACCGCCTCATTTCTTACTCCCTCTGATGTTTCGCTTGCCCTACCACCACCCGTATCGTTTCCCGACTGGCTTTTATCGTGTCCAGTGTCTGGTAAACTGCCCTGGTTGTCACCACCACCTCCTGGGGTGGCATTGGCGCTGACCTCCATGGGTTCACTTTGTCCCTGAATAGTCTCTCCACCACCTCCCTTTTTAATCTTCTTGGAGGAGTCCTCACCACCATCATTCTCACTGGCACTGTCAGTATCTGAGCTTTCCATGTCATTATCTGCATCATTTTCATCATCACTGAACATCATAGAATCTTCATCATCATCGGAGAAAGTAGACAGTGTGGATGCTGTGCTTTCAGTTGTTGAAATACGATGCTCCCTCTCTGCCTATAGTCAAATGAAATAGAGAAAAATTATTACACACCTGCAGGGAAAACTACAACATAATTGATAACAGGAACTTTAAAACCAATTACCAAGGCACCATTTGCAGCATTACTGCCATGGTTCATCTGGACTCCTTAATAAAAGGCAGCACTGGCTGCCACAAGAGCTATCTAAACTATGAAATTGGACAATGTTAGGCAGGTTTCAGGTACCTTTTCTTTGCGGTGTTCTTCCAGTATCTGTTCCAAATTGAATTTGCGTTTGTAGTTGAAGTAAAAGTTCTTGCACTGAGCCTCAGTCTTGGTGCCAACTGCCTTGGAAATAGACGACCAATCTCGCCCATGTTTCCTTAAACCTTTACATGAAAGAAACAAGAGATTTACTTCAGAATTCAAACACACTCTAACTTCACAGTTCCTGGTACCAATAATTGCTTCCCCCCCCCCCCCCCCCCGGTTTTTTTCCGGGGTTGGGGGGGGGGTGAGCAGGAATCTAGAACTGAAACAAGGAGAGACATTGTCATTGTATATAATTTTCAAAGGCTACCAGAAATCTGTGTGAGCAAGGGGATGTACATTTAGTATTTATGAGCTACAGTGTCAAGTAAATAAGAAAGCATTTGCACCAAACTTAAGATGAGTAATAACCAATAAATCAATCTTTACGGCTCAGCAAAATACCAAAACAGTGCAAATTCATCTTACAGTAAATCTTTGCATTTGAGAGGAAATCAAGCTCTCACCATTACTGCTTAGAAACTCAATCTTCCTCCTGCTCTAAAATCTAATGAGACTTCAGGAAATAACTCAGACACCACTGGACTATTTTCCTTTTTGACAGGGAGGGGTTTTACAGAATTAGAGAAAGACAAACCTTCTTTGGCTACTTCCATCTCTTCTTCGGTCCATCTTGAAGTCTCATTTATAACTGCAAACGGAAATCAAATAATCAAGTTGACATTTCAAGCAGTGCCTGATACTCAATGATACATTATGACATTTCACTCATTCCGGGTTATCTGATTTACTTTCAATATTATTTATAACCTTGGCTGAATCAATAACTGATTCTCATACAGATAAAAAGGTCAGACAAATTTTCTATTCCATACTCCATTTTGGAATACATTAATTTAAACACACTGCATTCATCAATCATTGCACGTTGGCACATCAAGTATCAAACTCAATTGTTAAACTTTTACACTTCTACTGTTAAAATTTGACTGATTAAACTATTGAATTCTTTCTTAAACAGGTAAGCTACTCATATCACGTTCACACTATTCATATGTTAAATGTAGAGTCATATACAAATAATATACTAATTACCAAAACAAAAATTGTGCAGCTGTTGATGGTATAAACTAATTTGAGAAAAGAATCCCTTTGAAGTAATATAATTTTGATAATTTTTTTCACCACAAAACGATTGAATCTGAGAAATGATTTGAGCAAGTGTCTTAGATTTCTGAGGGTTGGTGTCGGGTTGCAAATGTTGCAGCCAGAGATGTGGTTGGTACCAGGGCCCAATGTCATGGCTCTGCTTACCGTAAGCACAGAATCGGCGCTTACGGAAGCAGGGAATTCTATGCTAGCGGAAAACCTATTTCACGGGCTAGCAGGGAATTTAAGCTTCTGTGCGTTTGTAATCCACATTACTAGGCATTCTACGCTTACACAGCTAGCGCAGAAATTTGGCGCTTGCACATAAGCGGAGAATGGTGATAGTAAGCGCAGAATTGGGTGGTAAGCTGAGCCATAAATTTGGGCCCAGATGTTACCTTGTTAAGCAGGAATGGATTTGACATTCTCGCCCCGGTGTTTCAGCTTGCATATTGCGCCACAGCACATTGTAAACCATTACATGATGCTATGTCAGGGAAAAGGTCTCAAACTTCAACATGTATCTCCGGCGGTAAGCCGAGCCATGAAATTGGGCCCAGATGCATACCTTGTAAGAAAATTACTGAGTGCCTTGAGATGCCCATCGGATGGGTCAATGCGTTATTTAAGAACTGCATACTATTGTTATTACTATACCTGGTTCTTGCCCATCAGGAGGGGGAGTCATCCCACTGGGTTCTAGTTCCAGAGTTCCATCCGTACCTAACTTCCTTGCAATACGATTGAAGCAAGCTGCACAACACTTGGTGGTGATCTGATCTGTGGGTAGACCTGTTGGTCATAAATACCAATCATACATGTATAGTTAGAATTGTAAAAATCTACTGAAAACAATGGTCTCAAAGCTATGTCTATTAGGAACGTTGTCTTGGATCGGTCGAGTTGATCTTTGAAAAGCGTTTGTAACCGTTTGTTATAAAATGCATATGGTTAGAAAGATGTTTTAAAAGTAGAATACAATAATCCACACACATTTGCCTCGAAATTGCGTGGTTTTCTTTTTACTTTGCGAACTAACATGGTTGGCCATTTATGGGAGTAAAAAATTTGACTCCCATAAATGGCCGAACGTGTTTGTCAACGAGGTAAAAGGAAAACCACGCAATTTCAAGCTATACTTGTGTGGATCATTATATTCTACTTATAAAATATCTTTCTAATCATATGCATTTTATAACAAATGAATACAAACACTTTTCAAAGACCAACTCGACCGATCCAAGGCAATGTGTTCCTTTAAGGGGTATTCAAGCCAATCAATGAAAATGTTTTTTGTTAAAATTAGGCCAGGATAAGTTTTTAAACCTAACTTTTGTAAAAATTGTGCTTAAAATTGTCAATTTTTGAATTTATTTTTGCTGTTCAGATTTGTCCTTAAACCTTAAAATTGTCTCTCAAATTGACAAACTCATTATTTAATTTGTAAAGAACTCAACCCAACCACAAGGCATGGAGCGCAGAGCTTTTACTAAACCTGAAAGATTTCGATTTTTATTCAACTTTTTTTGTTCGCCTGCAGAAGGTGCAGTATGTGGGAGGCTTAAAAATAGAAAACCTAACCCCAAATTATTCATGTTACAAGAATAGATTTGTACTTATTGAAGGATACACTAGACCACTGTTTTATTCCTGATGTTAAACAGCCAATAAAGGATGATCTCAATATGTCAACTATTACCTTTTTATGAACAAATAGACATCGCAGATACCGGTTAATAACCATTTTACTCTCAAAATTTGCATTTAGTGATAAAGAACTTGAGTCAAAAATGCACCCGGCCGCGTGGCTTTTTCAGCCGAGAGTCAAAAACGGCTTATCTATAATGACCCTGGACGCCAGTGGCGAATTTCCCCTATTGGTTTTGAACACAGTTCTCCAGCTTTGGCATTTCCACACCAAATAGCCACCACTGACGTCACGATTCCTTTGTCGCGCGGGCTTGTTTGACCCCAAGTTTTTCAGAAATTTGGCTTGGAGCGTTCTGGCAAAAACCCATTTTTACCATGTTTAACGTGAGGTAAGAGACTCAATATATTTTTGTTTTCCTGGATGGACTGCAGCTATTAGAAAACTATATATTTGAGATCATCCTTTATTGGCTGTTTAAGTTATTGGCTAAGTGTGAAATTTACTAGACTTGTGTCAGTCATCCAGTGGTAACATGACAGTAAGTCATACATGCCTTGCAACTTACCTAATTCTTCTGAAATGACTTTCTTCTGATCTAGCGGTAACTCTGCCCATTTAGCTGGCAATGCCTTCAGTCGTTTGACTCTACGTCTCGGTGTCTTACAGGACGGCATGGGGCATCTGAATCACAAACAAAAACAGTACACTCAATGAAGAGATGCAAAATACACATTTGAACAGATCTTCTATCCATTTCTTCAATCAGTTACTGCCATAAGATGTGTAAACACGCTTAAAGCCATTGGACACTTTCGGAACAGAAAAAAAAATAAAAGTTCACAGATTTGCAAATAATTTACAGGGTTTACAGAAGGTAACGGTGAAAGACTTCTTTTGAAATATTATTCCATGAAATGCTTTACTTTTTGAGAAAACATTTAAACAATATAAATTCTCGATAGCGAGAATTACGAATTTATTTTAAACACATGTCATGACACGGCTAAATGTGCGGAAACAAGGGTGGGTTTTTCCGTTATTTTCTCCCGACTCCGATGACCGATTGAGCCTAAATTTTCACAAGTTTGTTATTTTATATATAAGTTGTGATACACAAAGTGTGGGACTTGGACAATACTGTTTACCGAAAGTGTCTAATGGCTTTAATTTTAACAGAATTGCAATCAGAAGTCCAGTATACAAGTTTTTAAAAGAAATTGAGGGATGCTTGCAATATAGACATTACATGTACAATATTGCACATTGTATAGCATAATACAGTGCCGGTGCTAACCATGTTATGCTTCGCTTTCCTGATCCCCGTAACAAAGGACAAAAGATATTAGAGTTCATGCTCCAAATCTCCCTTTTCCAGGGGTTATTGTGTAATCTACAATTATCACCGTCATCCTTTTGTTGGAAAACAAAGACTACGGGAGATAGATTGGCTTTCACCACTGTGTTCAGCAAGGGAGTTAAGTACCAGACTCCACCATGAAGCTGATTCTTTGTCAACAAAATCTACATTTCCCTGGTAGGCACGATGGAAATCTTGACGCGCGATCCTAAAAAACACAATTTATGGTCATCGCTGATTTTGCTTTTTTATGATCGCGCGTCAAGATTTCCATCGTGCAACCGACTATAAACTGGCATTTAGAAGACCATTTGGTAAAGTTTTAAAAAATTTGACTCCAATCCAAGTCTTTTTGCTCAAGATTATTAAACAGAAAATCATCTTAATGTATTTTGATATGGTTCATCTCGGGTCTCAACACCATTAACTGATCCCCACCCAAACCTCCTCCTCCATACAGTAGGTTTAATGCCTAGCCATTTGGGAGGTACATTTTACCTTTTACACATACACTGACTAGTTAGTTTACTCTCAGTTTCCTGACTACACTCTGACGAGTCACAAGTTTTTCATGTATTTGTCTTTTCTGATAATTGGCATGACTCCAGTCAGGAAATTAAATCCCAATCTTTTAGTACCTGACTGTCCCAGTGACTCCAGAAGATAACTTTATTTCATTATTTTAAAGGGATCTTTACATGCATCATTTGGTAACAAGATGCTGATATAATAGAGATCCTATTCTTCAAAAACTATCAATTTAAACATAATGCACACATTTGATTCAGAGTACATAAGGTATGTAAATGAACTGAAACAATGTTGTGGATCTTTTACAATTTGACACAAAGTTTACTGTAACATGATTTCATTATATTTTTACATTTTAATTTGGAAGCTGATGATCCCCATCACTTTTGGTAATTACTCAAAATAATTGTTAGCATACAACCTTACTTGGTAGCGAGCAATGGAGAGCTGTTGATACGTGTAGTATAAAACATTGTGAGAAATGGCTCCCTCTGAAGTAAGGTAGTTTTTGAGAAAGAAGTACATGTAATTTTTCACTAAAATATTTGAATTTGATTTCGAGACCTCAGAATTAGATTTTGAGGTCCCGAAATCAAAACTGAAAACACACAACTTCGTGTGGCAAGGGTGGTTTTTCTTCCATTATTATCTCGCATTTATGACGACCAACTGATGTTTAAACTTTCGCAGGTTTGTATTTTTGTGCATATATGTTGAGATACACATGTACACCAAGTGAGAAGACTGATCTATGACAATTACCAAAGGTGTCCAGTGTCTTAAGTAGCAAAAAACTGATTTGAATTTGATTTGAATTACGCACCGAGTACATACACAATGTAACATGAGCTTACATTGCTAACATGAGCTTACATTGCAAATAATAAGAAGTGAAACATCTACCATGACACTACATTATCAAGGGCTTTAAATCCCTCCTACACACATCATAACACCTAGTATCAATTTAAGATTCCAGCCTACACAATAGATATCACATGTTTCCAAGGTAGCATACACATCAAAAAGGCACAGCAGTGCCAAGGCACGCTTGGTTGGTTAACTGTTAAGGGAAGGTCCAACCCTTTAAAACTTGTCAGAGGGTGGCTGGCAAACTGCAGAGTGACTCGTATTCCCAAGGTAGACTCCTTCACATAATTCAAACCAGGCATGCTAACTTAAAGGACCAGGGGATGCTACTGACCTCAACTACACATTCTATAATGGGATCTGAGGCTGACGAGAGAGAGAAGTTGGATCATTCTCATCAAGGTGTAATTGGAAGGCCATGGTTTGATTTCAAGATGTATAGGATGTTCAAACTGGATGTAGAATGATGCAGTTGGAACACCCATGATGCTTACTTGCATTTAGTCCATTTCAATATGAGTGACTGATAATGGAGTCCACATTTTGTAACACTGAGTGTCGATAAAACACACCCGCTTTCTCTAAATGACGATCAGAGCATACTGATCCAAACGTTAAGTTGAAACCAACTGTTCTTTTCAGAACCACCCCACCTCATTTTAGAGATAGTCATTACATGGTGTTACCGCAAACCTTTCCATCGTATTTCCACCATGCAAAATTGAAAATCCTACACACCCATACATATTTGTACATCCTTCTGTGTTGTTAAAATGGGATGGCTACAGACAGCTACATGTAGGCTAAGCAATTGGCCCAATCCAGGAGGCTGAATGGATTGATGGACTGTGGTGCATGTCAATTGGTCCACAGATACAACAATCACATACAATCACATAGTAGAACCCTTTGAGATCTTGGAAATGTTGGACTGAGATCCTACTAAACTTGTCAGGAGATTAAAACAAAGTCAAGACACTCAATGAAAAGGTCAATAAATTGTTTGGAACTTTCAAACAATACAGGAAAAGGAAGATACCTTTAATAGTTGTCAACGACTGTGCCATAGTATGAGTTAATCCAGGGAGCTCTAATGCCAACCTTATTGATGTTATTGCATCAAGGCTATGTCAGCCTTATAGAGAGGCAAAGTGCCTTGGCCTCCAAGCACGCTAAGGAAGTCACCTTCACATGAGTCAGTCTTCCCTAAGGAGGGAGGGCTACCCACCCTCCTACTTCATGAAGACCCATAGGAGACTAGACCTGGCAATGACAGACTAACTGACTGCAAACAATCAACTAATACATGTAGAGATAGATTTTTATTGCACCACGGCTGTAGTATGGAAAACATGATCAGATCCAAAAGTTGTTGGCCTGAGCAGGGAATATCTTCATTTTATGTTTTGTAAAATATATTACTAACTTCCATTATACTAAATTTTGTTATTGAGTTTTTAAAAGCTTTTAGTTATATTATTGTAAAGGGCCTATAAGGAAGATTTGGACGTTGTTTAAACATTTTTTTTTATCAGCAACATGTGTATTTGTCTCTTGTTGGACTGTGTTGTATTCATAAGAGTGCATTGAACTATGTACCAACATGCACACAGATTTTATGCATTGATCAAAGTGATGTAATTATGCTGTTATTTTAGAGGTAGAGTGATGAAAAAACAATGGTGTTTGGACTCTATGAGAGGACACCATACTACGGTGACAGACAGAGCTGTTTCTTGAGGGATGTGCGACAAATTGCGATCAGAATCCATTTTCAGTCCTCAAAATGCATGTGCACCGGTGCCAGACTAGATTTCAAACTGGGTTGTGCTACATTTGAAACAGAAATGAAGTCCAGTGACCATGAGAACAAAGAAAACTGGTGTCTCTATGTCTGGACTCTCCCAATACACAGCTGGGCCCAATTTCATGGCTCTGCTTATCTGCGCTTACGATCATGATTCCCTGCTTGACATGCTAGCGCTGAAGTTCTGCGCTAGCCTTGTAAGCTTAGAATTCGCCGCTAACCCGTGAAATACGCTTGCCGTAAGCACAGAATTCCCTGCTTCCGTAAGCGCCGATTCTGTGCTTACGGTAAGCAGAGCCATGAAATTGGGCCCTGTAGAGACAGATGATGATGTACATCTACAATAATTGAAGCAGGATCAGTTGCCGTATTCTTAGGATTTTCATGAAACCTACATAGAAATCTAGGACATGGTTATGCTTTAAACGTCAAACCTCATTTGCATTTAGCTTTTCAAACATTCCTAAATATGTGACTGGCAGCTGTAGGACACACATGTAAATTAAGAATAAAAAGGAACCAGAAATGAATGGAAATGGTTCTTAATTGAACCTAGCTAGGGAGGGGGTATCCCTGGGGAACTCAAGGGCGACAATGCATGGGATTACTACCCTAAACATATTGTAGTTTACGTGACGATGCTGTAAAGGTAACTTCTTGTGTCATAGGGCTGCACTGTAAAAGAGTAAGGGAATTCAACATTGAAATGATATCTTTGGTGCTTTCCTTTTTCTACAAAAAGCGTTTTAATTATAAAATATATCAAATGTCCAAAAGAACGGACACAATCACTGACCAAAGTCACACAACTAAAATTGGGTATCCAATGTACACAAAGCAAGCGAGCGATGTGCAGAGTGTGTGTGGAAACACTGCACTTCGCTTGCTTGGTTTGTTTATATTGTACATGTACGTCCACTATGAGTCACGTATCTCCGATCACCCGAAAGATGTCTTTTTTTTTCTCAGAACCCAGTGATTATTCTACGCCAATTCTGCCATTTTCTGTCAACCACTTGAAGCGATCATTCCTCTACAGACCACTACCAGGTTTTCTGCCAGGCCAGTTTTGGCCTACATGTATAGGTACTTGTTTTCATCCAGAGGCGGAAAAACTCAGGACGATTGAAAGAGTTTTGTGATGGATAATAGACCGATCCAGTAGGCTCCGCCCACAACGCACGAGTGAGCAAGAACACGTGGTGCTCTCCAGTGCCTTTCTGCACAACTCTGCTGCGCGCGCCAAGATACGCGCACGCATGTCGGACCTTAGTGTCGGACCTTCGTTGCGTTGTGATTGGTCAATACGCAATGGGGTGGAGCTTAATGGATCGGTGTATTGTTCCAGATGTTAAGTCCACTGCTGTCCTACAAAACTGTTTGGAGACGACATGGAGATTTATGAATAGGAAATTCAAAAGAAACATGGCAAGTAACTTGAAGCTCCTTTAACTGTATCTTGAATAACATTGAGGATTTCAACCTGGATTTCCATCTTTGTTTTTGAGTCTTGGGTATGTCAAATGTGATTACAAATCACAGCCCTGCTACATAGAAAAGAAGGTGTTCATCTAATGAGACAACTAGTAAATGTCACAGTAAGATTTATCTCAATATAATGTCTCTATGCCACTTAACCCTTGCATGGTGGGATGGTTAACTTTAAACGAATGCTGCAAGATTGCTCAAGTCAAAACAGATGGCTTCAATCTCCATGTTACATTTAAAGGGAAGGTATTGCTTTGAGGTCATCATTGCACTAAACTATTTCACTTAATAAACATCCAAATGACTTTTAATGTGGAAACATAATGTTCTTTAAAGACACTGGACACTATTAGTAGTTGTTAAAGACCAGTCCTCTCACTTGGTGGTTCTCAACATATGCATAAAATAACAAACCTGTGAAAATTTGAGCTAAATTAGTGGTCAAAGTTGCGAGATAATAATATTAAAAAAATACCCTTGTCCCACGAAGTTGTGTGCTTTCAGATGCTTGATTTCGAGACCTCAAAATCTAAGTCTCAAAATCAAATTCGCAGAAAACTACTTATTTCTTGAAAACTAATGTTACTTCTCACAATGTTTTATATTATCAACCGCTCCCCATTACTTGTAACCAAGTAAGGTTTCATGCTATTAATTATTTTGAGTAATTTCCAATAGAACTTGTCACTGCAGTCATGTAGTTATATTGGAAATACTTTTGACTTAATGGCATGTTTTTCCTTAGAGTTAAATGAGTTTTACATAAAAGAAAAATTGTAAACTTTCAAATAATCCTGCCGCCCGATTATTTAACAAAATGTACATTATTGATTTTCTATGGTTTTTATAACGTTCGTTCAAAAATCTGATGCATTTATCACTGTGAAGGATACTACACGTCTTTTTGAAGGCAGACTTTTGTAGATTGTGTCGTCAGTTGTTCCTTTATAATAAAATACTTAATTAATATGCCCAAGAGTTATTCAGAATGTAATGCAACCATAAAGAATGTGAAAAGTAACTTAAAATAACAACGCAATATTTGATGAACAAATTTCTGAGGAGAATAACTTGAAGGAGTGAAGTGGCATCACTGCCGTACTTTAAAAATTGAGAGTAGCTTCGAATAGGGACATACAGTCAATAACAGGTAGGGTGTAAAGAATTATAACCACATGAAATTGCTATTGATTTGTCTGAATCAGTGTAAGTAGGCATGTCAATGCCGCTCTAGTCTCCATACAGGAAATTCCATTAAGAGAAGCATCCACATTTTATAATTGCCTAAATTGATCTGATGGACATTTTACATCAAAATAAAGGGGCTGTGAAGCTAACAATATATCCATCATAATTATGCCAATTGGGAAAGCTTCCTTTTTCTTTCAAGGGAAGGGGAGTATTTTGTCACGAGCCTGAGATAAGAGGGCGGTTTAATGTCATAAAGGCAAAAGAATCATTTGTCATCAATTAAGAGCTGAATTTAAAGAGAAGGGTCTACATCAGTACAAACTCAGTTGATGAGCTGTAGCTCTATTTTAATTAAACAATTAACCATTTCACAACTACATGTAGAATGTCTTCCTACTTTTCACACTTTGTGGACTTGTTTAGAATCATAACATCAATTACAAGCTAAGATTAACATGATCTGCTGGACCCCCCCCCCATCTCCTTTACGGGGTAGCCGTTTTGCAAAAACATCTTCAAATTTCCTCAAATGACATTTTGCTGGTGTATTGTAAGAGTTCAATTCCATTGGGTGCATAACCACATGTTCCAATTAACCCTGTCCAAACACCTTGACGTGTCTGAATTCATTAAGTTCAGTTTGAAATCTTCCTTTTAACAAACTTGAAAAATGATCACATTGAAGATAATGATCACAATGCCATTTTACTACCAATGCTTATAAGGTGCTGTGTGTAATCTGATATTGGTAGCAAAAAGGGGGTATTGACACTGTACAAAACACGTACATGAAGTCACTGTTTACAATTATTTGATTTCATTTTCACATGCAAATTTATAGGTTTTTAATCAATTTTTATAAAGAAATTAGGATTAAAACAATAAAGGAGTAGAAATTAGGATTAAAACAATAAAGGAGTAGAAAATCTATGTAAAATACTTGAAAATCATACATGTTGGAAGGTCTGGTCGGGTATCCTCTTGGTAAATAAAATAGATTTTCCTGAATAAGCCAAAAAAAAAGCTAAAATACTCTTGACATCACCAGGTTTGATTAACAGAGGCAAGACACAGTCAAGACACAGTTGCATACCTTTGTTCTTACACCACTAATGTGTTTTCCTAACCTTAACCCTTACCCTAACCGACCCTAGAATTCAGATCAAGAGGGGTTATCATAACATATGGGTCTGAAACATAAAGCAGTCACCTGTTAATCATTGAAATCATCTTCACCGCCGGTTAAGAAAATCTGAGGATGAAACACAATCATTGAACAATTTTGAAATCAAGAAAACAAACCAAAGGCCTGTATGTAAATACCTTCTTCTGATGGAGCGACATCGGCAGCGACTGCAGACTCTCATGTTGGGTGTAACCTCAGTCTTATTGACACCAAACATATCACAATTACTCTCATTGACTGGGCGACTTAGGCTGTACGTATCTAACTGGTTCTTACACAGAGAACAGGTGTTAGGGGAAGCTGTTATGAAAAGACACAACAAGTATGATTAGACATGAGCCACAATATAATCTAGGCTGTGTAGCATGCAGACATAACGTAGGGAATAAAAGGGTAGCGACGAGTTCTTACACGGCCATTTAAAGCCGGCAGGGTTGGCATGCTGTGTGATAAAGGCCCGAGCCAAAGGCGAGGGCCTTTAGCGCACGGCAACGACCCTGCAAGGTTTTAAACGAACGTTTAAGAACGAGTCACTACTCTTTTAATCCCATTCATAAATGCCCTTTTGTCAAAAATTTTTTTTTTAAAAGTATACAATTACTTTGTGAAGAGTCTGTTGCGCATGGGTGTGTGTACGCGCACGCGCTTAGAAATAGATGCATGCTTAGAAGTAGATTACGTGCTGTTACTAATAGCTATGAATTGCGTTTCGCGTGATAATGTTACTGGCCTGTCACACGGAAGCCAGTGGGTTATAAACACTGGTCATTAACAACGGTTTAAACACCCCCACGTGACGCGATCTCCACCAATAGGAGTAGTTCTGGGGTATTTATGAATTGACAATGCAGGTTTACAAATGAGACTGCTTCAGAGATTGTATGTCCTGATTGACTGCAGTTTGCACATCATGTACACAATCAGTCTATTGAATGGGCAGATATTCTTGTGTCATTCTTAAGTTAAAAAAAGGCATATTGTAAATTGGCTTCTACGGATCTGTTCAGGCTATTAAATAACAATTAAAAATCATATTAAAATAGGAATAAAATCATGCCTGCGTTATATCCAAATTGAGCATCTTTGGATAAGGCAATTCACATCAACGGAAATACTGTTACATATATAATCTAGTCATAGTCAAAACGGAGATACTCCATTCACACAGGCCTTGGAAGTCTGCAAATTATGGCCACAAAACGTGTGTCTGTCTTTTAACTTTTAACCTTGCAACCAGATTTTACCTGGTGTCCAAATTTGTTAGAAATTTAAGAACCGGGTGTCCAAAATGCTCAATTACAACACATTTTCATGTGAATGCCAGATAAATCAGGGTGTCTAAATTTAAAAGTGGATATGTCCAAAAAACATCCAGACACCCCTCTATAAAACACTTTGGCAATGCTTCCAAATAAAAATCAGAAAAAACCACAAAATGTCCTTACAATCGGAGGTAACAGCATCTCCTGTTGCCATGGTAGCACTCTCCTCCTTATCAAGGCCTTTTTCCACTTTGATCGTTACTCGCTGAATCTCCTTTTCTTTATCTGTCTCCATCTCCCCTGATTCAGCTTTATCCTCATCTTTCTCCTTCTTGATCTCTGGTTTTTCATCTTTCGGGTCTTCTCTTGCCTCCTTGGAAATGGCTTCCTCTTTGCATTTCTCTTTGTCTTTCTCCTTGGATTTATCTTTCTCCTTGTCCTTTGATCTGTTTTCAAAAGATAAGGTAAAGGTTGGTTAACCCTCCTACTATTTGACCATTCAATCTCATCCAAAACTAGGCCACCATACACAACCTGTGCAGTTGAATGGCTTTAAATAGTTAATCAACTTGCTGGAACAAGTTACCTAGAGAATTATTGTTAATTATTCTTGTTACAGGAAAAAAAAAATGAGTCAGCGAGCTACATGTACATGATGCACATGTACAGTGTATTTGGTTCATTGGTTGCTAATGTGTAAACTTACTGTGTACTAATGGTCTTTTCATACAGAAGCACCACAGTAAAAAAGTGAATATTCAGTTTGCGATTACACCATGTGAATATAAGCAAAGACGCTATAGTGTTACTGCATGTTACACAGTGTTACTGCATGTTACAAGGTTGAACTATCAACAAATCCAGAGAATCTTTAAACAAATTTTAAACCAACAATGAGGATAAGTCTGAAGGAAGAATCAGCGTGCTTGGCCAGCCTTGTTATTGACTTCACAATAAATAGAAAGAGGATAACCAAGCTAGCAACACCTCAATATCAGTTGTAAACAACTTCAAATGTTACTGCAAAACTTGTGCATGTAATTATATCATGCACTTTGTATGGTGTACATGTACATACAAAACTAATGTGCTATCTTTACAATTGGCCCAATGTACTCTGGTTTTCACAACAGGCGAGCCTGGAAAAATCAAAACAAGCAACAATTAATTGTGACCAAACCACTTCCCACTGGGTTTCAGGATGTGTGATCCCTTCACACATGATTGTGATCAGTAACACCCACAAGCTTCAAAGGTTTACTATTTATAGAGATGTTTGGCAGGATGCCAATGTCAAGAATCCAGGGTACCAGCTCTTTACATTACTGTGTGTGCACCACCACAAGTTGCAAAAACTGCAACTTCAAATCGATGGTGGCTATGTATCTTGGACTCCACAATTTGCTTTCCAACGTATTTGATTTAACACTAAGCATATAACATACACACAACTTGCACCCAATAGGTTAAAATACATGTCATAAATACCCCAGTTTTGCTACTCCTATTGGTGGAGAGCGCGTCACGTGGGGGTGTTTAAACGGTTGATAATGCCCAGCTGGAGCTGTTTATAACCGGCTGGCTTCCGCGTGTCGGGCGCGCGTGCCAATATTATCAAGCGGAACGCGTAATTCATAGCTATTAGTAACAATGCGTAACCTATTTATAAGCGCGCGCGTACACACAACCCACGCGCTTCAAACAGATTCTTCACAAAGTTTTTGAAAAAAAAAATTTAAACCTCGAATTTTTAATTATCAAAGTGTCTATAATTGTATTTTTTAAACGTTTTTTAACAAAAGGGCATTTATGAATGGAAATAAAAGAGTACTGACTCGTTCTTAAACGTCTGTTTAAAACCTTGCACGGTCGTTGCCCTGCGGGCCTTTCTTACACGGCAACGACCCTGCCGGTTTTAAACGGCCGTTTAAGAACTTGTTGCTACCCTTTATTCCCTTATTACACTACCATTGATTATTCTGAATCAGTTGTTAGTATTAAATGATGTTTTTCTATTGGGAACATGGCATAAGGCGAACATGAAAAACAGAAGCAGCTCGTATAAGTCAAATTCAGCTCTGATTTCAACACCTTTCAAGATTGATTGGAGCATCCCTTGCCTTTCCTATCAACCTTCATGCGAACATGAGAGTTTTGCAAATAGTTTCTTTTTATAGCAGCCCAGGTGGGGAGTATTTCCCTGCAACATGAGTCGATGAAATAAAGGGAAAATGTTACGTCTCAGCGTCATTGGATGTTTCCGATCTGTGGCTGAGTTCCTGATGCAGTAAATAGCAATTTCCCCCACGGCTACTCACAACCTTCAGCTAGTCTCCTTTTTAAATCTCACACCCCTCCACTAAGTGGAGATATTCGGGATCCTGAGACAGTCCTTTAAGACTACCTGTCTATACATGTAAGCATCTTACCTGAATCATTTTAAAGGGAAGGTGTAGTATTTATTGCAAAAATATAGCCCTGAACAGGGCAAGGCTACTTTTTTGTGAGTACATACAATGAACAGTTCTTTATTGGAAAACATTCTCAGCCAATGGGAATGCTACTCAGATCAATGTGAGAATGCTACTCAATGAGTCAGCTGAATTGAGTCAGGTTGATTGAGAAACATTCTCAGCCAATGTGAGGATGCTACTCACTTATCACTTTGAGTCAGGTCAATTGAGTCAGGTGGATTGAGAAACATTCTCAGCCAATGTGAGGATGCTACTCACTTATCACTGTGAGTCAGGTCAATTGAGAAACATTCTCAACCAATGTGAGGATGCTACTCACTTATCACTGTGAGTCAGGTCAATTGAGAAACATTCTCAACCAATGTGAGGATGCAACTCACAGATCACTGTGAGTCAGGTCAATTAAGAAACATTCTCAACCAATGTGACAATGCTACTCACAGATCACTGTGAGTCAGGTCAATTGAGAAACATTCTCAACCAATGTGAGGATGCTACTCACAGATCACTGTGAGTCAGGTCAATTGAGAAACATTCTCAACCAATGCGAGGATGCAACTCACTTATCACTGTGAGTCAGGTGAATTGAGAAACATTTTAAGTCAGTGAGGATGCTCATCGAGAAACCCTGTGAGTCTGTGAATTGAGAAGCAATGTGAAGATGCTACTCACAAATCTAAAGAGTCCTCAGTTGTCTCCTTTTCTTTCTCTTCTTTGACTTCCATCTCTGCCTGTTGATGACGATTGATGGACTGAGATGACTTTGGAGGGAATCCTCTCTTACGCTTAGTAACATGAGTCTTACGCAGTAGCTGCTTGTAGCTCTCATTCTTCTTGGTCTGGTAATAGTACAGGACACAGTCTGCAATACTCTGAGCATGAAAACCAAAGTATGATGGTCAGTAACAGGTAAATAACCATTGGTAGTTCAATCAGAGGAACCTATGCAACCCTATGTAGGCTAATGTATGCGTCTCAAATCTAGTAAACTGTAAATAGCAGAATGTCTTGATTTGGATGGGCTCAGCACTGATGCATAAAATATTCATCAAGAATGAACATTATTTTACATACATACATGTACATACAAACATGCAAACGTTTTATTGCGCCTAGTGTTTGTTTTGAAGAAAAAGCACTTCTTTTGAAAGGGGTTGTTTTTTCCCTCAATCAGTATAAGAATGGAATACCAGGTCTCAAAAATAACCCATGACACTCGCAGCAATTGCCCTGGTGCCCTGTGCTTTTGCTGTGGTGCAAAGTTCCAATACAAACTTAAATTTTCCTTATAGAGGTGCCCTTTACCATTAGGGAAATTGCCGTGCCACTTCAAAGGCACTGTACACGTTTGGTTATTGTCAAAGACCAGTCTTCTCACTTGGTGTATCCCATCATAAGCATAAAATAACAAGCCTGTGAAAATTTGGGCTCAATTGGTCATAGATAATGCGAGAAAATGATGAAAGAAAAAACACCCTTGTTGGACGAATTTGTGTGCTTTCAGTTATGAATTAAAGACTTCTAGCTAGAAGTCTTTTATTATTTTAGTGAGAAATTCCCTCTTTCTCACAAACTATGTTACTTCAGAGGGAGTCGATTCTCACAATGTTTTATACTATCAACAGCTCTCCAATGCTCGTTACCAAGTAAGTTTTTAAGCTAATATTTGTTTTGAGTAATTACCAAACGTGTACCTTCCCTTCAAGAGCCAAGTTCAATGCCTGGAATACATTGGATAACTAAGGCACCCACAAAAAGAGGAAAACAAATAAATATATAAATTAAGTATGTGCAACAGGATTGAGATGAATATGATATTAAGAATTAATGAGTCTTGACAGACTGCAGTAATCACTCAATCTATAGTGAGGTAACCAAGCAGATGTCAATTGCAAACAATCAACATCAATCAAAATATAACGTCTTTTCAACTGTGCTCAAACGTAGTGTTGCAATGTTTCTCAGATACATGACAGGATATTTGGAAATTTGACTGAATTTTTAGTAACACTTTATTAGATTACAGTGGGGTCCCATGGGACATCAGAGAGTTCCCAATCATTAGAGACGCACATGAGAAGAACATCACGAGTCACGCTGGGTAACTATTGAATTAGGAAAGGATGGTGAAATATTTCTCAGGTTTGCTTACATATACAATATACATGTATGTCAGTCTGGTGGTTGGCATGAATAATGGCCTGTGTTTAAATCTTTATTTGTTTATATGTGAACAAATGACCAGTAACAAAATCCATGCAAATTAAGCATTACATCAATCAAACATGTTTTAACAGCTGCATAATTGATCGTGCAAATCAAAGCAATTTATGGAAGAAGAGATTACTCCAAGACAAGGGATAAATGTCCCACTACATGTACCATGTAGCTGCTAACCAGAAATTGATAAAGTCACTTTAAAGAAACTGACAAAGTAAGTTCAAAAGAAACCTATAAAGTCACCTATATAAATAAGAAGCTGATCAAGCCACTTTAAGAAACTGAACCAGTCAGTTAGAAATTGGTAGTCAGTTATGAAGCTGATAAAGTTTAATCATGTCGCAAAGACCCCTTGCCTGAATCCCCCATATACTTGATGCCATCCTGTTCCAGGTTCCTTTCACCAAACCACAAGTCCTACACATGTATGTTGAACAAACTATCTATGACACCTCAAGATCCAGTCCAGATCACAACTAGAACCAAACCAGACACAATGCTAGGAACAGGTGTCAGATGTCAGCAAACAAAGATGTCAGGACGATAGTGTTTAAACTCTTGACATGATCTTGTGCAATATTATCAGGGGAATCCCTTCAGGTTATTTCCGTCGCTTAGGCTTGTCAACCTCAAATCCAAATCCGCAGTGGTCCAAACCAATAAATCACTTTTAAGCACCGGGCTGTAAAAAATACTTTTTGAATTGTGCAAAATCGAGGCAGACAAGGGGCATGTGGCACACCCCCTTATTTTTCACTGATTTTTTTCCCACTAATCAAATGTAGGGAGAAATTTGTTCAACTACCTTGGCTCTACAGATAACCCATGAGCTCAGATTGCACTAGAGAAAGTCAACAACTCCACAAACTTTCTAGGCCATTTTAAACAATATCCGACATGATGATGGTCATGTGATTGGGACGTGGGTCAAAGATATATCACTCAGCGAGAAAGCATGAGACTTTATTCTCAATCCTATCAATGATGGTCCAACATGTAGATGTCCATCAATTGACCAGCATGGTAGGTCATAAGTTCCCCTCTACAATAAAACACAATATAAGTACCTATGTATTTATACGTTCTAAAGTTCACTTCAAAAGTAAACTATTTACCTTCCTCTCCAAGAATGAAGCAATCAGCTGGAAATTCTTGGGATGTAGAATGAACTTTTCTCTGAAGATTTCTTTCTCCTCATCATCCCAGATATTTAATCTTAGTCTGTCTTTATGCTGCTTCAATGGATCCTCAACAAGACCTTAGATGAAAACACAAATATGATAACAAAGTTTGTTAATTTGAAATAATAATTGGATCAGAGAGATTACAGTGCACTCTTATGATGACAGGAATCCAGCTTGCGCATACATCATGTAAAATGAATGACCGTTGGTTGAATTTCCACTTGAAATGTTTCTTCATTTCCACTTTGCACCAGTGTACAGACAAACTTCAAATAAAATCTTTGCGTTGTTTGCGACTCTCTTCTACAGGGGTGAGAGTCAATGCTTACAACAAAGTCTTAGGATCTTAAGAGGTATGGTGAAATGATGGCAATCCACATCTTGGTAACCCTTGGAGTTATAAACTCAACCAAGCTTCTGTGAATAGCACCCTCAGCACCAGAGAAGTATATCAAAGAGCATGATGCATCTTTATCTGGAGAAAATTTACACCAGGTAGACTTTAAAAAGTCTGAATTCAGATAAAAGTTTAAATATGGCATCCCTGTTCTAAGACTCATATACTTCCTCACTATTCTATTCCATATCCTGTCTTGATAGTACTGATATCATTACATTATAAATAATAGTGACTGATTTTCATACCATTCTTGTTGATGAATTTGACCCTTCTCTGTTCACCATCAAAGAGCAGTGGAGGAACGACAGCCAGACTGCGTATATGTCTATCATTAGCCTCTTGTTCATTCAATCCATCAACAATTTCAGCCAACTCAGCATCACTACGGGCAATATTACCCCAGCTACTCCTAGTACCAGCCCTGTAACAACAAAGTATAACACGGTAAAACAATGACCGATAACAACCTCTATTAATGGTGGAGACTAGTGCAGGGTTTGGTTTGCTCTTAAAGGCAGTGGACACTATTGGTAATTACTCAAAATAATTATTAGCATAAAATCTTACTTGATAATAAGTTATGGGGAGCTGTTGATAGTATAAAATGTAGTGAGAAACGGCTCCCACTGAAGTAACGTAACTTTCAAGAAATCAAGCATCTGAAAGCACACAACTTCAAGTGACAAGGGTGGTTTTTTTTTTCATTATTATCTCGCAACTTCAAAGACCAATTGAGTTCAAATTTTCCCAGGTTTGTTGTTTTATGCATATGTTGAAATACACCAAGTGAGAAGACTGGTCATCTTACCAATGGTGTCCAGTGTCTTTAATGTACACGCCAAAACTATAGGAGGCCTAGACACAACTTACATTAACTTTACTCCATTGGAAAGAGCCAACTCAGAACAGTTTCTTAAAGTTAGGTAAAAGATAAAAAATGTGTTTAATAGTGACCATAGAAGGCTAGTTAATACTCAGAGAAATAATTGGTTCTTGTAATACACTATTAAATTAATACTCAACCCGCCAGAAAGTAACAAACAAGTACTAGACGGGTCATATGAAAAACCCTGTAAACATCTTTTCACCTTGAACCCATATCAATTAATTTGGTACACGTACATGGCACTACAGTCAGACAGTGCTGTATGTACAGTTAACAATTGTAAAAAAAAAAAAAAATTAATATTCTTTATACCCGATGCAAATTTAACATCTATTATATCGTCGCGGTACCCGCTGCCAAAACATAGGATTCGAACTGCCTCTAGCTGCCGGGCAACCTCGGTAGTCTAGTTGGTAAGACACTGCTCTAGAATTGCAAGGGTCGTGGGTTCGAATCCCACCCGAGTAATATGCCTGTGATATTTTTTCACAGGACTCGGGAAGTACTGAGTATACAGTACTAACACACATCGGTGTATGGGTAAAAAACCAAAATTAGTAACAATTGGGGCTCGTGGTGAGGTTTCCTATGCTCCACATAGGGTATTTTCAGACAGCGTACTAAGTTAAACCCGAACCGGTTTAACTTCTACGAGCAGCAGGGGGTGGTCCTAAAAATAAAAAACCCTTGCGTTCAGACAGCACTGAGTTAAACCCGATTCGGTTTATCTTTGGTTTTAAGAGGTCAAAGCAAACGCGACCCCGTTACTCTAACATCCTGTTTATTGGCCTGTTCACTGGTCATTGTGTGTTTACATAATGATTACGGAGGTCAATGGGTTGTCTGTTGTGAGTTAAACCGGATGTGGTCTTTTTTACTCTATCCACACACAGTGTTAAAAGATAAACCCGAAGCTGGTGTAAAGATAAACCCCCTCCCTGGACGGTTTATCTTTTTTGGGTTTGAACTCAATTCGAACTAACTTTAGAACCGTTCAGACACACAAAGTTGAACTCAATTGGGTTGAACCAAGAGTTAAACCAACTTTAGTACTGTGTCTGAACGACCTCATAGTGTACTACAAACTGAACCCAAAACCCAATTATCATTTCATTCTGAACCCCATCTAAAAATGTACAACAGGCAAAATAATGTTTTGCCCATAGAAAGTGGAACAGCAATTCTGTTTTAGGCAGCTCTTAAGCTTGGTGTAGTTGATTAAGCCAATTTGGATTTGTCTAATTCTTGGTGCAACTTTCTTTACAGTATTTGTTTAATGACAGTGAAGTGTATGGGGCACAGTAGAGTGCACAAGGCACAGTAAATGTAACGTATGTTAAACTATTTCTGTGACGTCACTCTATTGTTGAAAGTGTACATTATTTTTACGAGTCTACACTTAACTGTAGATTCGTTACGCATCTACATGTACACTTAAGTGTACAGTTGATTGTATTTTCATTACAATAGTTCAACTTGAAAATAACTGTCTTTCCAAACTGAAAGAAAGGATGAAGTGCAACTAAACATTTGCTAGCTGAATATATGTTATCTTTCAATTTACAAAAACTTTTTCCAGTTAAGAAAAACTACTTCAAGTAACACAATTTATTGTTAGCTGAGCAAACTGGTCTTGTACTCGATAGTGTTACAAGCACTTCTAAGAATGCCTCTTTTTTATATAAATATTTATAAAATGTGACCACACATCGGTTGTTAACGTATCTGAAATTAGATAGATTAACTAGTGTTGTTACTGTTGAGAAACCCCATTCATTGAAACTGTTATATAACCAATGGGGGAAATAGTTTTAAGTCAGAGACTAGACTCTGAAGAGTAGATTCGTAAATACAATATACTCGCCTTCGGCTCGTACATTCTATTCACGAATCTACACTTTATCGTCCATTCTCCTTATTATAATCTCTCACATCCAATACCTGGAGAATCTCTCCTGTTGTTCTCGCTGTTTGCGGATCTCAGGAAACTGCTTCTCAAAGTATTCCCGTACCTTGGCATCCTTAACCCTGAAACAAAAAATCAAGAACGTTTAAAAATGGAGTACATTGGTAAAAGGGCTGTCCTAAAATGGTAGAGCCTTAGACAGGCCTTGTGCTTAACACCTTGGTTGTACACGGGGAACACACCCTGCTTGATTGGCATTGATGTAGTGTATACATCTGCTTTAATACAGTGCTCCAAGTTAAGTTTTACTTTATCAAAATGAAACGCTTTTACTTAGTTTTGAGTACAACTGTAAACTTGCTAGCATCTTGCTGTTGCAATAAGGCTGTATGACGAGCCTTCAGCTTAGTTTGTATCATTCAATCAATCAATCAATCAATCAATCAATCAATCATTCAATCAATCAATCAATCAATCAATCAATCAATCAATCAATCAATCAATCAATCAATCAATCAATCAATCAATCAATCAATCAATCAATCAATCAATCAATAAACCAATCAATCAATCAATCAATCAATCAATCAATCAATCATTCAATCAATCAATCAATAATCAATCAATCAATAAACCAATCAATCAATCATTCAATCAATCAATCAATCAGTCAATCAAAAGTCATTTATAGAGCTCCAAAATCAAAAGTTTGCTCTAATGCGCTGATGCATAGTTAGATGGTTATTAAGCCTGCTGGAACAGGTGAGCTTTAAGGAGTGTCTTGAATGAGGTACAACATGTATAAAGTGGGCTGGCATGTCTACAGAAAGCTTATTTTACATTTTGATACATCTGAACATCTGGACTGTAAGGTAATGACATTGTTGCAGTCATGTCATCATCTATAGTTCTATTAACTAGTGCATAATTACACTACATATTAATGGATCAAAATTTGAACAAGGTTGTATATCGTCATGTTTGTTGTGTTCTTTTTCTGGGCACACAGCTGTATGCATTGTACAAATGCATTGTTGGGAATGCATTGTACACATAATTGAGAAAACTTGAATATTGTATACCGAATGTCGGGACTCACTTTCGTTTGGGGTTATTTTCCAGCCGTTCCATCCTCTTCTCCCACACCCCAAACAACTGATCATATCTCTGGCAAAGGAATCTCTCCTGTAGGTCACAAACATCAATTGTATCTTATTATAAAATTAAACCATCTAGAGATTTATTCAATAATAATCACGTTGGTTGTCGATTACAGACATAACAAACTTCAACATCTCAATGCTACAAAGAAGAGCCAAAGAGGAGTATTCAACATCAAATTGTTGAAGGCAAAGCAAAACTTCCATTTTTGGAACCATTTGATTGTTTAATTCTACAATGTATACATTATACAATAAAACTAACATATGAAAATGACATTTCAAACAAATAGTAGAGTTTTGTATATATCGCCGAAGATCTGGAGCGGTTAGGTCCAAGCAGGACAAGTAAACCTGAATTGCAATACACAATCTAAGAAAAGTTTCTGTTCCTACAGAAACGTTTCTGAGACTGAAAGGCTTTTGAATCCCTCTCTCTAAAACCACATTCCTTTAGAAGGGAACCTTGCAAACATGTCATGCATTATCAACAGCCGCAGTCTTCTTACCAAGTAAATTTTTAAGAACTCATTGCTTGATCTATTTTATATTATATATGCAAATAGATAACTGCAACCAACAAAAACCATCAATATGGAAATAGCCACTTTTTCTGTCTTTTTTTTCCCAGGGGCAAGCAAGTTGTTGTTTTTGTCTTGTCTTAATATGCCATGACTTTCTAAATTCTCATGCAATACATCCTGTGAAATCAAAATGTCATTAAAGTACAAGTACCTTTGCACTTTACAAAGTGCAAATTCTCCATCACTTAATTTGTTGTATAGCACCACACAAACAGAACTTCATCTCATCTAATAGAATTGGGTCAGATAACTGACATCAATTACATGTACTTAGGTTTCTTGCTGCTGTTTTTATTTCTAGTTCAGGCAGGCAGCTGTGAGTCCACTCTGATATTTATAATGATATTGTGTTTCTGACACAGGAAGCATTGCACATTGGTAATGGCACATACATATACACAACCTATAAATACCTATAGGAACTCAGCAGTCTGACCTATAAGCCAAGGCCAATGCAGAATACATTAGAAATAATGACCTAGAACAGGAGTACCAGGTGTGCTGACAATCCCGTCTGGGGTCACTGTACTTTCACCTATGCATGCTACTACTGCTACTACAGGGATGTGTCTTTGCCCCCCCCTTTATAGAAGGGGGAATGGGGGAAGGAGAAGGGAGACAGGGGTTCTTGTATTGCTTTCTACCCCTGATCATGATTCATTGATGAATCTTGTCTCCAGCCCCCTACAGCGTTTGCGTGCAGGCCCATTGCATGACTACATTCAGTCTGCTGTAATTAGAAATCCATGTTGATTGCAACTGACTTGCAGTGCGTGTCTTTCTGGTTTGCTTTAGTCAGCCTGACTTGTTTTCCTTCTTGATGAAGCTTTTATTGAGGACTGGGAACCAGGCAGAATGACAGATAACCAGCTGTTTTGGCACATCCCAAACTGCGTGATATGATGCTACGGGCTGACATGATACCGGTTAAAATAAATCAGAGCAAAGTAACAAAGACTGTGAATGAGGACACTATGCCAACTGACAGACAACCAGCTGTTTTAACATCAACCCTACAGGATGTTAATATATGACAAGGTTACCAGTTAAAATTAAATGTGGTGCCACAATCAATTACCAAATCCATCCCATAACATTGCTCAAGGAGCAATTATTTCATATTGATTATACAGCAATTTGGCATTAGTCTAAAGCATAATAAATCCACTTCCAATTGTCTTTTGAAGATACTGCTCGTATTTTCACACATTCAGCAGCTTTTAGGTTATCATTTATACTTGCCCTTGATACATGACAATAACAGACAATGGGAGACTTTTTGGACGCTTGGAGCAGCAGACTAACCAGGTAAAATCCATTGTTCTTGGTAATGTGCGCATGCTCAGAACTACGTAAACAATGGATATTAACCTGGTAAGTCTGCTGCCACCTAGCTTTCCAAAGTCTCCCATTGTTTCAGCAATTTTGTCAGTTTGAATTAATGCATTTTTGTAACGAACCCGTAATTTGCGTGCACTGTTCCTCTTCTTGAAGTAGAGGATGAGTTTACTTCGCATGTCCAGATTACTGAAGACAGAAAAGAAAAAAACGGTTGAGGTTATGAACGAGGCAAAATACCAGAACAACATGAGGAAGAAAACAGTAGAAAAATCATTACCAGGAATAAATGTAAAAGAAATGGACTTACAAATATTTATTTGACTTACTTTAGTTTTAACTTTTAAGGAACAAATCAACGTTATTCAAATTGTCAAATCTTCCACTATATGGAGACTTGTTTTATTATTTCATAAGAACAAATCAACACTACATTAATTTACTGAGGAAAAATATCTTTCAAAAGGCGATATCCGTTCAGCCATCCTTGTGTTTTTTATTGGTTAATGCATTTATTTCATTACACATCCAAAGAGCAAATGCCAATAACAGGATGGTGAATAGGAAACGAGAAGAAATGCTCAGATTGAGATGTGAGAAAAATGGGGGAAATCTATTCGATCAGGGGGGGACTGAAAACCCAAATGGAAGGCTCTGGTCTGAGATGGGATTCGAACCAGGGTCCACAGAGGTAAAAGGCAAGGTAAAGGCTGGTTTATAGCCAGTCGCGCTATGGAAATCTTGATGCGCAATCCTAAAAAACACAGTTTATAGTCATCGCTGAGGCAAGACTTCCATCGCACGACCATTGCACAACCGGCTATAACCCGGCCTGAAGAAACCTTTCAGCTCACCCAAAGCCTTGCACAGTTTGCCAAACTCTGACTAGTTTGACTTATTATAAAAAGGAATTCACTATTAATAGTCAACAATAAAAAATTCAAAATATAATCTATACACAGAAGAACAATGCCTCAAATGAAGCAGATATTTTAGATCAAAGGTCTCCAATATCAGTAGTTATCAACAGCTAATTTTCTGGCTGAAACAAACAACTTCTTCTTTGTAGTTTAATCAGGAATGAAATAGACGATCTTGGCCAGCTGGGTATTTTCCCCAGTTGGAGTTTTCCTCTCACCTACAAACAGAATTTGGATTTTCAGTTATTTCTTTTGACCCACCCACAATTTCGGAACAAAATATTACTAATAATTTTGTTAAACATTGACAATTGTAAATGGCCCCTAAGCGGTCCTTAAGGTGATATGATGAGGTCCAGGAGGGTTCTAGGATGACAAATTATTCACACTCATGGGAAATAACTCATTTACATCAACTATCCCCGGTGAGGAAGCACTGGATATTGCATAACAGCCACACCCACAAACACACTTGATTGACAAGAAGAGTTGATTCAAGACATTAGGTATGAGTTGAAGATCTTCCTTCAAGACAGGAAACTGATCATCAGGGCTCTAGGCATAAACACCTTGGGTTACTCTACCCTTGGGACATGTACAGTGAATCACAATAATCAGCACGGCAAATGTAAGCTCTAATGCAGAATGCTACACCAAAATAGCACTGACGAATTACAAGCAATGTTCATGCAATTTTGGCCAGTAACCGGTAACCAGTGTCACCGGTAAAGCCAAGTATTACTTGTGCTGAGGTACTTTGGATTTAAACAGCCCGGCTTACACATGTACATGCACATTTCAGGTTTACTATGTTCACAATGTAAGCCATTTTAAATTCTTCTGGCAGACACAAACCATTTCAGGGTCATTTTGTTTATGAATTTCCAAAGAATATTACCAAAAGGTCTTGATCACCAAAGAATCAAAGTATCACCAAAGAATAAATAGGGTTTTATTGGGGGGCGCTTTAAAATTGGTAACAAACTTGGGGTAACATTTTCTGTAGTCAGCCTATAGACTAGACAAGTCTTGTGCATATTCAACTTGCTTTTAGAATCTTGAGTACCTAATTACATTGCTTTAGCATAAGAAGGAAACAAAAGCATGCACTTCTTAAACGAGTCTTGACATTTAAATATTGCCAAACACCAAACCCCCCCCCCCCCCACCACAGGATCCCTGATACAGGCTCTACACTGATGCACGTCTACAATACACATAGATAAAAGAACTTTGTACTACATGTCTAACCAGACATATTGTAGTACGTGTAGCCTACACCAGGTGATGGTGATAAGCAATCAGGGACAATGACCTCTACCAATTGATATTTGTCAAAGTCAAAGTCAGGCCATCATAATCTGTTTGTTTGGACGTTCTTGAGTGATATAAAACAGCTGATATTCAGAGTAGAGAGAGTGTATGATGACAGACTAGATAGTGACAGTACTGTGTATTTCAAGATCTTATGAATGTGGTGAAAGCTTCTTGTGGTTGCTCATCATGACATATTGTGGCAGAGAAATACTTAATACTTTAAACATTTTCCTGTTCAAATAATTTGCCAATGATACGCATGAGATATGTGCATCAATGTACACAGTACAGTACATAATACAATGATTTACAAGTTAAGGAACACAAACTTTTGAAAAAATTCAAACTGTTCCCATAAACAGTACTGATTGCAGGGAGATGCAACTTTTGGGAGTTAATTGCTTTCATCAAATACTATACATGTTATTCATGACTATTTTCTCATTTAAGAATAAGTCTAAAAAGATAAGGGACTTTATTTCCTCAATGGTGAAGATTCTTGTAGAGCATGGAAGAGGAAGAGAACAAATTACTACCAGACATCTAGACGACCCTTTTGACAAATTCATGGGCTGTGCTAATATACAATACGTGCCTTATGAACTCACATTGCTGAGTACACGTAAATGGATCGGCTCAGGGGGCAGAACAGTCAGGTTCCTTCTTCATGTAATGCAAATGGTATTCCTGATTATGATGGCATATAGGGAACATGACTGACTGCACCATGATAAAGGTCTTGATGTACGTGAATATTTTGCACAGTATTGCACAATATAAGCACAGTAGTGCACAATAAGCAGTGTCATGGAACTTGGCCCAGTTTAAGTGGCCTTCAGGTCACCTTTGGTGAAGTTAAATCTCTCGAAAGTATGATGTTACACAGATAAGTTTCATGCCTAACTCATGTTTTAAACAAAATTATTTGTACTTGGTAAATTGCTGAAGGGCTTGTATACAATGTGTTTCATGAAATTTTTAAAACATAAACTTCATATTGTTATTTCTTTCTTGTTTTTTTCATACCGGGGTTTATTTTGGTTTTCAATTTTTTTTAATTTTATATAGTGGTGTTTCGCTATTAGTTGGTGACAACAACAACAATTGTTTTTCAAGAATTCTCAATTATTCATATTTTGATTCTTTAAACCTGTCCCTAAAAAAACCCATTTATGTACAATGAGACCTGCCACCAAAACAAAAATATAAAAATAAATATATGCAACAATATTTGTGACTTACGTTTTCAAGTTTTCTTGATACTGGAGGCTGTCTGAGGGTTGGTTGTATATTGGCTGGAAATAAAAATAATAAAAAGACAAGAGAATTTCAAGTTGTTATTACATAATGCAAAATATTTACATGCTAATGGATTGTTATTGACACATCCTACCTGGGTACATATCTGACAAATTAAAGAAAATATTACAAGGAATGCGTTTAAGCAGACATATGGAACGTGTGTCATTGAAAGAGACTGGCAGGGTATTTAAAGTGCAGCCAGGCAATTACAGTCAAGTGTCTTGCTATTAAATAGGAGAGACATTCAATCATAAGGTTTTTTTGTAAAATGATCTCAATCTTGCCTCTTTAAATGCCTTCACATTTTCTAAACAACATTTTTTGAGGTTGAAAGGGCAACAGACTCAAGTGAAATAACCTACATACAGAGTTTACTTTTGTCCAACAGAGCGTATATCCTTAGGGGATACAGTGTGAAGTTACCCTCATGCCTTGGGACCACTCATTCCCTGACAACTCCAAAATACGGGTATACTTTGGTTAGCATCTTTAAGCATAAATCCTCCTGAAGGATACGCCACAATGCACCACCTACAACAAGACCCCTTGACGTCTTCCTTTTAACCTTTTGGCTCTTAGTGTCTGACATGATAAAGGAGACTTTCGATTGTAAACAGAAACTTTCTGTTGAAATGTCAAATGGGTTTTGTTTAGTTTGTCGTACAATTTACTCGGTAATGGGTAAGTCAATCAGATCCCTTTAGGCAAGTGCATGACATTTAACGGAAGCTTTGCTGTACAGTAAGTAGATGTTGATTAAAACTTTATATAAAATACAATACATTTGAGACTGAGAATGAGACTGGTAAAACCCAAGTCAGATTGGCTTAAATTATATTTTTTAAAGACATCCTGCAGGATTGGTAATTGGCAAGTAATTTAAATTTGATTAGTTTCAATCTGAAAGTCACTCATTATTGGCAGAATATGTCGCTCTGAAATACTGTTCAAGGAAAAAAACAGTATTCAAAGACCCCAAAATCAGATGCTTATTTCAATTTAAAATTTCCCAGTCAGTTTCCCTTGTGGTTTACTACTTTGTATCTTTCATTAGACTTATTTCCACTACTCAGGATTCCAAATCCATATAAAGCTTAGAGGTTCTACAAGCGACACTATGAGTTCTAACTCCCCATGCACTGGGGGAAATCCCTGGGATTTGTCCATTGCTCAGACTTCAAGTGTTCAATGACCTCATGGTCACTGACATCCAGAGCATTAGCCATAGGGATATACGTAGAGGTCATGACCTCCAGATGAATTTGACTGTAACACCCTCAGGCAGATTTCTGTCATTGGACCCATTCAGGTATTTACTGCATGTTACAGTCATGTGAAAACAACCCTTGAAATGCTGTATTCTCTTAATTTTGTTTTATAAATTCAGACTTTTAGATAATTTCCAAAAGCAGATTGCCAAGTAATATCTTGTATTCATGAAATTACATGGTTAATTAAAAGGTTCTTCTGTAGCCCTCAGCATGGGGGAGCGTTTGTTGCATGCAATTCCATAGTGCACACAATACAATTTTGCTAACCAGAATAATGTTAGCAGCCAAAATTCCAATCCACATGTATATTTGTGACTAGAATCATACTCATTGTTTGCTCAGCAGCAAACTGAAAACTGGAACTGTCCGATTGTTTTTATTGACCCCTTGCACGCGGGTCACACGCGGCGATTGATGCCACACTCACCATGTTGGTGGTCAATAGGTAGGTTTACGTGTAAATGCCGCGTCGCCTAAAATGCGCACTTAATCCTGAATCAGACACGTTAACATTGACCACCAAAATGGCACATCCAAGTTAATTCTGATGATGACCGTGTTAGTCGACGAGGTAAAAGGAAAACTGCAATTTCAAGGCAAGTTTGTGTGTATCATTGTATTCTACTTTCACACATCTTTCTACCCCTACGCATTTTATATCAAACAGTTAAAAACGCTTTTCAAAGACCAACTCGACCGATCCAAGGCAATGTGTCCCTTTAAAATGCTTAATATACTGTGTAGCCCATAACCCAGCAATCATTCTACTGTGCAGGTTAGGATAACTGCTATTCAATCATATCACTCACTATGACTGCAAGCCGTTACTGTAATCACTCCCATGGGAGGTTAGCAAGAAACCTGAAATATGACTGGGGGAGCCATTGCCCTTGAATCACCATAAAGGTTAACATCATCAAGTATCCTAATTGAATTAGACATGGATTGAATACAGTACAGGGAGTGTGTGTGTGTTTGAAGCTTTAGACTCAGTGACTGCCCTGAGCTGTCTTTGACCATCATTGGAAATGGTTACAGTTCTTCCGTTGCATTCCAGCATGGGGAGTTTGTTCTACTTGCATCTTACAGTAGCTGCGAGGTAGAGCAATGGCATTATGGAGATAAAATGGGTCAATAGGATTAATAGACTGCATGGATTCACAGGGATTTGTACGAGTGACCTAGCTATTTCAGCAATGCAGAAAATGTAAGATGGGTTTAAAGCTCTGTAGAGCTTTGATAAAATGTCTGTACAGAACTAATGTAATTAATTCATTACAGAACCTGTCAAACCGTAAAACCCCTACATGACAGTACAATTGTTCTAGTTTATGAAACTTCAAACTGGATAAGCTAATCTCACAGTTTGGATCCTATCCATTCAATAAATGCATTATCATTGGAGATAAATCTTATCTTATGATTTAGATATCAAATAATAAACCACCTGGGAAACTGACTGGACGGTAAATTTTAAATGATTTGGCTGCCGCTTCCCAGGTTGAATCGTAAACTTAGGTGTGAACCCTGGCTACACGGCAGTTAACAGTAGCAGACTGGCACTCCAAACAAAGATATTGACAAAAAAGGGCTACCGCCAACATAGGGCTAAATAGCTCAATTGGTAGAGCACAGGCTTTGGTTCGACCCCATATCATTTCAAATTTTACCCAGTCCGGTTCCCTTCTTGTTTATTACTTACATTTTAGACTCACACAAGACCTAAACTAAGATTGCAGATCATTATCAACACACTCTCATACTCAAAAGCTCAATGAGCCAATGGTTGTACTTCAAACATTCCATCCTGTAGCTGATGTTATATTTGTGTAAAGCACTTTGAGGTTTTGCATCAGGCGCTTTATAAATGTTCCTTCATTATTATTATCCTCAGGCTACAAAACAATATTTCTGTTCCAATTTGTTTACCAAGAGGTGTTTCTGACTACAAGCCTACATACATTGTCATGATAGAGTCTTATGAAGCAACACTATCTACTCTTAAACTAATCCCAACAGGATGACCTCATTTCCTCACATGTCCCTTCAAAAAAAAAGATATACCAGGGTCTTCAAACTGTTTTAATAGAAACAACTTTACTTTTGACACATCTCACTTTTGGGTATTGTGAATGTGGTGAAAATGCAAAACAACGGCAATTATTATTTAAGATTAGGGTAAGAGTAGATAGAGTTGCTTTATGGGACTGTATTGTGACAATGTGTCTATGATTCCATGGTTACCCTCAGCACTGCCTCACCGTGTAATTATAAAACACTTCTTGTACAAAAATTGAGACCAAAATATTTTATGAATGTATGGCTGAGCCTAAATTGTGTAAAACTTTCATTCTGCAACAGTTAAACTTGATCCATAAGTCAGGAAAAATGTGTTTGTTTTGATTGCGGTTCAACTTATTTTGTCAATGTGCTTTCACATGTACTAAATCAATATTGATTGTACATGTAAGAATCAGTTTTCCTTTTAATCTGAGTAACTTGAATTTCAAATACACTTCTTGACCATCAGAAAATAAGACCAAAATGTTTTGAATGAAATAAAAATATCTATTTACATTATTTCAAATAAATTGATAGAAATTCATCAACAAGAAATGCTCCTTAAAAAAAGTAATGCAAGAATTTTGCACGCGATGATCCCATCTGACATTGATCCTTGCCAATGATTACTCATTGACATGAATGATTGATAGCTACTCACCAAGTCATTACCAGGGCCAAGGTTTGCCAACATGTTATGAGCAGCTTCAGCTTTTCTCTGTAAAATGAACAGGAAGAAACAATCAAAACACATGCAATGTATCATGAAGAATCTGTGAAAGGGGGGTACATCTTATCATAGTGTTAACCAGATTGGATAAGATGTCTTTCGGAGGTCCTGTTTTGACACACTGTTTTTCAAATAGCAGCAAATTTGGAAACTCTAATTTTTGCAGATCCAGTTAGCACATTGGACACAAGGGACCTTAATGGGATCTTAGGGAGCTGTTGAGGGGCTACGTTTGAAGATTCAATTACAGATTTACAAAGGGGGTTTTAAGAAATAGGGTGCAGGAATCAATTTTAGGGTTATTAATACTGTGGGTATAAACTAAGACACTCCAAACCAGTAACCTATCTAAAGAGTCCAACTTCAAGATTTAAGATCCTTGCCATTTTAAGGTAAGTCAATCTTTTAAAGGAACACGTTGCCTTGGATCGGTCGAGTTGGTCTTTGAAAAGCGTTTGTTATAAAATGCACATGGGTAGAAAGATGTTGTAAAAGTAGAATACAATGATCCACACAAACTTGCCTCGAAATTGCACGGTTTTCCTTTTACCTCGTCGACCAACACGATCGGCCATTTATGGGAGTCAAACTTTTGACTCCCATAAATGGCCGACCGTGTTAGTTCGCACAGTAAAAGGAAAACCACGCAATTTGGAGGCAAATTTGTGTGGATCATTGTATTCTACTTTTACATCATCTTTCTAACCATATGCATTTTATAGAAAACGGTTACAAAACGCTTTTTATAGACCAACTCGTCCGATCCAAGGCAACAAGGCAACGTGTTCCTTTAAGTCAAATATCAAAACATCATTTCGACAAAACTTGCCAGTAAACTCAGTCTTGGCAGACAGCTTGACTAGTGTGTTTTACTGATCTTTATATTCCAATGGACTTACTCTGTTCTCTGCGTAGATGACTTGTATGATATTCTGTTGTTTGGGTTCTGGGATAATGCTACCGGGTGATCCTGGTTTCTCTATCTGAGGAGGTTTAGCTGCTCGTTCCTCAAGCTCTCGCTAATTATCAAATAGAAATAAGGCAGACTAGAACGATAGCATAACATATATAACATGCTGTTCATAATATTATATGGTAATGATTTGCTAGAAATAGTTATGTACATTGTTCAATATATAATGCATCAATGTAACATAGAGATTAATAACTACAAAACTGTGTATGGGTGAGTAACAAGTTTTCATCATTTGAAAGAGTCTCCTAAAAAGATCAAAACATTACAAATGCCAGCAGGATTAGGGCTATATAATAATTAAGTTTTAGTTACTCTGTTGGCAGACAGACGTGTATTCCCATACGAACTGGTGACCTTTTTTTTTTCTTTATCTTTTGTCCACTTTTATGCGCCTCTGATCATTTGTTTACATGTAAGGGGCACAATATAAATTTTAAACATTATTAATTATTATTCAAACTCAAAACCATCACTACTGCATATTTCACTCCAATAAGCAGGCCTGATACTTCACGGAGGCAACAAAGGCGATTGCCTCCATGCCCCCTGGTCATTGCCTTGGTGCCCGGTAGAAATTTACAATTTCCACATAGGGTGCCCTTTACCAAGGAAAAAATGCCTTGCGGCTTCGAAAATTAAGCATACATGCCTGCAATTAGCCTTCTGTTTTCTGACTATCAATCTCACATTACACACTGTCTGAAGTTCAACCGTACCTGTTTCTTCTCGAGTTTACTGATCTGAGTATCAACTTTAGCAATCTCTCGATCCACTCTCTCCATAGATTGCACTAAGCCTTCCTTAGATTGCTTAGATGGAGACTCTTGCTCTATGGGGGTCGGAGAAACATTTTCTACTTTGGGGAAGTATGGCTGCTCCTAGACAGGTAAAACAATAGGGTGGAGTAAAATTAGAGGTTGAGTTTGGGAAACTTTTTAACTTGCTGACAACAAGATTCATCATGCAGTGGAATCTAAATGCAAGCACAGTGTCTTTAAAAAAGCAAACAAATCTTTCTGTCTTCTATCAATGTTACACTTACTTCCAATCTAAATATTCAAAATGCCAAAAAAAGGAGACATGGCTTTGTGCATTTACAGAAAGAAAGAAATATTAATACAAGGTACAGTACTTTTAATATTTTAAGGTGAACAAATCATCAACATCACAACGCATTTAAATTGTGAGGTCTTTTTTACCAAAGGCAGTGGACACTATTGGTAATTACTCAAAATAATTATTAGCATATAACCTAACTTGGTAACGAGTAATGAGGAGAGGTTGAGACGTAGTATAAAACATTGTGAGAAACGGCATGAGAAAGAAGTTATTTAACACAAATTTGATTTTGAGACCTCAGAATTAGATTTTGCGGTCTCGAATCAAGCATCTGAAAGCACACAACTTTGTTTCTTTCATTATTATCTCGCAACTTCAACGACCGATTGAGTTCAAATTTGCACAGGTTTGTTATTTTATGCATAGGCCTATGCTGGGATATACCAAGTGAGAAGAATGGTCTTTGACAATTACCAATAGTGTCCACTGTCTTTAAACACTGTCTTTAAATTTGACTATACAGATCAAGAATGAACTGGCAATCTTGCGCATTCAGTTACTGAGAGGTATAACTTTGATCAGGTTGAGATTGTTAACAGTTTTTTTGTTTAATTTTTGTGGATGCTTTTTCTGTGATTTGTTATGTTCTGTATGTTCTTTGTTGCTTATGGGAAAAAAAAAGGAAAAAAAAAATTGTAAACAGGTGTAGTCATAGAATGTTTGACGAGAACAACTAGACAAAACGTATTCAGTGCTCAAATTACCATACAACCTCAACCACACCTTTGGCTAGGAATTTCACTGAAAGAAATTTTAATTTTCATTCATCACTTGCTGAAATGTTTTGACTTGATTATGGACTAAGCAAGTTCATTGTATGTATTGGTTAATAACAAGACTAGGTAGGGAATTTTAGGCCAATGTTAATGCTTAACCTGGCACAGGCAGTATTTATCAAGTCAAAAATAGTAAAGTCGTCTGGTACTGATTACAATGAACAGGAACAACATGAACAAGGGAAGGAGTAAATGTGGAGACTGCAAGAGTCCTGTCATCAAGCCTCCTTGTTAACCAGCAGTAACTACAACATCCAGAGGCAAGATATTTATGGATTCCCCAAATAAAGCCATGGTCTTGATCAGTCTGCTACGCTCTAATTGTGAACCCGGGTCTCAATCGGTCTGCTACGCTCTAATTGTGAACCCCGTTCCTCTCATGTGTGTCCTCTTTGTCACGAAAAGGAAATATGAACCACTGATAGGAAATGATCATCAATGACGGCGGAGGGAAAGAGTTGAATTAAGAACCTGAGATTGGAGAGATCTTTTATACTCCACTTGAGAGGTTATAGTCATATGATAGTCTTACACAGTCCCAGGGTGAAAAAACATCACGTAATGCTTGAATATTGGGTCAAAATAACCTAATTTTAGTAGTATTTGAGTAAGACTGTGGCATTTAAATGATTACAATCTGAAAATTGAATTATAAGTTGTTGCAAACCGTTACCAAAACCAATGTTATGGTATAAATGCGCAAAAAAATAGTTAATGGCATGATATATCGACCCTGGTAGTCTTCCTTGAAAAAGGTTCTACCAGGGTCAAAATGTCAGGCCATTATGTATGTTTGGAGGGGTCATGGCCGAGTGGTTAAGAGCACCGAATTCAAACTCTGGTGTTTCTGATCAGCAGAGTGTGGGTTCGAATCCCCAGCCGTGACACTTGTGTCATGTAGGAGTGGAAGATGTAAATAAAAATAGGAGAGAAAAAACAAAAGGAAAACCCCATGTTTAATTTTGAGAGTAATCCAATCAAAATATGCAAAGGCTACAGTCTACATGGATCATGGTGGCAGAGGTGAAAAGCAGGGCAAAAACTACTGAGCCAACCTGAATGTATGACCTGTCATAGATGATAAAAGATTACGCTAAGTGCCTGATATACAAAGCAGTCTCACAGTGTGCATGTGTGAATTATTAAAGCACATAACTTTCTAATGTCTAATCAACAAAGACATAAATCAAATCTGATGGCAGTCAAACCACATCAATTGCAGCTGTATGTGCCCATTGAGTGCCCCCTTTAACAAGGTGCATATGTAGACACACCTAACATTAAAGGGTCTATGTACTTTTTGTAGAACAAAAAACACCATGTCTACAGATTTACACTAAACTTACACAGTTTGAAGATAATGATAGTAGAAAGCTTCCCTGAAAATATTACTTGCTGAGGTGCTGTAGTTTTTGAGAAATGAGTCTAAGTGATCATGAGACGAAAATTATTTTTGCACGTAAAAACGTATTTTCATGACATTGTTTTACTCATTTCTCAAAAACTATAGCACCTCAGCAACTAATATTTTAAGGTACGCTTTCTACTACCATTATCTTCAAACGGTGTAAGTTTAATGTAAATCTGTGCACATTGTGTTTTGTACTGCAAAAGTACCCAAATCCTTTAAGTTTACAGGTGGTCTAGCAAGCAGTCTAACAAGCGCTCTAATACATATGAGTTTTCTCCACCGCCTAACTGGTGCCATGTTAATTCCAATCACTTCCTGTGTCCTGAGCAAGATGGTTTCTACACACAGCTAGGAGGGGCAGGGAACCAGTTGGCCTCCTTGGATAAACCATAGGAATTGAAGTCATATATACTTACCTGTCAATGTGGGATTATACACAACAGGATTGTAGGTTTCATAACTTCTTCTTCAAGTTTTAATATCCAAAGTGTGACTCCATAATTGAAGGGGATGCTACAGCCACAGTATTAAAGACATGTGTTTTGGCCTTTTGGGGTTGATGTGTTTTTTAGCTTCATCAATCCTGATATTGTGGTGTCAGTGTCAAAAAATGTATCATAACATGCATGTTAGGATCTGCATCGCTGTTAAGTAGGGAGGTTTAGCTGCACGTGAACGTGAATGTCAGAAAATTTGGTTGTAAAAATCTCACATTTTAAGCAACGTGAAGTTACCATTTCTCAGGTCAGGTACCTACGTGCAGACATCATACATGAGCATGCAATAAGCCTGATGTGGTGACTTAACCTAGAAAGGGCACAATTTTCTAAAGTTTACGTTCATGTTTTTGCTGATAGGAGTGTACTGTTTGGGCATCTATGGAAAGCTCATGACTCTGCACGTTTATCCAATGATATCATTGTATCCAATGGAATCATTGGATCTAAGCAGCAGGTACCCGTCTTTATCCTTGCGGATAAAGACAGGGGCCGAGTCTACCTTCCTATGAACATTTCAAATCACTTAACAAAGAGTAAGACAAATTTTCCTTTATATTGGTAATAGTATGGGGTCATCTTGTGAACAGACCCATTTATGCAACAATGAGCTGGTGAACTACAGTGCCGTTTGTCTCCTGTACCTTTTTGATCTCAGGTTGGGCTATGTGAACGACCCGTGGGTCACCAGCAAGTGGGACTGGTCTGATTGGCTTGACATCTTCTTGGCTCTCCATGGTCAAACGAGGGCGCTTTGGAGCCATCACCTGCTCCGTCTCGACCTGTGTAGTGACAGGTGGTGCTCTAACTGGCTCAAAACTGTTTGGTCTATAGTACTCCGCACTTCTAGGAGTTAAATGACAATATTTGAAATGCATTAGGCCTATAGTACTCTCACTAGTATACTAGTAGTTTAACTTTTAGCAATGCCTTCATATCAAGGCAGGCAATTCCTATACACTTATAAACTCAGTTTATCATCAGTATTTACGGAACTAACGGATCTTGTAGCAAGCCTTTCAATATTCATCATGACAGATGCTTCAAATTGCTGAAACATATGATAGTTACATGAACATGTACATTCATTTGACAAGTTTATGTACATGTATAGATCTTAACCACTGTACCTGATTAAACTTACTTGGATATTAAATTCAGAGTTGATTAACTTCCTCTTGTCTAGAGTCAAATGAAGCACAACAAACCAACTCAGATAACAATACGTTTCAGAGAATTTCTATAACTTAACTTCTGTCAAAGGAAAAGGGGAATTGCTATGAAATCACAGGCCCATGAACATCAATTTTAATACTCTGTCTATAAGCTGTGCCCGAAAAGTTTGATTTACAGTTGCAGGACCATATGAGCTAATTGCAGGTAAACAATTTCTCTCTTCCTTCATTATTTCTGGAGTTCTAGCCCACCAGGAGATTGCAGACTATTTGGGGGGCATTTTCATGATTGTTCTAACCCCTGTGAAATTGTTCATGTACACAGAGTGCAATAAAGCGTTGGCAGCAGTAGTTGTGTGACCTCCTTTTCCAGCCCCTCTCATCCTCCCTTTTCAGCTCAACCCCCCCCCCCCCCCCAACTGTACACCCTTCAGTAATACCCTCCGATATTGAGGGAAACATGGTCATTGGTAAGTGGTGTTTTTTCTCTCTGACATGCTTTGTGTGTTTTTATGGTGATTCATTCGGAGCTGTCTTTTATTTATTTATTTGTTTATTTATTTATTTATTTATTTAATGAATATTTAATCTCTGTCTCTCACCGGTCTCGTTCTGTGGCTGTGTGACCTTGAAACTCTGACAGTAAAGATGGCCGCCTTCTAATCTGAGCATTAAAATGCTCTCCTCGCTGGTCACGGAACTCCATGGCTGCCAGCTCCTGATTGATGTATAAGAAAACATAAGAGTTAAGCAATGAAAACAAACTATGAAATAACAATTAGGTAAATTGTCGTTGAATGCATCGTTTGGTTCATTCCTGATTTCTGATGATATTAAATTAAAATGGCTTTGACTTTTACCTTTAGCCTGACAAAAAAATCCTTCTTGGAATGTAAAGACCCATAGCTGTTGAAATCCAATGATGTCATGTTTCATATTTCACTCTGAAAAAGTAAGGAGTTGACTAAAACATCCCCAGATGAAACTGTAAGGACCCATTTTTTCTCAGAATGATGTTATCAGATGTTTTGAATGTTACAATGGCAAGTTACACCATTTAAACATGAGGCTAGAGACTTAGAGTTTTTGTCCAACTCTTATCAATTCGAAAATGAGTACGTCACAAAATTTATTTCACATTTCCTCTTTAAGAATGAGCTTATTAAAATTAATTAAACTTGTTCCATGTACACAAAGAGCAGTGTGTATAATATACAACTTGATGTAAATTTTTACATGATCAATGAAAAACCGATTGAATCCGATTGCCCTTTCCAAAGTGTTTAGCTTATAAGCGGCTTATGAGCTGCAAAATTCACAAAGAGCCATTGTATGTGTCAGTACACCTCGAGTATGTAATCTAACATAATAAGAAAAAGATTTGGTTATGAACCCTTACATGTATGTTAAAATCAGGGCTAGAGCAGTCACTGCACCTGAAGGCAACACATTCATTCATGTGACAATAAATAGGATGGCAGAGAATCATACATCAGGGTAGCAATAAATCTGCACATAATGATGTAGACAGACCTGCATTTGTTTTTATGAGAGGTTTCTTTAATACAAAACTGAACAAAACACTAACACTGGCTTCAATTCAAATTGACTTGAACACTATCTACATGTACCAAGTATTATTCATCTGGGAAGCATGCATGTGTAGTAACTTGAGAACATGAAGATTAGTAAAGAGCAATAAACATTTGCACTTTATTTATATCTAGCGGAACTGGCTGTCAATCCTTAACCATGTTACTTAATAGCTGACAACATTGAACTATTTCTGTCTACAGCAAATCTGTTTATACATGTACCTGGATGTGCAGTGCTTTTCACTAATGCATGATTCAAGGGCTGGTTCAATATTTGTAATGGGTTTAAATTACTAATCTGATGACAGACTGTTGGGAAAGTCTAGGAAGTGGCAAAACTGAAGACGCCCCTATCCTGCCCCCTCCCCCAACTTTATACCAGTACATTAAACATGTGGAATTGAAGATGCTTGGACAACTGACAGTGAGTTCGTAGGTCACTTTAGGCTGATAGAAGTAACATTTCATGGTTCATTGTATTTGAATGATGGGGCAAGGCCGTTTTCATTTTGCAAAAGGCACTGATTCCCTGAGGATAATCTGAAGGGGTTCATGTATCAAGATGTAATGGTCAATATCAGGGTAACAGAGGTCATGACCTCTGTTGACATGTACATACAGACCTTATTCCCAACCGTGTACACTTCAGTATCAATTATGGCAAGTCACAAGTTAGTTACACATTTGGCTTCTTGGGTTGCACACGTCTGAAAATTATATGTGATAGTTTAAAACTTTAGCGCTGAAGTTTGAAACTTACAAGACGAGCTACATGTACTCAGTGCTCAAAACATGCATAGAAACTCATTGTAGAGTTGAGTTGAGGAAGGAGAGCTAAGGCTTAACTGTCAGTTTATGACTTATAGTGTCTTTGGATGTTTTCAATGGAGGGGTATAAATCTGAATTGGAATCAAGGTTTTTAGACAAATTGTGGTTTAAACTTGTCGGGGCCTGATTCACAAGAATTTTACCTCAAATTCGTCTCAATGATAATATCAAGAACCGGGCTTCAGTGTGTGTTTAAACCACTTGATTAAAAACCTCTTTACGCACTTTGATTCCCTTATTCACACCCAAAAGTGACTGTCACTTAATGTTGTTAGAGAAAGATTAGAGTCAAATCCATAGAAATAGGACCCGGAGAACACTGAACTCGGCGTTCTCCGGGTTCTATTTCTATGGTCAAATGAGTACTTTATTTGGAGACCCACCTGGTGTCTAGCAGCCTGAGAGGGATAAATGGCTGAGTAATGTTGACCAGCTGCAGCCATTGGAAAGCGTTGTTGCTGATCCGCTGGAGAGACATAGATATACTGAGGAATCTCTCGATGGGTCTGGGGACTCTGTGGACGAGGGCGCTTGTAGGGGGACATTGACTCCTGCAAGGGCTGCCCACTGGGGGCCCTGAAAGCAACAACAGAGACAAAGGAAACTCAGCAAGTTATGCAGCTGTCAAAAAAAACAAGATTTCTGTCACAACAAGATAACAAAAACCCATTACAAGTAATGATTACAAATTCAACTTTACTGAAAACAAACTCCACAAGAGATCAGGGGTCGAAATTAAGTGTATTTCCATGGTAGTCAGCAGGGCTAGTGACCAATAATTTTTAGTAGCCCTGATTAGATTTTGGTAGCCCGAAAGCCACGTTATGTCTCGCGTCACGGCTCAAACTTTACAATACACCAATAACATAGTTCTTTATTGTTTGTGATGATGATTTTTGCATTATTTTTCCACTAGCCCGTCGGGCTATCAAACTGGAAAAATCAGTAGCCCGGCTGTAAATCTGGTAGTCCCGGGCTAGCGGGCTAGTGGCAATATCGACCCCTGAGAGATGCATATTTTACATATACTTGTCTACATTTAAAAAAACCAACACTTTGTAAATTTTTATGTTCATAAATTGGTTTTATTTAAAAAAGGGAGTTATAGATTTATTTTTGGTTCCTGCTACTTTTAATGGCGAACCCAGGGTTACATGTACACAAGTAACTACTGTGCCCCTGACACCTCCATGGCATGTTTTACCATGATCAAATCATCAAATGCGGATAACAGTCCTGAATACACAATAAAATTATGTTTATATTTGTATGTAGATCTATTAAATAAATTTTGTTTATAAATGTACAATGTACTGTGCTAAAAACCTGGCACCAAAAAGCACACATCATTGAACAAGCCATTCCAAGGCAACCCAGAGACCAAAGGTTCTCATTATTCAATATCCATGAATGAGGCTATATTTAGTCATGGTCAATGTTGAGTCATCACTTTGCTTCTGTAGTCTGGGTACTGTATTGCAAAGGTTTATTTTGTACAGCAACAATAATGATTTATGTGTTTATGTCTAAAGTTGTATAACATGTTTAGTGTGCCAAATTGTACAATGTATGATTGCAATGATTAATAATTGTACATTTCACCACATTCAATTTTAAATTGTAGGAAAAGCATTTAGTTTATTTGACCCATTGCACACTGCACCTAACAAACCCTCTGATCCTAACTCCCTAAATGGTGAAAATGGTAAACGTGCTTGCACAGGTCCCAATGTCATGGCTCTGCTTACCGTAAGCACAGAATCGACGCTTACGGAAGCAGGAAACTCTGTGTTTACGGCAAGCGTCTTTCGCGGGTTAGCGGCTAATTTGGGCTTCTGCGCATGCGTACTTCACGTTACTAGGCTTTCTACGCTTACAAGGCTAGCGCAGAAATTCGGCGCTTGCACGTAAGCGGGGAATCGTGATCGTAAGCGCATAATTCAGCGGTAAGCAGAGCCATGAAATTGGGCCCTGGTTCTTACTGCGTTGTGTAATGGGTCATGTAGACTTGTTTTGTAGTTTATCCTCAGGCCTCAAGCAAACTAACATTATTGCATCTGATTGATCAACAACAGGTTGTCACTGCAACTTTACACTTGTGTGATAAAAAGATGTGTAGAATGGATCCTTTGAGATCTAAATCTTTCTTCTTCAATCCATGTACATATTTATGTACACTGTAAAATGTACCCCAAATCAGTGTATACGTACAATCCATGCAAGCACAACACACAGAAACACATCCATGAACTGCACTGTACTTTGTTTAATAATATAAAAACAATTGTATTTTAAAAATACTTTCTAAACAACACCGAGTGTGTTATCTATTTTCTTGTATAAAAATTATTCAAATTTGAATGGGTTTGTTTGTCAGAATTTCCACTAGTTGGTATCTTTTAACTGAAATACATATTTTTGGGGTATTTTAATATTGTTGAGAGTCAGCCCATGGCTGCCCACAAAATGTATCAAAATGATAACAAAACAAAACACTCAAAAACAATGACAATAAAAATAGTAAAAACAACAAATAATGTATCATGATCTGTTGCATTCATGATGTACGCTCACTACAGTGATGTACAAATCTGTAGATTCTGTTACGTTACACAATGATACAATACAACATATTTTATACACTGTACTATACATTGTTTAATGTGCACAGTTGCTGTCATGTAGACAACATGATGCAAGTTTTAACCCTCTTCCTACATCATAATTGATGATCGACATAGCCCATATAAAACACATGTCACAAAGTATTAAATGCATTTTCAATCCCACTAACTCCAACAATGCTCTTTAAAAACATAATAAATTGTGACAATAAATCATTGCACATAAAGCTGACAATTTGATATAATGGAAATAGGCCAAGCATGCTTGGCATCCATAATAGTGTGCATTCAAGCTTGATTCCATCAGACATAAAACTACCAGGGGAAAAAACCCTGCTGATCTTCCCTACGTGTACATGTAGTGCTTCATCCAATCATGTACAAGGGCTCTCAACGCCCACGCAGTTTGCCTCTTGACAGACAATAAGATCACTAAGACATTGCGTCTCAATGGATTTAACAATGGCAGGTCGTGCCTATTGCTAAAAGGAATATATGGCATTTTATCATACAGGTTGACAGACTATAGGCCTATCATTTAAAAAAATTAAATTTGCAAAAATGAACATGTACTGTTATTTTTTCTAACTACATGTAGTACATACTGTTCTGAAGACATTTAATGTTACTGAATTTTCTTCATCAAATTTATTTGTTTGGTTTATGTCCCTTTCTTGCTATTAGTTGATTATTCAATTGTTTTCTCGCCAAAAAAACAACAGATTCAGTAGTGTGGAACACCTCTATACATGTACATTGTATTACAAAAACTGTAAGTTTGTTTCCTGTGTTAAAGGAACGTTACAGAATTGGTAAGAAACAAAAATCGTGAAGATCACAGATTTACATAAAACTTACTTGGTCTATTAATGGTGATACTTCAAAACATCTTGAAATTTTTTTGTCTGAAATTTCATATTTGATGAGAAATAAATAATCTAATTTTGCATTTGGAGTTTATCGCTCAGGGAGCGTTTTATTAATTTTTGTTTTGGCACCGATGCAATGCAAAATTTGTAATCGTTTTTTTAAACGTTCTCTCGTAACCAAGACCGCCGATCGATCTCAAACTTCTACAGGTCTGTCAGTTTATTTATATATTGGTGAATTGCATAAAGTATTTAAACTGCCAGCAACTGTTTTGTTAGCAAAAACCAATTCTGTAATGTTCCTTTAATATTTATTATACATACAATAAGGCCTACATGTATATTCATGTATAAACAAATAATAAAAAAATCCATAATTGACGTGCTTTCTCACATGATAGGCATACAAATTTTAGCCAATAAACTTGAAACGAAAACAAGTGATTTGAATTTATATTTAATTTAAGATTCTATTTTTCAAGGTGCTGAACTTACTGTTGTCATGACAGCACATCAATAAACAATGCATTTGCAAACATTAATCAATACTGGCCAGACACTGTTAGCCTTGTGACTGGCTTTAGAGCGTTTCTTGACACTATGGTTATTACTCAAATTAATTATTAGCATAAAACCTTACTTGGTAATGATTTATGGGGAGAGGTTGATAGTATAAAACATTATTAGAAACGGCTCCCTCTGAAGTGGAGTAGTTTTCGAGAAAGAAGTAATTTTCAACGAATTTGATTTCTTGAGGTCTCGAAATCAAGCATCTGAACTTTGTGTGACAAGGGTGTTTTTTTCTTTCATTAGGCCCTATTATTTCGCAACTTCGACGACCGATTGAGCTCAAATTTTCAAAGGTTTGTTATTTTATGTATATGTTGAGATACACCAAGTGAGAAGACTAGTCTTTGACAATGACCATTAGTGTCGAATGTCTTTAACAGAAAGCCACATCAGCTGCAATCCACTATTCCCATAGCAACCAATATACAGCACTATACTCAGAGCTACATATCCCGTAGCAACAGCAGCTTCTAGGTACCTAATTGTTTACATAATGTACACGTATCCTATTGTTTTTGTATTGTGTGAGCTATGATTAAATATTGATTGCTTTTACTTCAAGTGCTTCTTGGTTTTTAAAAACTAGACTCTCTTGGTGATCCCCGGAACAGGAGGGAAAATAGAACCTTCCAGGGATCACCAAGGGAGTCATTGTTTTAACCATCACATTCGAGCCGTCAATATTGCTACTTCACATAATTTGCTATACAGCTACCATACATTACATGTACCTCCATAGCTTCACATGGTCAGATGGTACTTGTGTAACTGATCGAATGTATTTCTATACACACTGAAATTGCATTCAGAAAAACACACATTCAACATAATGACTTCAGCACCATCTGTGTACTAATTATGTACTTGCTCTAGAGTGATTTGTAAAACATCATGTAGGCCTAATTGTGAGCCCATGTTGAGTAGATGATTACATGGCTTCAGTTGATTATTGGTGGCACTGTGTACAATCTATACAATTGTATATGCATTAAATTTAACTGCTTCTTGTATTCTCCTAAATAAACAAACTTTAAAAGTAATTAAAAACAAATTACAAAAATCTACTAAAACTAAACTAATGTTTAATCCAATACATGTGTATCAAAAAGACTAAAATTCAGGGCAGCGCACCAGGTGTGTGGATTTCTGTACTAAAGGTTTCAAATCCTATAATTTTTGTTGTAAGAAAATGTATGCTTTTAACATTACATAGCATTACAAGCATACAATATTTATACAAAATAAATCAAACATTCACAAAAATATTCTAGAGAATAGTGTGAATGCATTTTATGAAATTTCATCAGTTGGCCGAAATTAAGACAGGGGGACTTCTACAGTTAAGTATATTTGTGGGTTTGGTACAGAGGCTGTGCATACAGTGAGCCTGCAGGGTCTTATATGGAGTGCAATTCTTCCACTGAACATGTTTCCCATACCTCATGGCTATGTGTCTGCGATACATTCAGATGCCGGCATATATTTCCTATCCCAGTGGATCACCATGTGGAGCCTCTTCGTCACACACTCTCTGGTAGTCTCTCTCTATTATTTCACTGTTGTGTAGTGAGCCTGCGGCACACCCCTTTAGCCTGTATGTTCACATGGATGTACATTGTACATACCCACATTGAGGTGTTTATGCACAGCCGTAGGGATGGCTCATCATCCACGTCTGTGCCGTGCACATCTATTCAATGTCAGTCAATCCCCTCTGTCCAGAATCCAATCCAGTATAATTGTATACCCTACAGGTACGTGTGTATCATGTACTGTACAACTGCACCACTCGTCATGTCACTTACGTGTACTACACTCCGTATGTAATGAATAATCAACTCTGATGACCAGGTAAACGTGTGTACACGCAGAATAACAGTGCATCACATCATATCACATGTGATAGGCTACAATCTGTTGAATAAGCTATAAGTTACATGTATATGTACAATGTATCAAGCCATCTGCCCCAACTTGACCTACAATCTTTAGACGTGTTCATCTCAACACAATTCCTATCCTGCAATGTAAGAGTCCAAAGCAGATTCCCCCTCCCCCCCTGTCCTAAAAATAAAAGTGTCCGGTTTCAGTTCCTCTTTTCATAATGTGCTAACAAGAATTGAGAAGGGTTTATTTTTAGTTTTGCTAGGAGCAGGTTTACATAAATGCACTATAATAATCAATAAAAAAATGTATCCACTTTTATCTTTTATTATGCATGAAGGTACTCTGCAGCGTGTACTAACATGTACCTAAAGCCACTGGACACTTTCGGTAAACAGTAATGTCCAAGGCCCACACTTCGTGTATCACAACTTCTATATCAAATAACAAACCTGTGAAAATTTAGGCTCAATCGGTCATCGGAGTGGGGAGAAAATAACGGGAAAACCCACCCTTGTTTCCGCACATTTCCTCGTGTCATGACATGTGTTCAAAATAAATTCTTAATTCTCGCTATCGAGAATTTATATTGTTTTAATGTTTTCTCAAAAAGTGAAGCATTTCATGGAATAATATTTCAAGAGAGGTCTGTCACCATTACCTTCTGTAAACCCTGTAAGTTATTTGCAAATCTGTGATTTTTTTAATTTTTTTTTTCTGTACCGAAAGTGTATAATGGCTTTAAGGGCTTGAATTTTGGAGGAAAATCCACAATACTGTGCAGGGCAATGTTAGACAAAACCTTCAATTTCAGGTTATTTCTTGGTAGTTTTGCACAGTTAGCCTATTTAACCCAAAAACCTGATCATGAAATAATACGGTGCACCATTGTACCTCATACTACATAATACTAAGCATGCTCTTGAACAGGCACTACAACATGTATGTGAAGGTCACGGGGTCAAATAAATACAGTCCAATGCAACTGGTGTAGTCAAAACAACATTTTGAATTGTTCAAAGAGACCATTGTCAATAACCAACAGATGGAAATGTTTTGACTTTTTTCAAAATTGTGGGAAAGTGGAAAGGAAACAACACAAAATCAAAGTTTCAATAAAGAAAAAAAGAAGAAAACTGTCCATCAGTCTACAATGTATGTCAATAGTAATGCTGTTGTTGATTTAAATTGTATATTGCTCAATGGTCATGACTTCACAAAATGATTTGTACATGTTCTTGTAAATCCAGACCAGAACCAAGCACTACGCCAACTTTTTCAACTTTGTTTTTGACAAACAAAGCAAAACAAATTTCCTCTTCAGTAGGCCTACTTGTGCAAGTGTTAATTTCTTTGATTCAAAATTGAGAAAAATTACAAGAAAAACCAATTACTATTCCTGAGATCTGCTTACCATAACACTGTACCTAAAAGCGTAAATTGTGGATACCACTGATCAATCATGACTACAGAGGTTGGCCTGGAAATCAAGCTGTGTTTATAAAAAGATCTAGTATTATGTGTGACATGTATACAGTACTATGTAGTCACACGTAGTGTATTCAATTAACTGGGTGAATCATGGGAATAGTGTATAGGGCCAAGCTATTCTGGATCACTGCCAATCTTGTCTTGGCAATCTTACAAAATAAGAATATTAAAAGATGCATTATTACAATATCACCATGCTACTTTACCAAACATGACAAATGATGGTTGGTGGGTCATATAAAACAAGTATTTCACTAATAACCACAACTGTGAAGCTGTTAATTAAAACCCTAACAGACCAAACCCTTCAGAAACATACTGCCCAAATCCTTCAATATCCTTCAGTTTGAAGTTGTCGTAAACCTTAAGTGTCCAAATCCTTCAATATCCTTCTCCTTATTGTAAATGAACATACTATCCCAAATCCTTCTAAATCCTTATGTGTTTATGATTTAGTTTAGGACTTTGTTGGGGCCCTTGGTGTATTATATTTGATATTAGGTCTCCAATGGTAAGAGCCCAAAACCTTCACAATCCTATTTTGGCCAAGCTACATGAGACCTAATACCTTCAAAATCCTCCTTTATAAAAATGGCCTAATAGCCCAAGTCCTTCTTAATCTCATCCTCATACAAACTCATAGTGTCCCAAAGCCTTCAAAACCCTCCTGTGCTGCAGATCACTAACAACCCAAATCCTTCTTTGTCATACACTTCAGCAATGAGGATATTGAAGGAGTTATAAAGATGGGGGTTTATAGTGTTTTGCAACACGTCTCAACCCAAAGTTCCCACTAGTATTGTATTATGTGTGTCCATCACTGGCAATAAAATATTTGATATTGGATTTCAACCAATCTAAAGAACAAAGTAGTGCGGGATTTGTGTTTTAAATAAACAAATTTGGTATGTGATTCATATAATCATACTAATATAGTACGCCAGAGAAATACTTATGTCTAAGATTTTTAAGTTAATAGCATCAATCCCAGAAATTAATCAGTGTTTATTGCTGCAATTAAACAAGAAATATTTTGATAACAAATATCACTGGTTGGTTTTAAAGGGTTCTAATTTTAAACAATACATTAAATGCCAAATTAATCCCTAAACATAATTTCATTGAGAACAAATTGTTTACTGCTTCTGTGAGCCCATTGTGTACACATTTACCTGTGAGTAACAAGTTCTATGTTGAAATGCAACAACTCTAATTTTGATACAGTCACCTGATACTACAGAGGTACAATTGCATTTTAAACAAAGCCCATCCTGTGATCAAAATACATCCAGCTGCAGTGCTGCACCTGAACAAAATGTTACTTGCAGTCAAATTTATTTCATGAACAGAGCATCATCATTCATTGTGTTCACATACATCATGTGTTTAAATTGTGACTTTACAGGCCAAGTCAAATCATGCAATTTTTTTATCACAATGGTGATGGCCCTGATATGAGGATTGATATAGCCTCAAGAATATTTGCATCCCTGTGTAACGGCGCCCTCTACAGTTCAATCCAAAAGCCATGGAATAGAGGATTGAAGAATTATCTCATAAATAAGATTTCCACATTTATACAACGTCTCAACCAACACTAATAAAAATTTGACTAACACCTTTGTTAACTTTTACTATCAATGCGGAAGATAAAAATCATATTTGCATAATATTTATGCCTTTTCATAGCAGATAATAGATTAATTGGAAATTTTTATAAGTTGCACTCCTGCACACAGATTTAATTATCCACTTTTACCAAATTTACAATGACAGAATGTATGGACCACAATACCACATCGAAAAATCCTACTCAGTAATAGGGGAACCCATTCAACCTTGGACTGGTTTGTTAACTTTGTGTATGACTGATACTTTATGTTGCTGTAAATGTATCTGTACATGTAAGTTAGCCAAGGTTGGACCATGGATGGACTCCCTGTCAGCGACGTCCAGTATTAACGTTTTGTACAATGTGAATAAAGATTTAACTAATGCTTGGTCAGATGTCTTTCTGTCTGCTTGTTTATCTGCCCAATTTACAAGATAAATATTGTTGGGTGATTGTTTTTGTGGTACATGTACATGTAGGAACTGTACTTGTGGGATTTTGACCACACATTGTTATTTAAAACTCCAACTTGTGAATCAGTTTGAGCATTTACTACAAAATGCCAGAGAGATGACCAATCAGGAGTGCCCTGTACATACAGTACACTATAGTTTTTACATAAAATAATACAAGATCTAATCTCAAAATTTGGAAAAAGAAACATGACAAACAACCTGAACCGTTTTTTTGCTGTGCACGGATTAGCAGTGCATTGTGGGTTCGGATCATTGATATTTTTCTTTTTCCAGGACGAAGGTGGGTGATTATCTGCACACGTCAGTTCGTCATAGAAAGAAAACAAATATGCGATCCGTGCTTTGTGTACTAAACACATGTCCACGCGTCTTGCAACCACGAAATACTGGTACCCTGTGCTAGCTTCGTGGTTTCCAGACGGAACAGTACAGATTAGTTACACACATGCATAAGCTTTTATATCGAGATATTCGGTATAATCGCGATTAATTAAATTTGACATCATCAGTCTTCAAACTCCCAGTGAAAGTTGTAGAAGAGACAGTTATAGCATAAGAGAGGTGTTCTAATGACCTATTCTTCTGGTTTTACTCCAAACCTATGGGGTGCAAAATGTCTCAGCTAGGAATACATCACGATATTGCGATACTAAATCGATATCGCGATATATCGATATTTTGATTAAAACCAAATCGAACCGATATCGAAATCGTTTCCAAATTAATATCGCGATATTCGATAATATCGTGATATCGCCCAAGCTTACACATGCATCAATGTTGTATTTCTGTGTTTTTTCCTGTGGTATCAATTGTTAAGTTTGAAAGGTGCATTTATTGAAGGCCTCAGAGACTCTGACCAATCAGAGTGTTCCGTCCACCTTTGGACTAAATCGCCATGCCCATGTGTACAAACCAAACAATGATTACAAGTCTGTGATTGTAGTAGGCTAATGACGGAGGGTTTATCTACAACTACAGTGGGCACTGTTTCAGCCAATAATGTATCGGTTATCAAGTCGACTAGGAACCTCGATGACAGACGTGGTCCAAAGTTTGGTCCAACAAACATCTGACCAAAGTTTGGTCCAACAAACATCTGACCATGATGGAGCGGATAACTTTCCGTATTGCGCCACCACTTTTTCACTAATTTTTAGTACAAAAAGGGATAGGCCTACTCATTTATTGACATGAATGATTCTTGATTGATGATTGTTTGAGGTAATTTAGAATTACAATTAGTTAGATACTACTACTACATTATTTCTTATCGAATGAAAAAGTGGTGGCGCCATACGGAAAATTTTCCTAAAAATTACATAAAATAAAATGGGTTTTTATGTTAGATTTTGGCAACCACCACCCCCCCCCCAGTCGACGTGTTTCACTTCTTTATTAGAAAAATTGTGTATGTTTGGTTACGTACGTTTTATTGACAACTCGTAATCAATTAGTTTCAAAAGTCATAAATTTGCGTAAAGTGCACATGTTGGATCACTGTTTCCCATGCTCACGTAACCAAATGTATATATTTACAAAAAATGTTCATAAAAGGATGAATTTATTACCTTTCTGGCGGTTGTCTGTTAGCCATAATTGCCTGAATGTAGCGCCATCTTTAGTGCAGTGACGTCAAAATAAATGTAGGTCACCGACCTTCACCTTTATGTCTGGATCCCAGTGTCATAGTACTCAGAACTCATGACAACAACAACATTATCCGACTGACTTATAAATTGGAATGGACGATTATTTTATAGGGGAAAATGTTATGATATTTATGTATAATCATGATGTACTACGGACAGATAACGGTTTAACAGATTTTGTTTAGCATGAATTAAAATTTTATCAAAGAGGTGTTTACATTACGTAAATACTTACTGGTATTCTAAGTTCTAGAAGCCTGATTTTATTTGTTATCATTAGCCCATCATTAGGAAATCCCTTCGCCCAAATATCTAGGCAACTCAAAACTACGCTATGAAAAATGGCGGAAGACAGCGGTGGACAAGACAGCAATGATCTTGGAACGGCATACTATCGTTCCAGAGATCCCATAAAGAATTTAAAAATCAAGTAAGTGTGGTTCTACAGAGTGGGCATGGATCTTGGTTTACTATTTCATTTTATGATTACCGTATTAGTAATTACGGTTTGGGTTGAACGCCAAGCGGATGTGCTTGTTTTTCATATATCCTCTGCTTACCAGTTATCACGCTATTATGCCTTTTTCTTTGAGTTGGGAAAAAAATAATGATGCCATATATCAACCGATGCCCTAATTATCTTCATTTGTTAATACGAAGTATGCAAACATATATTAAAACTTGATGGACATTAAAATGTTCACACCACACACCGATCTTGGATGACTTCAACTGGCCCCATTTGTTTTGAGTTTTTCCTGTTTTCACGGCAAACGAGAAAGTATGATTTCCCGGTGAAGCCATACATGGAAGAAACATCTGCAGTGACTACAAGTGTTCTTTGAGACTCTGTGTATGACTGTATAGCCAGCAGTTGCCTTCATTTTATTCAAAATATTTTTTTATTAAATTTTTAAAATTACCATGGTAACTTGCAAAAAATTTTAAAAAATAAAAAAAATATAAAAAGTGTGAATAATTACTGGCTTCAAAATCTGATTTCTATTTTTTTTTTTTTTTTTTCTTAATATTTATAATAAAGCGTATAAATAAACAGTGATAATTGAATCAACAAGCTGATGTTTAAATTTTAATATAAATAATAGTATTGATACGAGGGTTACAAAATAAAAATCTCCAAAAATATTAGAAAATGATATAAGGCACATGGCTTCTTTAAGCCTCGGTATTTTTTTTCAAGAATGCTCAGCAAAACATTCAGTCACATGATTTTGATCATCATGAATTGTGAATTGAAATAGCGTTTGATGAAACTTTTTCGGTGGGCAAATATTTTTATATGGCCTCAACATTATGACATATTTGTGTACCTTGTAGAAATGCCTAAAATACCAAACTTTTTGCATTTACAACTTGTAATACAAGTGCAAATGACCAGTGGAGCCTTACGTGTTTCTAAGTTTAGGTCAAAGAAGAGGAGACTCTTTGCTTGGCGAATAAAACCACACAATTTTTATCTTGGGACTGTTTACATCACGCACAGAGAGGTAAAAGATTTGCCACGATATTAGGGACACCTCGAAAACAGGACCTCCTACGATATATTAATAATTTTTTTCATATTCGTCATTGACACAACACCACCATGGCCATGGGGAAACTGACAAAGAATTGACTAGAGTGGGATTCGAACTAACGACCTCCGGTTAACGTGCCTGCGCTCTACCAACTGAGCTGTCTAGCCCTATTGGCGGTGTCCCTATTTTGTCAATATCTTTGGGGGTTCTTTGGTGATATTATTTTATAAATCATTCTGCTGAGTCTGACCTAGTTGCGATAACGTAACCCTCCTCCCGACGGCCGCCAGGCCGGAGGGTTACGAGTTTGTTTCGAGCGGAAACGGTTGATCTGGTCCAACACGTACAATTTCGACAGCTAGTCACCAGATTTGCCCCATTTTTACCACTTTTAAAAATCACGACACAAATTCTGAGGGTATGAACTTAATCCGCAAATCTAATGCAGCCTGCCATAATACTCAAAACACCATTTAGGAAATATTTCGAAGAAAAATGGACAAAAACTTACCAGATCCCGGAACGAATTCCCAGGTTTATATTTTGAACCTGTCGATGCTTTGCAAACGCATTATTTTGTTGTTGGGCTAAACCATTCTGTAAAAAGGATGTTACAATGTTGCAGTGCGTTTGCGCACTGTTCGTTTGCTTTGCACGCCGTTCACTCATAATGGCGCGCACGCACTGTAGCACTGCAACATTGTAACTCCTGGGATTTCGCTCCGGGATCTGGTAAGTTTTTGTCCATTTTTCTTCGAAATATTTCTTAAATGGTGTTTTGAGTATTATGGCAGGCTGCATTAGACATTGCGGTTTAAGTTTGTACCCTCAGAATTTGTGTCATGATTTTTAAAAGTGGTAAAAATGGGGCAAATCTGGTGACTAGCTGTCGAAATTGTACGTGTTGGACCAGATCAACCGTTTCCGCTCGAAACAAACTCGTAACCCTGCGGCCTGGCGGCCTACGGGAGGAGGGTTACGTTATCGCAACTAAGTCTGACAGTGACATTCACTTGACAATTGAATAATCATTGTGTTTTTTTTGTTTTTTTAAACTCACATTTTTCAAGATTGAAAACCAAACTTATTTTGTTATAAACCTTATTTCATTGAGGCTGGGAGGCCGTAATAATTCTTAAAGGAACATTACAGAATTGGTTTTGCTAGCAAAAAAGTTGCTGGCAGTGTAAACACTTTATTTAATCCAACATGACATAAACTGACAAACCTGTAGAAGTTTGAGTTTGATCGGCTATCTCTATCTGGGTCACGAGAGAACCTAAGAATTTAATTATTTTAACAAGTTTTTGAGTATGCGAAATGGATCATCTGGACCCCTGGCATAAGTTTTGAGAGTTCAAAGAACACAAAGAGCTGAATTTTGGCGAGATTTGATTTAAAAATAACCCTGAAAATTGGGAATGTAAAAAGGGTAAAACGGTCCGCTTGTGTTGTTAGATTTGATGGCCTATGAGATTCGTGGAGATGATAGCGGCACGATAGGGGCCTCATAGTTCTAGGAGTAATCAATGGTATGCTGCTCTCAACCCTGGTCCTAGTTGCGAGGAGGGTTACGTCAGGAGGAGGGTTACGTTATCGCAACTACCCTGGTCCAAGTTAATTATTGTATTGGGGAGAATTTTTACATGAGAACAAAACTGTGTCAGTTTCTGTCAGGACAGTTAGAGTAGGTATACACATTCAAAGCGGGGACCTATAACAAAAGAGGACAATAGGGTCCATGGTTTGGGAAAAGTCCACAGTTGGAAAACGTGTACAAAACCAAACGGAGCTGTTGCAAAAAAGTAAGAGTATAAACAAAAGAGGGACAATAGGAGGTCAACGGTTGCAGGCGTAAACAAGCTTGTAAGTATTTATTGTACATGGCCCATCTGTAGTAATTGATCAACTATGCATGCACTGGGATTACCAAACCAACACGCCTCCCAGAGGGGGTCATATGCCTGCTCCATTAATGAAAGTTCAAAAAGGGTAGGCCCTATTTGTATTTATTTGCTCTTTATTTTCTTCTTCTTAAAGAGTACACCTTAAGCGTGTTACAGGAACCAGTCTAGTCCCAACAGCTTTTGGCAATGATGAGGCAGGTCCTAGTCAAGAGGGGATGGCATTGAGACCAATGGGAAGTAAACATTCCATTAAATGTAGGTATTCATTTGTTGCACGAAGATATTATATTTAAAGGAACACGTTGCCTTGGATCGGTCGAGTTGGTCTTTGAAAAGCATTTGTAACCATTTGTTATAAAATGCATTATTGGTAGAAAGATGTTGTAAAAGTAGAATACAATGATCCACACAAACATGCCTCGAAATTGCGTGGTTTTCCTTTTACCTCATCAACTAACACGGTCGGCCATTTATGGGAGTCAAATTTTTGACTCCCATAAATGGCCGACCGTGTTAGTTCGCACAGTAAAAGGAAAACCACGCAATTTCGAGGCAAATATGTGTGGATCATTGTATTCTACTTTTAAAACATCTTTCCATATATATGCATTTTATAAAAAACGGTTACAAACCCTTTTTATAGACAAACTCGTCTGATCCAAGGCAACGTGTTCCTTTAAAGGCAGTGGACACTATTGGAAATTACTCAAATTAATTATCAGCATAAAACCATACTTGGTAACGAGTAATGGGGAGAGGTTGATAGTTTAAAACATTGTGAGAAACAGCTCCATCTGAAGTGACGTAGTTTTCGAGAAAGAAGTAATTTTCAACGATTTTGATTTCGAGACCTCAAGTTTAGAGTTTGAGGTCTCGAAATCAAGCATCTGAAAGCACACAACTTCGTGTGACAAGGGTGTTTTTTTCTTTTATAGTTATCTCCCAACTCCGACGACCAATCAAGCTAAAATTTTCACAGGTTTGGTATTTCATGCATATGTTGAGATACACCAAGTAAGAAGTGATAATGTACAATTAATTTAAGTTTTTACCCTAAACTGTTACTATAATACAGCACTGCATGTCTTAAAGACACTTGACACTTAAAGTTATTGTAAAAGACCAGTCTTCTCACTTTGTGTATCTCAACATGCATAAAAAACAAATCTGTGAAAATTTGAGCTCAATTGGTCGTTGCGAGATAATAATGAAAAAAGAAACACCCTTGTCACCTGAAGTTGTGTGCTTTCAGATGCTTGATTTCAAGACCTCAAAATCTAATTCTGAGGTCTCAAAATCAAATTCGTGGAAAATTACTTCTTTCTCAAAAACTATGTTACTTCAGAGGGAGCCGTTTCTCACAATGTTTCATACTATCAGCTCTCCATTCGTAACCAAGTAAGGTTTTATGCTAATAATTTTTTTGAGTAATTACTAATAGTGTCCACTGCCTTTAAAGGGTCTGTGTACTTTTTGTAACGCAATGTCCACAGATTTACATTTAACTTACACACTTTGAAGATAATGATCGTAGAAAGCTTCCCTGAAAATATTAGTGTAGTGTAATAGTGTATTGAAAATAATTTTGTTAATTGTTAATGAGACGAAAATTATTTAAGCATATCAAAAAGTATTTGTATGACATTTATTTACTCATTTCGCAAAAACTACATCACCTCGACAACTAATATTGTAAGATAAGCTTTCTACTATCATTATCTTCAAACCGTGTAAGTTTAATGTAAATCTGTGGACATTGTGTTTTGTGTTACAAAAAGTACCCAAATCCTTTAAGGATTTAGCATCCATAAGCGCCTTGAGTAGGTATCGAACCTCTAAACACCTGCCTTCTAGAGCAGTGTCTTAACCAGTAGACCATGGAGCTTTCCTGAGATGGCAAAATCAGTTTGATTCATTAAATTGGAGATGCTGCAATTTTTTTAAAATACTGATGATTTGTTTATCTCATTATACCCATCTGTACAGCTCAAGCCAGGCCAGAAGACAATGAAATATTTACCTTTAAATGGCAGCAGAAGCTGTTCAGTTCCAGAGAAGTGGATTTGTACAGAGATATGGGTAACTGTACACGCCCTGTGGAAGAGAAATATCATCGAGAGATCACGGCTCTGTATGAAGGAGATGGAAAACCTACTGCGCGTCTCTTCTCATATGTTGATCATGATTCATTTGCCAGCATAGAGGAGGTATGTCAACACAGAAAGCTTTAGAGCTGACTTCAGTCGGTACAATTCTAAGCATCAAGGAAAGTAGCTTATATTTGGAACTGGTTTGACCTCAGCAAATCCAGACTGTAGTTGTACATTTATGAACATATCAACAATTTGTTCTATTTCATATTTCGTTTCCAAAATAATTGGTGTTAAGAGTCTATGTAATTACTATGTTATTACTATTTTATTACAATGTTATTACAATTTGTCCTATTTCATACGTCATTTCCAAAATAATTGGTACTACCGGTGTATGTTATTACTAGAGTGACCCATTTGTGTAATTGCTAATAAGCAAACTTTCTTTTAGAGTCAGTTCTAATTAAAGATTGATGAGATCTGATTGCTTTCTTTTTGTCCAACTTAAGCAAAATATGGTGACAACATCTTGCAATGAGAAGCCAACCTTCCTAACCAAGAAGATGGAGAATGTGCGTAGGAGGAAACAAACAGACAGGAGAAGAGATGGGTAAGGATTATCTCCAACCTCCTCCCCTGCCTCACTCCTGGCCTCTTGCCTTCCACTATCGTTCAAGCAAAGTTGGTCCAAGTATTGCTATCCAAGCTACTTGTCCTACACAGGTAAATGGGTTGCTAAACAAGACAACCACACTCCCTCCCCTCCATCTAGAAAGTGGTTTTGCAATGAAGTTTGCATTCACACAAGCAAAGATTAATCAGTGAAAACACTTTCTTAAATACAGGATTTTCAGTTCCAGTTGGAATCGATTTCTGATTATCAGTTCCAGTTGGAATTGATTTCTGATTTTCAGTTCCAGTTGGAATTGATTTCTGCCTGACGGCTTTGTGAAAATATTTGCATGTTTTGAGTCAAAAGCAAAAAACCTTACACCAAGATATTCCTTTTGTCTATTTCTTTTTTTAATAAGAATTTGTTTTCAGTGTGACTCAAAGCAGTAGTTCCAGCAACTGACTTTCTTTTTAGACGATAAGAGACTGTATTTAAAATTTGTTAGAAAAAGAAAGAAATATTCCTCTGAAAGGTGATAAATGATCGTAAGCTTGGGTGTGATCCTTGGTTACTTGGCAGTTGATGGCTTCTTTCTACATATATTACCCCAGAACAAGGATATTGACAAACTAGGGAGATCGTCAACATAGGGCTAGATAGCTCAGTTAGAAGAACGCCAGTACTTTAATTTGGAGGGCGTTGGATCAAATCACTCTCTTGTACATTTTTCTTTTATCAACCCCAAATCAAAGGTGATAAATGTTGATATTTTTTAATATTTCCAGGTATGGTCAGGTCAACTCTTTTCAGCCCAAAATGAATCCGGTTGTCGAGGATCCATCTGATGAGCATAAACGCAGTGCTCATGTCATCAACACACCAGTACAAACCATGTACATCATGGCTGATCTCAGCTCTGTAGAAGAGTAAGAAATGACCTTTATCTTAAAGACACTGGACACTATTGGTAATTGTCAAAGACCAGTCTTCTCACTTGGTGTATCTCAACATATGCGCAAAATAACAAACCTGTGAAAATTTGAACTAAAACGGTCGTCGAAGTTGCGAGATAGTAATGGAAGAAAAAACACTCTGTTCACACAAAGTTGTGTGCTTTCAGATGCTTGATTTCGGGACACCAAAATCTAATTCTGAGGTCTCGAAATCAAATTCAAATATTTTAGTGGAAAATTTGTTCTGTCTCAAAAACTACGTTAATTCAGAGGGAGCTGTTTCTCACAATGGTTTATACTATCAACAGCTCTCCATTGTTTGTTACCAAGTAAGCTTTTATGCTAACAATTATTTTGAGTAACTACCAATAGTGTCCACTGCCTTTAAGCTTCTTATGATTTAAGAATTCTTCATGCTTTTTCAGTTTGGTGTTTTTTTCCCTGATTTTATTTGTCATAATTCTCTCCCCTCCTCAAGTTAAAAAAAGAGCGGATATTTGAACAACTCGGCAAATGCTTTCTCGGATGTCATAGAGGTCGTTGTGGGCATAGTTTGGTCTAGTTGGTCTAAATGTAAACCCTGTCATCTTGTTGAGAATCTCCATATTATTGTTGGATTCAAAAACCGTACTTACAGTGAAATAGATGATACTTTGACATGAGGTGACATTTTGGAATTTTCTTTTGCAGTGAGTCTACAATTCTAGATGAGTATATTCTATGCACCATAAAGGTATGTCTGTCAGAGGATGGCTCTCGTAGCTTAGTTCTTTTAAATTGTTTTATCATCAACTATTAAGGTGTCTTTGGATTTGGACAATTTTGGCAATTAAAACTGTTTGTTATAAAATTTACTATGGTTTGAAAGATAATTTAAAGTAGGCTATAATGATACAAATAGATTTCCCTTGAAATTGTGTGGTTTCTGTTTAATTTATGACTGAACACAGCCCACTATTTTATTTTGAAGGGCCAAATTTTCAACTCCACAAAATGAGGCAATTTTGTTTGTTTTGATTACTCACTTAATAAAGCACAGTGTATATGTTTGAGTGCATGGATAACCATTTAAGAGCAATTCCAAACAGCGAAGTGCTAGAGATATAAAGACAGTGTGCCCCTTAAAAGACAAGAAAGGCAAAGTCCAACAGACCGATCCATGAGGCTCCGCCCTCGGCCCTCGTGTGAGCAAGAACATGTGAGCTTCTCCGATGCCATTCTGCACAACTCAGCTGCCCTTCAAGCATACGCGCACACATGTCAGACTTTATTTTGTCAAACTTTTGGTGGCGCAATGGGTTGTGATCGGTCAGTACGCAATGGGGCAAAGCTTAATGGATCGGTCCTTTGTTTTGTTGCACTTCATCAATCAGGGATCTTAGTGGTTTTATATCCAGACTAAGCAGATCAAATCAACGTATTATTGATATATTTCTTTACACAACAACACTCCTGCTATGAAGCTTGTAAAATGTACATCTATTCTGTCCTTGATGTTGTTCTTTCTCTCCTTTAGTATGACACACATGGTGTACTGTCTCTAACTCCAGACTTCAACCATCATCGTTCCCCATACACCATTGTAACTGAGTCTACTCGGCGAGATACGTTTGAATACACAGTACAACTTGCCTCTCAGGCCATGGGTCAACGAGATCAGGACAGGGAAGCTAAGATGTTTCGGGAGTTATATCAGAGACATGTGGATTATATGGGAGCTATGGTGGGACATGACTTTGAGCAGGTGAGAATGGAATCACTCCTTTGGATTGATGTTGGCAAATAGAATAGATCAGTTGGTGGAGCACTGGCATGTAAATTCATGAGGTCACAGGTTCAAATCTGGTTCTAGTCAAACTATCTGTGTTCATCATAAAATTTACCAATACTATATTTAAGTAGGATTTGAAACTTTGCATGGTGGAAATATGATATGGAAAGGTTTGCGGTAACACCATTTAATGACTATCTCTACTGAGTTGGGGTGGTTCTGAAAAGAACCATTGGTTTCAACTCGACGTGTCGATCAGTATGCTCTGATCGTCTTCTGGAGATAAGAAAAAAGAAAAAAAAATATTGCATGAGAATTAGTGCTGGGTGAAATTTTGATATTCGGATACCGCTTGCCAACTATCCGAAATTAACCGGATATTCGAATATTTTTTTCCGCCGCTAGAGGGCGCTATTAAAACAAAATTTAAAAAATTAATATTAAGTTTTGGTTTTTTTTGCCGCTAGAGGGCACTGTTCGTTTGTGAATGAGATCGTATGGGCGGATTGATATTAGTTTTAGACAGTGTCACTCGGTTCATTCATTAAAATAACCGGATCTAATTTAAAGATGGCGATTTGCTTTTTCTTTTGATCGTGATTGACTCTACATGAAGGAAAACTTTTGTAATCTTTGAACAAATTACGTCAGAAATGTCATTCTTTTAACTCTTCACGGAGGTGAGCATAGTTAAATACTTTATTTATGCTGTTTTAATAGAAGTTTCATAAGGATTCAGACAAAACATTCCTATCAGTTGTCGCCCGACGTCCGCTGATATTCGGATATTAAAAGAATATCCGGTTACTTGGTTGTAATTACAGAACTATCCGGTTTATAAATAGGTATTCGCGCCCTATGCGGATATCCGGTTAAGAAAAAAAAGGCATTCGCGGTTACGGATAGGAAAACCTATTCGCCATTAACCGGTTATTCGAATAATTCGCCCAGGCCTAATGAGAATTCTGACAGAGTTGGCCATTACTTTAAGATCTAGGCAACCCAAATATGAAATTTAGAAACATTGATATCAGACATTTTTTTAACAAGAGAAAATAATGAGGTTATAGAAAGCAGAGATTAATAATCTTTTCTTATTCCAGGTTATATCAGGAATATTGAGGTTACTTGTTTATGGTGAGATCATATCAGCCAAAAACTACGAGTATGATAATCTCTATGTGCACTTTTTTGTGGAACTCCCCAAACGTGAGTATGACTTTAAACCACTTGCTATGGTATGAACAATTGTATTACTACATGACAGTTGTAAACACTAGACTGCAGGCTTGAGGCCAATGATTGTAGCATTGAGCCTTTATAGCGCACTATAGCAGTCCTGTGTTTTCCATTATGTATCTTCCAATGCTGTTGAGTTTTAAAGTATACTCGCCTATAGTACAGATGAGATAAATCTTCTTTAAAGCCATTGGACACTTTCGGTAAACATTATTTTCCAAAGGCCTACACTTCGTGTATCACAAATTATATATAAAATAACAAACCTGTGAAAATTTAGGCTCAATCGGTAATCGGAGTCAGGAAAAAATAACGGGAAAACCCACCCTTGTTTCCGCATGTTTCGCCGTGTCATGACATGTGTTTAAAAAAAATCCGTAATTCTCGATATCGATATCGAGAATTGATAATTGTTTAAATGTTTTCTCAAAAAGTAAAGCATTTCATGGAATAATATTTCAAGAGAAAACTTTTGCCATTACCTTCTGTAAACCCTGTAAGTTATTTGTAAATCTGTGAACTTTTTTTCTGTTTTTCTGTTCCAAAAGTGTCCAATGGTTTCTCATAGCAAGCACCCTTGTTAACATGTTTTCCACAGGCATGTGAGCTATGGACCTTTATCACGGTGTTGCCATTTTGATTTTACTCCATTCCAACTCATTGTAACCTGAAGCTGAACGAAATAATAGTCTGGTGCCGTGTTTGCACAATGGATGTAAGCATTCATTACTGTTGTTGGAATTAGGGAACATGACCAAGATGGTGACAGCGTAATAAAGGTCTATAGTGATTAAGTTCACTAATGAGGCATTCTTGGTTTCACTCCCATTAAGATATCATAATAACAAGAGAAGAATGACATCTACATTTGTCAATGTGTAATATAGATTGGTCAGCTGACAGATCCCAGCAGCTCTCCGGCGTCACACAGACATGCAGCACAAAGGAAGTCAACAGAGTAAGATTATCCCGTAGATTGTTAAGTAGGATTTAAAACTTTGCATGGTGGAAATACCAAATGGAAAAGTTTGCGGTAACACCATGAAATGACTATCTCTAAATGAGTTGGGTTGGTTCTGAAAAGAACCATTGGTTTCAACACGATGTTCGGTCTTTATGCTCTGATCGTCTTCTGGAGATAGTCATTACAAGGTGTTACCGCAAACCTTTCCATATGATAGATTTTTTGTTACTGTTATTTATATCTGGCAGTACTTATTTTTCACTTGTGCAATGTGTGCTATGAAGACCACCACTAGGATCAACAGAGAAATAAAACTTTTTGCAGATCTTGTCTTAAATAAAATAAGCAGTTTCGTTTTCAAATTAGCTGGCCTTTGTTGCAACACGGCAATGACCCTGCCGGTTTTAAACGGCCGTTTAAGAACTCGTCGCTACCCTTTTATTCCCTTTTGGAAGCATACACATAAAGACATGTTTTCACAACATCCACAGAACAAAAATGAATAGTCATATTCGTTGGTACTGCTTCTTGGTATTGTAGGAGAATACGAACATTCATATGTAAGTTCATTGTTACTGGAGGAGAATATGACTATTCATGAATATGTTGATTGTTACTGGAGGAGAATATGACTATTCATGAATATGTTGACTGTTACCGCAGGAGAATATGGATACTCATGAATATGTTGATTGTTACTGCAGGAAAAAGTGAATATTCATGAATATGTTGATTGTTACTGCAGGAGAATGTGAATATTCATGAATATGTTTAATGTTACTGCAGGAGAATGTGAATATTCATGAACATGCTGATTGTTATTGTAGGAGAATCTGAATTTTCATGAATATGTTGATTGTTACTGCAGGAGAATATGAATATTCATGAATATGTTGATTGTTACTGCAGGAGAATGTGGCATATTTCAGTTACCCATTTGATGTAGAGCTTTGTTACCGACATGAAGAGGTGGGTCAAGATGGTGATAATCAGGAATTACTACCTCAATGGCCTCAGATCTTCCTAGAGGTACTGTCTATTGATACCTGGCAGCGTTATCGCACAGAGGGCTACGGGTACCTGACCATTCCATCAAAACCAGGTAGGTACAATTTACTGCTAGTCATTTTTTTAATATTTGTAAAGAAATTACTTCTCAGGAGTTGCAATGTTTCTGGAATGTTTTAGGTGTATAAACACACCTAATGAGTATTTATTAGTAGTGCATTTGCCTTAAGGGTGCGCAGGCAAATGGAACCACATGAGTGACACCAGTTGCATTATTGCTTTAGATATCTGCGGAAAGGTTCCAACGATTACATATCACATGTCACATGTTGGTGAACCAACGTGAAGTGACATTGATGCAAAAGGTCCATTATTATGCTACTATGCACGCCTTCAAATCATATTTTTGTTGTGTATAAATATAATTCAAATTCCGTCCATATAGATCCTTGTCATTTAGATAACTAAATGTATAAAACGAAAAAACACCCTTGTTGCAAAGAATTGCTTGATTTTAGATGTATGCTTTTTCCCATGCATGAGAAAGGCTTTCTCTTTTTCAGGATGAAAAATGACCTCTTTCTCTGATACTACATTACTTCAAAGGGGATTGTTTCTAACAATGTTTTGTAACAACAATTACATCTCTCCAGTGCTCTTTAGCAAGTATTTTGTATGGACATTGACTTGTAGATTAATTACCAAAGGTTGACCCTGCCTTTAATTTTGGTCATCTAGGTATTCACACCATTGAAGTACAAACATGGCGTCCGTGTGGCCGTAATGTCTTTGACAACATGCGCCGATTCTTCATTGGCGGTTCACCCGAACTGGAGGACCCAACCTATATTTCTATCCCGCCAACACATGAGGGCGCTGTGATGAGCCGATTTGGTTTCCAGACAGAGGCAACTGGGAGTGTAAAAGTGAAGTTGAATTTACTGCAGCAGAGTCAGTGAGTGTTGAAATTATGAAAATACCCTGTTGCATAAAGACATGAGATAATGAGTGGCAGACTTAGGAACTAGGTAGATATACACAATTCCACAATGTGCATTTCCAGGATTTGACCTTGTAATCTGCTGCCACCTTATGTCTCCCAAAGCCTCCCATTGAATTGGCACATGAATAAGACTGGGTCCCTGTCTTTATCTGCAAGGACAAAGACAGGTCCCTGCTCCTCAGATCCAGTGATTCCATTACAATGATATCATTGCATAAATGCAGTTATTAAAAGCTACCTTAGCTGTGTTTGATTTGATTGGTCTTAGGTCACGTTGGTCACCAATCAAAACACAGATATAGTAAGCTTACTTTCGTTCATCTGCATGTGGACGTGTCCACAAGTGTGGTATAGTACTGCATATGGATGTGGATGTACGTGCATGTAATGTTGATGTACGTGTTGAATGTGTGCGCATATTTATGTGAAATGAATGTAGGTCAAAGGTGAATATACAAGCCGGTTTGGAGTCTGGTCTCTGGCGTTATTCACGAGCCTCGAAGTGTGACGTCAGATGTTCAGGCTACGTAGCACAACAATTGCTATTTTCTTGGATGTCGGACACTTCGTACCTTTGCCACTTCGTACCCGGGACACTTCGTACCTTTGCCACTTCGTACCCTGGACACTTCATACCTTCGGGACACTTTGTACCGTAACCAAATTGGTCACTTCGTACCGTGGGCGGGGTACGAAGTGACCATCAGCTGAGTCACTTCGTACCCTCAGCCGCGTCACTTCGTACCCTCAGCCGCGTCACTTCGTACCCTCAGCCGCGTCACTTCGTACCCTCAGTCGCGTCACTTTGTACCTTCATTAAAATGTGTATTCCTAAATTTCATGTTTGTTGAGATCAAAATTAATAATACATGTATGAATTATATTTTTGTTTGAATATTATGTAAATGTCAATTTTAATGTGAAATTAATATTTTGTATAAGTTAATTATTTTAAAGTCAAACAATATTTTAAAATCAAACAATCACGCAATAATAATAATAATAATAATAACTTTCGATTTATATAGCGCCTAATAATTAACACTTAATTCTCTAAGCGCTTTACAAAGAAGTACACTATAAATCAACAACAACATAAATATATATATATAACAAATAATACCACTACAAGCATAACGATACAACAATACAAGAACGTAAACTATTGTAAGAAAAGGTGCGTCTTTAAGGCACTCTTGAAATCACCAAGGGAAGATGTTTTCCTGATCGTCAAGGGCAGAGAATTCCACAGAGTTGGAGCCGAAGCCACAAAGGAACGGTCTCCATAGATATGCATATTGAAAGGGTGTACTGCAAGGAGGTGTTGTGACGATGATCGAAGTGTACGAACTGGATTATGCTTATGAATTAGATCTGACATATAAGATGGAGCAAGATTATTCTGGGCTTTAAAACACATCATAAGAATCTTAAAAACAACACGTTTTTCTACGGGCAACCAATGAAGTTTCTTTAGAAGAGGAGTGATGGAATCTCTGGAACGAGCACCCACTATTAACCTTGCTGCTGTGTTTTGAATTCTCTGTACACGGTTTAATTCCTTTTTCGGAAGGCCATACAACAATGAATTACAATTATCAACATGTGACATTATCAAAGCATGAACAAGTATATTAATAGATCTACTATTTAGATATTGCCGGATCTGTCCAATTTTCCGAATGGCTATGAATGCCAACCGACAGGTTTTAGTGATGTGATCAGACATTGTGAGGTGCTTATCCATGATTACACCCAAGTTGCGTGCCTTACTAACTGCAGGAATGTCAACTCCATCAACAGTGATAACAAGAGCCTCCAAAGGAGGTGGAGCAAACTTAGATATAAAATGTACAATTTCAGTCTTGGATGCATTGACAAGTAACTTGTTTCTGGTCGACCAAGAAGTAATGTCGTCAATGCACCTGTTAATACGACGTGTGGCAATCTCTCTGTCACCTGGTGAGAATGTTAAGTACACCTGAATGTCATCTGCATATATCATGGAATGAAGTCCATGAGCTTTGATGATATCATATATAGCGGCAGTATACAGTGTGTAGAGGAGAGGTCCCATAATAGAGCCTTGCGGAATTCCACAGTTGTCTTCGACAGAATAGGAATGTTGGTCCCCAATTTTCACAACATGAGAACGCTCCGAGAGATATGAAGAAAACCACTTGTGAACCAGGCCTCCAAATCCATACCGCTTTGTGAGTCGGATGAGCAAGATGGCATGGTCAATGGTATCAAAGGCCGCACTATAGTCCAGTAATACCAAGAGAGCTTCCTGCCGTTGGTCAAGAGAGACAAGAATGTCATTCTGGACTCGCAATAATGCAGTCTCTACACTGTAGTGTCTCTTGTACGCCGACTGCGTGGGAGTATGCAAATTTTTCTCAGTTAGATACTCCAACACTTGAGCACTTACAGCTTTCTCAATCACTTTGCTAAAGTAATTCAAGTTCGAGATGGGGCGATAATTTGCGAGATCATCCTGTGGAGCACCAACCTTCTTCAAAAGAGGGGTAACAATGGCTTTCCTAAACACATGAGGCATGACTCCCATGAGGCAATCATCAAAATGGCTCCTTGATCCAAACAAAATAGTAACAGTTGGTTTGATTTGCTTTTATTTCATAATCATCCGATCACAAAGCACAAAATAATCATAAACAATGCAGAAATCACGAATTAGTACGAAGGTAGGAAGTGTCTCGTGAGAAGGTACGAAGTGACTCGTGAGAAGGTACGAAGTGTCTTGTAAGAAGGTACGAAGTGTCCAAGGTACGAAGTGTCCAAAGTCACTTCGTACCTTAAAAAGGTACGAAGTGTCCAGGGTACGAAGTGGTAAAGGTACGAAGTGTCCTGACACCATTTTCTTAAACAGAAGCATTTTGTAAGCATGAACAGAAACAGTTTTGTTGTGTATGCAATTTGCTTATTTCTTAGATTTCCAAATAATCATACATGAAATCATTCAAACTACTAATCCGCCCATTGGGAAAAGCTTCTTTTTTCATATCCTTTTTACACTTCTGTTGATTGCCCCCTTGTTTTCCTGAAATTTTAATTGTGAAAAACTTTTATGCCAGTCATTAGGGGAAACACAAAGTTAGTCAGAATATAAAAATCTTTTTCAAAATCCACCAAAACCCCCCCAAAAATTCATTCTAAGAATACATCTCAGGAATCTGGAGTGCAGTGTCATATTACTTGCATCTTACATTAAACATGTAAATGATAAGGGCCTCACTAAAAAATGTCTATTTTATTTCAGGATCTTCATGGAAAAGTCCACTTCTAAGAAGAAGGTTGGAACATTACTGGATAGGCTTGGGTAAGTGTTGAGCTTTTAATTTAAATCCCAACAACAGAATGCGTAGGTCTTGCGCGGATTCACACTTCTGGGACCGCGTCGGTCCAAACCATGTGAGCAAAAAGTTTGTTCTTCAAACACTTGAGTTTAATTTCACTGTTGGGAAAGTAAAATTTAGTCATGAAACATATGAATGTAAAATAAATTTTACAAATCAACACAGAAACCCAAGATTAAGACTTGACCTCTGTTTCCGGTTACTTGTGAACAATTCCATGCGAGTTGGTTGTCTGTATCGTGCTCGGATGTTCTTACCTCATGATGCTATTCTCAACCTGTATAAGACAACTATACGTCCCCTGTTGGAGTACTGTTGTCACATCTGGGCTGGAGCTTCTTCCTGTCATTTATCTTTATTAGATAGGGTGCAGAAGCGTATTGTTAATCTTGTTGGGGTCAATGTTACAACCTCTTTCCCACCGTAGGTCTGTAGCCAGCCTCTGTCTTTCCTACAGATATTTTCATGGTAAATGTGCCACCAGTCCGTTTGACCTAGTTCCTCCTATCAGGGTGTTTGAGTGTGATACCAGACTTTCTACTTTCTTCTCACTCATACACTCTTGATTTGTTGAGATGTAGAAGAGTCATTCCAACAGTTTTTTTCCAAGTACTGCATCTCTTTGGAACTCTGTTGGATGCTCCAAATGAGTGCTGGATTGTTTTAAGAGGAATATCAATTCCTGCCTCCAGCTCTCCTGAGTTATTTTCATGTTTAATCATTTTCTTCTTGTAGCCCCTTACCTAGAGTGGCTTTTAGCCTTGTTTGGGGCGAACTTTCAAAACAAAAAATAGAAAATAACAAAATTAAGAATGTTATCACTAATCTTATATAATGGTCGTACACGTTCGGGCGTGATTAGCAAATGGGAATTCTACCAAAATAATTTTGTTTCAATGTCAGTTTTCACAATTTATATATATTTTATACAAATTTAATTTGTGTTTTTATTTCAGGATTTTTTTGTAAATAGAAGATTTTGTTAAAGAAAATTATAGTTTGATTCAATTTGTTTCTTGTTTTCTTGAATGCACAAGACTTGCACTGTCTATGGTATCGTGCACATTGGAACGACTCCTTAATGATCCAAAACCTGGCATGGATAATGTATTAAATAGCAATGCCGTGACTTGGCCCAAGGTAGACCTAGCTGTGTAAATGTGCACAAAATCATGGGTTTCTTTGCTTTTATTTAAAAGGAATCACCTTATTTGATCCAATTTTGTCAGGTTGATTAGATGGTGTGTTTTACTCAAAACTTAAAGACCTGCTTAAACGAAAATTTCAAGTCTTAAACGTTGGTGAAATTCACTTAAAATGTTTTCAAAGAATAGGGAAATCAAGTCATATGACTATAAAAAGATTTCAATTGTGTAAAAAAAACAATCATTTTGAATGCCCTTATCCAGCGCTTTTCTGAGAGATTTGCGAAAAGCCTTGTTACGTAATCACTCTCAAAACATCATCTCTGGGAGCTCCAATTTGTAAAGCCGCTTTGTTGCAGCGTGGAGGCATAACAAAGCAAGCTCCAAAAGATGAAGTCAGCGGCATTGTCCTTTAGTTCTTCAAAACCTTTAGGTTGGGGCCTGATTTTTACACAAAATTCAGTAGTGTACAAATATCAAAATTACATTAAAATGGTGAACAGGTACATTATAAACAAGTTAAAATACCATTTCCGTTGAAAACATTCCGCTCAGGTAGCTGTTTAAGGATGGGAATGAATTCACTCTTCCAAAACCAATGTTATAGTTTTCTCAGGATATTTTGAGACACTTTGTTTTTGTTTCTTTGAACAGTGGTCTTACAATGCAAGCATCTGTCCAAAATGTTCTTGGTAAGTTCTATGATTTTGTACTCAGTTAATCAAATGTTTTGTATATAGATAGGTGCTCACATTATTGAGACACAGCGTATTTCACAATTTTAAACTAGCATGTAGCATGGAGGAATGAATACATGGAGTTCGAACAAGCCCTACATCAAAAGGACAAGGTTGGCTGTCGGAGTCATCCACCACCTCTCGATAGTCCAATTAGCGTGGTTGTGTTGAGCCCACAAGAATGATGTCTGAGACGATGACGAAATGTCCCGTGAATCGCTAACGGCTTGTTGCCTGGGTTTTCTTTTCAAAAGTGTATTTTTTCAAAACGTCTATAACATTTCTGGAACACTCTGGATGCTTCAAAAACATATCCGAATGGACGCGGAAGAGTGCACTGGAGATCACTGGAAAACCACTAAAATCATCAAGAAATCATCACATATTTCCCTCTTAATGTTAGGCTATTGTTCTGACAAAAGATGTCATATCTTACCTTTAAAAAAACGATTTATCTGCAAAAGAAGTTGGAAAAGATTTGGAAATTCAACACGTATCAATCAAGACATAGCACGCACAGCTGTTAGCATTAATAAGATTCTGCGCATGGGTTCTACATGTATGTGTGTAAGCCCGTATGAGCTTCTAGACTATCTTGCATGCGCGAACTATTCTGTTCCCCAGTAATGGTCAGTGTCGGCAGCCGACCCTGTGCACAAAGGACAATGTAAATCTGTCGCATAGCTAGAGGTTTGGCAGGTCATTCAAACTCCATTTATTTCCTTCCTCCATGCATGTAGCATCAGTGCATGTTTAGGAGATACAATGTTTTTGTACTGACACAACGGTTGTATTTGCACTGATGCTGATGTTATGTCCAACCCTGGCCCACTGTTCTGTGCAGCCATCCATAGAGGTGGTTCAAAATATAGTGCGCCCTCTACAGTTAGCCCAGGAGAGGCCACAATGCATCTTGGGATAATAAAGTCCACAAGTTTCAATTCACTAGCAGCACCCACCACCACAATTGTTTAAAGGGTCTATGTACTTTTTGTAGGACAAAAAAACACAATGTCTACAGAATTACACCAAACTTACACAGTTTGAAGATAATGATAGTAGAAAGATTCCCTGAAAATATTACTTGCTGAAGTGCTGTAGTTTTTGAGAAATGAGTAAAACAATGTCATGAATATAATTTTTGTCTCAGTGATCATGAGACAACAATTATTTTAGCATGTAAAAATGTATTTTCATGACATTGTTTATTGTTTTACTCGTTTCTCAAAAACTATAGCACCTCGGCAAGTAATATTTTAAGGTATGCTTTCTACTATAATTATCTTCAAACGGTGTAAGTTTAATGTAAATCTGTGGACATTGTGTTTTGTGTTACAAAAAGTACCCAAATCCTTCAAGTACATTCATTGTTTGTATACAAAGAACTATCATCTTATGCTGTAAATGCAAATGAATACATCATCTGTGTGTACAGCATAAGAGGGTAGTTCTTGTGAGGCTGGTGAATATTTGTCACATTCATGTCAGCCTTGGTCCAAACTGCCTCCATGATGCTGAGTTTGGGTTGTGACTGATTTTTGGTTGATCCCTTTGTTTGAACATGGCCTTTCTTGGGTGAACCGTAGAGGGCACACTATACTGCTAACCATTTGTTTCAACCCAAGGGTTTGAGTTACTGAATGTACACCAGGGGTCGATTTCACAAAGCGTTAAGATTGATCTTAAGTTCAAATCAATAGTAATTGCTAAGCAATGTATGATGTCACAATACAAATCACTTTGGTGATAATGGCAAACTCATATTAAGATGAATCTTGGTGCTTTATGAAATCGACACCAGGCATGCCAGGGCCCACATTCAATTGATCACATGTTTGTGTTAAAGTAGTGTCATCTTTTGTTTTGTAATTACAGAGTTGTTTCAGAAAGCTCGGAAGAGAATGCAAGCAGCCAAAGAGACATTGTCGACTATTCAGTGAGGAAAGTCAGTGAAGAATAGCTGTGCAGTTAAAATGCATTTAGGTTAAGTCTGTCAGACCACCCACAATGTCTATTGTACACTATTGGTGTATATAGCCTTTTACAATGATGCATTTTCTAAAACAAAACTTGGTTGTATATTTTTGTTAACAAACTCAGACATACATCCTCAACCATTTGATTGAGGGAAACTCAGTGAGTTGTGACCATTTCATAAAGTGTGTGTTGTTGGCTCAGTGACTTGTGACTGTTATCAATCTGTTCCTAGTAGTTGTCAGACTATTTTGAGTACTGACTGTTGTCGGTCTATTTTGCATTAGCTAAGATATAACCCTTAAAGCCATTGGACCCTTTCGGTTCAGAAAAAAAGTAAAAGTTCACAGATTTACAAATAACTTACAGGGTTTACAGAAGGCAATGGTGAAAGACTTCTCTTGAAATATTATCCCATGAAATGCTTTACTTTTTGAGAAAACAGCAAAACAATATAAATTCTCGTTAATGAGAATTACGGATTTATTTTAAACACATGTCATGACACGGCGAAACGCGCGGAAACAAGGGTGGGGTTTTCCGTTGTTTTCTCCCGACTCCGATGACCGATTGAGCCTAAATTTTCACAGGTTTGTTATTTGATATAGAAGTTGTGGTACACAAAGTGTGGGCCTTGGACAACACTGTTTACCGAAAGGGTCCAATGGCTTCAAGTAGTTGACTGCAACATGATATTGACCCAAAATACACCTGACCTAGCAATGTACATTGAGTATAAAAATCTCCATCAATTTCAAGAAAGATTTCATAGAGATTTTGTTTTTCTTATACTTAAATGTATGGTTCATATTGATGCAAGCTTGTTGCACAAACGTTAAACAGTTGTTTATTTGGAACAGGCTTTAGTATGTAATGTGCTTCAAACTTAAAAGAACACGCCGCCTTGGATCGGTCGAGTTGGTCTTTGAAAAGCGTTCAGTAACTGTTTGTTTTAAAATGCATATGGGTAGAAAGACGTTGTAAAAGTATAATACAATGATCTACACAAGTATGCCTCGAAATTGCATGGTTTTCTTTTTACCTCGTCGACTAACACGGTCGGCCATTAATTTTATGGGAGTCTAATTTTTGACTCCCATAAATGGCCGACCGTGTTATAGAAAGGGAAACCGTGCAATTTTGAGTGATACTTATGTAGATCATTATATTCTACTTTTAAAACATCTTTCTCACCATATGCATTTCATTACAAGCGGTTTCAAACGCTTTCTATAGACTCGTCCGATCCAAGGCAACGTGTTCCTTTAATTTGAACAGAAGAATTGACTAGAGTGGGACCTGCGACCTCCAGATTAACATGCTGGTGCTCTACCATTGGAGCCAGTACTATGTTGGCAGTCTCCCTATTTTGTCAATATCTTTGTTTGGGGGGTGGGGGGGGGGGGGGTTGACAGTCAGAAGCAATTCAAAATTACCATAAAACTGCCTTGTAGCCAGAGATTACACCCAAGTTTACCAAACATCCTGGGAAGTGGTAGCAGAGGTGTCCCCATACATGTACATTTTAAAATAACTTTTGGTTGAACAAAGAAAAGGTGACAAGATAATAATGGTCACTTCTGTAGCGCCGGTATCGGCCGAAAGCGGCGCTCATGGCGCTACTCTGCAGAAGAACAACTATTAAAGTCACCTGGAAAAAGATTTTTTTTTCTTTCAAAAATTTTTTAGTAATTGTTTGTCATGATTTATATGTTTAAAAAATATATAAAGTTGTTTGGGGGCTGACTCCGCCTACCCCTTTTGTGACGTCAATCGAGGCAGACTTTGCCTGCAATGCGTATAGTAAACACACGTGCAAAGTACATGTACGTCCAAGTCGTGAGTTGGTACATTTCAAAAAGTGTTTTTCTGCATTCAGCAGCAATACACCTGGTCGGCATTGCAGGGGAAAAAAAAAAAAAAACTCACGACTTGGTCCGTACATGTACTTTGCAATTGTGTTTACTCTATGCATTTCAGGCAAAGTCTGCCTCGATTGACGTCACGAACAGCGCCCTCTTGGGTCGGGGTCTACTCTTAAATTTGTAAATAACATAAGAACTGATTTTTTTAAACCTTAGTTAACTGTTTATTCACATTCCACTCATCAAAACACATATATTAGTGACAAAAGCTTTATTTTGAAAAAATACCATTTCCAGGTGACTTTAAGCAATGAAGTAGCAAAACATAAAAAGAAAAGTAAACATAACAAAAAGCTTCTCTATGAAGATGAGTTTTTAAACTTTTCTTGAATATGTTGAGTGAGTTGGAAAGTTTCACAGTTTCAGGTAGGGAGTTCCGAAGCCTCGGTGCTGCGCTCTGAAAACTTCTCTCCCCCATCGATGATTTGTCTTTATTTCCTGGAGGAGTTTGTGTTTTGTAGACCGTAAGCCACATTGTCCTGGAGTGTATATCTGCACAAAATTACTTAAATATGCAAGAGCAGGATTGAACCTGTGCCCTCCAGATTAAAGTTATTATTTTAACAGAATTCAAAGCAATTATTTGAATATGATTTTCTTTCATGAAACTGTATGTGCCCCTGTTTTGTTGTGAATATATTTATTTTATCATGTGTAAATAAAGTTGTAGCAAAGCAATCAAAACAAAGTGTTCATAATTATTAATTCCTGTGACTGGTTGAATTTGATTCATAAGGCTCTATTGAAAGTAATTTTCAGGAAGTTGACCATATAATCAGCATTAATTTAAAGGCAGTGGACACTTGGTAATTACTCAAAGCATAAAACCTTACTTGGTAACGAGTAATGGAGAGCTGTTGATAGTAAAAAACATTGCAAACAACAGCTCCTTCTGAAGTAACGTAATTTTTTGAGAATGAAGTAATTTCTTATTAAAATATTTGAATTTGATTTCGAGACCTCCAAATTAGATTTTGAGGTCTCGAAATCAAGCATCTGAAAGCACATTACTTGTGCAACAAGAGCGTCTTTTCTTTCATTATTGTCTCGCAACTTTGACGACCAATTGAGCTCAAATTTTTACAGGTTTGTTATTTTATGCATATGTTGAGATACACCAAGTGAGAATACTGGTCTTTGATAATTACTTATAGTGTCTATAGTTTCTTTAAATTGCCACAAACGGACAAATGTTTTTTTCATAAGATGTTTATGGTTGTCCGGTCATGGATAGTGAACTTAACTGCAGCTGCTCAATTGACCACATATGCAGTGATTCTCTTTTGCCATGTTGGTGATGGGGATGTTAGACTCTGCATAAACAATTACTACAGTCTGTAGATCTGTCCAAAACAAACATCAGAATTGAAGTGGTCAAAGCTTGTATTGTTAGAATACATTGATGTCCTATCTATCTATTCAAAGTCTATGCCCTAGTAATATGGTTGAGGAAGAGGCTGGACTTGGAGTCTAGACAGGTGATGGGGTTTAGATGGGAGAACAAACACTGACTTACATGATGTTGAATAAATCGTACAAGCAGAAAGTATCAGGCGGATTAACAAGGAAGATTAACATGACTGGTAGGATCTATTGGTTTTATTTCATTTCAAGATGGTAGTAAAACTACTTGCTTAAACATAGCCATATGGATAAGTGTATTAATAAAGTAAAGGTTTAAAGTTACCATACAGTGTTGAAATTTATCAAGCAATAAACGGCATGGGAAACTAACATGGTATTAGCCTTTTTGAGACACGGTGGACACTGAGTGCACTGTTTGGCTTGGGTGTATATACAGACAAATTTACCCAAACCTAATAGTGTTGTATATAGCATGGTGTCCCCCATATCTAAAAATGGCTTATTAGAAATCAATTTCTGGGGTGAAAGACAAGTTTACTGGGTTTAGCCGGTGGTGTTTGGGCAACGTGCTGGTGCTCATTTACCACCTATTTTGTCAACCTTTGATAATAATAATATTTGAGTTTATATAGCGCTTTTTCACTCCCGAATGGTGGGTGTCTCAAAGCGCTTCAAACTATTACCCCTGGTCACTGGGCCTTAATTCACTCCTTAAACCATCTCAGCTCCCTGGGGAGTATACAGCCTTGTGCAACAAATGCGCTACTCAGCTAAATCAATCACAAGAACCGTCTCTGCCCTCACAGGTCCCCATTTACCCCTGGGTGGAGAGAAGCAATAATAGTTAAGTGTCTTGCTCAGGGACACAAGTGCCACGATCGGGACTCAAACCCACACTCTGCTAACAGAATCAGCAGAGCTTGAGGTGCCATCAGTCAGAAGTAATACAACTGCTGTAGTTGGGAATCATTTTCAAATAACTGTCCAACCTGGGAAGCAGCATGTATCACCCTTCTGACTGGTACCTAGCCTTTAGTCAAGGCGCACGTGGCACACCGGATAGCACGCACAGCCCCAAAAATGTAACGCACGAAAAAAGACTATCACCGCGAGCGGCGAAGCCGCGAAGCGCCTTTACCAACTCGTTTTGGGGGCCTTATGTTTTTCTTTACATTTGCCAACGATTTTGGTGGGAGAAAATGTAGCGAATTTGCATCGAACGTTCTTGTGACGTCATGCAAGTAATTGTGGCTTCTTACTGGCCAGCAACTCACCACGCTAATGCATTATGCATTACATTTTCTCCCACCAAAATCGTTGGCAAATGTAAGAAAAACTTAAGGTCCCCAAAATGAGTTGGTAAAGGCACTTCGCGGCTTCGCCGCTCGCGGTGATAGTCTTTTTTCGTGCGTTACATTTTCGGGGTTGTGGGTGCCATCCGGTGTGCCGCGTGCGCCTTGACTAAAGGCTAACTGATACCCTGTCATTGACAACATGAGTTAAATCTGCAGCACTGGCATGTAAATCCAGAGGTCACAGGTTCAAATTTTGTCTAGTCATGCGATTTCTCTTTTTTCAAAAGGGTTGCATTTTGTCAAAGAGTGGACACTTTTCTTATAGACAATGACAATAAACCTAAAAAGGATTTTATTTTAGTTTGATCCAGTAGCCTGAGATGTATACAAAATAATATTAACAACAGATATAAAATCTTCACAATGTCATTCCATTTTTTGCTATGATTGGATCACATTGAGACAGAGTAATTACATTGAGATAGAGTAAAGTTTGTCATGGTACTGTGACAATGGAGTTACACGTATTTGTTTTACCAGCATGTTATTTTTGGGCTACTTTTTCACAATTTATACATCAACACATAACTTTAAACTATCATTCTTAAATAGCGCTGATTGAAATTATTGCTAGATTCTGTCTACATTTAGTCTTTTTACACACGAGTATTTTAGTTGGTGTACCCAGCAGAGAGAGTGGGCGGCTTAATTGGCAACTTCGCAGTCATCTGCTGAATATATCCTTAATTCAGAGTCAATTGAAAAATACTCATTTTGCCTCCTGGTTCCAAATCCTGAATTCTGCCCCTGACTCCAACTCCTGGATATACCAATGCATTAACCCTGATAATCTTACTTACTTTTATTACAGTTAATAAAGTTGAATAAATGACTACAAATAATGATAACCACTTTGTTCAACTAAATTCAAGAACACATTTCACACTCCACATTCATAAACATGATAAAATCTGATCTAAATGCAAATGCAAATGCAAATAGGTGTTAATTTTGATTAATTAAATCATGTTGACGATAAAATTACAACACAGTGTTTTTTTTCAGTTCATACATTTTATTTGATAAATTTTCATGGTGCTTTCTTTGATTATTAAGTAGCTATTCGGTGAGCTGGGTGAGGCCCAAAGCATAGCATCAACATTGACTGTTCTGAATGTTCCTTCGTGATACTTACCATTTAGATTAGCTTGATAGCCTTGCCAATACCACCATCCTCCTGTGACCTGGTCAGCCCGAGTTTGTGCATCATTATCCCTGTCCCAGGTGCTGAACATCTTTCCATTGTGGTATGCGAGTGCATCCTCCACTGTGCTGTCAGCATTGTATGAACCAACCTCTAAAGTGAAGTTTTCACCAGAAATCTTGAAGTGTCCATATTCAGCAAATACTTCATTTCCATTGTAGTCAACCATCTCAATCTTCAGCTTCCATGGTCCTGCAGACTCAGTCAGAGTACGTAGATTCTCATTTCCAAGCCAGAATTCACCAGACTTGTCACCAAAGCCAACCCGGTAGTCAGTCCAGCCACGATTAAAGTCCTGACTGCCACCTTGACGCCTCTGAATGACCATCCAGCCCTGACCATCAGTGTCCATGTTACAGTAGACTTGCAGGCCATCATTGAATCCAGCAGGGAATATTGTATAGATACCACTCCCATGACCTGCCTTAAGAAGCTCCTGGCAACTGCCAGGCTGTGTGGGGAGTGGTTGGTCTGGTAGAGAGTAGTGGGGTGTTTCTACATCAGCATCAAAGTACACACTACCACAGTATGTAATGAAGTCATCAGGATACTGAGCCCTGGTAGCATTGTTTAACTCACACAGATGATTGTCAATGTTGTAATTGACTGAGTGGCATTGAGGATCAGCATGGCAATAACTCACACATAGGACATGAGATTGGGCTTCTTTTTGTTGATAAGAAACTTGCTGCTCTTTTCTATTTTCTGCAGATAGAAACTGTCTGAGTTTGATCTTACATGATGGTACATCTGAAGCTTTGGTTTGGTTGATGGTTATCATGATCAGTGTAAGAATGATAGCTGCATGTAGCATCAGGGATGATATTTGAGAAACCATCTTTAATGTCTGCTTGATTCTAGTGGCGAGGTTTTGACTCTACAGTAAAGAGTTTTTCCAGCAGCACTTCCAATGCCATCACATGTACATGTTTCAGTGATTCTTGTTTCAATGTGGATTTGTTTGCAGAGCAATCTCTCAAGATGATATGAGAAAACTGACTGTACTCACTGAATGGTATGGCAGGGGGTCCGGTGTGTGGCACGGTGATTGGCTCGGCTTGCCAGCAAGAGTGATGTGGTTGGTCTGTTGTGTTGTGTAGGAGTAACCCAATTTTACTAATAACACTGGTCACTTTTTTTTTGCTGCAGATAATTGTCACTTAAATTTGTTAATGAACCCAACCAGCTACGCTATTGTTTGGCCGTACAGTTTTTTGTCAAAAATCCAGTTCATACTCCACTTAACAAATTTGACATCAACTCTATACTTGCAGTAGATATTTCGCAAGATTTGAGCCTAAAAATTTGGGCAAATTATTGTTTGCAAAAATGACATATAATTTGTTTCCTTATCTCATGTTCTGTGTAGTAGAAACCAAGCTTTGTGTGCGTGATAACTACCATTGGTTCATTATGCACAATTTTGACCTAATTTTATCAGTCAGACGAATGGGCTAAAATGAAAAGGATGTGGACATTTTCCAATTTTGAATATAATTATACTCTTTTTCCAAATGTTGCACACCAGTGAAGTTGCTAACCCAAACTGTATTAATAGATTAAAAGTGAATTGAAAATTGAACATGTGTAGGCCTACATGTGTATATCCCTCTGGATAAAGAACAACAAATTTACTTTGATATTTTAAGAACAAAGACTGAAAAACAGTTTACCTTGCTTCTCAATTCATTAATATATCACATCAATAAATTGCACCCAATTCGCCTCTCAGTCTTTTACAAATAGTATGGACAAGATGAGTGTATTATAATGATGTATCTTTTATTGATAATACCCAACTATTAGTTTCTCATTGATGTTTCATCAATATCCTGTTTAGCTTATATTCTCAATTGTTAAAGCCATTGGACACTTTCGGTACAAAAATGTATTCTAAAGTTCACAGATTTACAAATAAGATTTACAGAAGGTAATGGTGAAAGACTTCTCTTAAATATTTTTCAATGAAATGCTTTACTTTTTGAGAAAACATTAAAACAATATCAATTCTCGATATCGAGAATTTATTTTAAACACATGTCATGACACGGCGAAACGTGCGGAAACAAGGGTGGGTTTCCCCGTAATTTTCTCCCGACTCCGATGACCGATTGAGCCTAAATTTTCACAGTTTTGTTGTTTTATATAGAGGTTGTGATACACAAAGTGTGGGCCTTGGATAATACTGTTTACCGAAAGTGTCCAATGGCTTTGAGCCTAAGTATCTAAAGCGTAGATATAAATGCTTGGAACTGTGTGATTTTAAAAGTAACGCAAGTTATAACTAGGTCACTTTATAGTCAACCCATTGAACTTGTTGCCTTGATGTGATAATCACGTTTCTCTTGGTACCATTTATTAACTCAGCAGCAGGTGACCGTTAATCATTCAATAAAAGCAACCTCGGCGGAAAGTTTCAAATTGGTATAATTAGTAACTCCTTGGGTTTAGATTAGCTCACACTCTGCAGCACAATTAGGCCTATTCCTATTGGGGGCTATGGATACAGCACGACTCTATTGCTAAGAGTGTTGCTATGGATACTTCAACCCATAGTGACACAACAATCTTAACTTGCTGATATTTTCGTTCTCATTTCCTGCTCTCTGTCTTGAGCCAGAAGTTAAATAATAAAAATAACATGCATTTATATAGCGCTTAATACCAGGGCCCAATTTCATAGAGCTGCTAAGCGCACAAATTTGCTAAGCATGAAATTTCTTCCCAGATAAAACTGGATTACCAGCCAAATTTCCATTTGTTGTATAGTGCTTGTTACTGGTATTCAGCTTTTGTTTGCTTATCCTGAAAATCACATGGAAATTTGGTTGGTAAACCTGTTTTTATCAAGGAAGAAATTTCATGCTAAGCAAATTTTTGTGCTTAGCAGCTCTATAAAAGTTCTAAGTTAGCTTCGATTCCAAGAGATACACCTTTTCAACAAAGACAAGCCTCAATGCGAGTGATCTAGGATTCAGTATATTGTTGTAAGGGATTAAAAGAGAGGATGTACATGTGGTATTGAAGGATAGTGTCATAAGATTTCCTCAAGAGAGTATAGGCCAAGAACTCAACTCTGTGGAACACACAAATTAAGTTGAACACACACATACTGGGATCTACATTCCAGATATGATTCACACCAATGTAAGGCATGATCCTGCAAGCCAATGATGTTAATTAATTTAACATTAATTTTGAACTTTAGCTTGAAAAAGTTCTCTTTGGAATATGTGTTTTAATTTCTCTCTTAAAGAGAGCATCCACTGAAATGACAGTTCATACTGCATTTGAATGTTAGAAAGAGACTTCTCTTTCATAAGGATCTATTGGGAAACGAAGACCGACTTCCAACCTGTGACACCTCGACCTTTAAGGATTTGTTTGCTTTAAAGGGAAGGTACACGTTTGGTAATTACTCAAAACAAATATTAACTTAAAAACTGACTTGGTAACTAGCATTGGAGAGCTTTTAGTATAAAACATTGTTGGAAGTCTCCCTCTGAAGTAACGTAGTTTTTAGAAAGAGGTAATTTCTCACTAAAATAAGAAAACACTTCTAGCTAGAAGTGTTTTATTCTTATCCGAAAGCACACAAATTCGTCCAAAAATTGTGTTTTTTCTTTCATTTTCTCGCAACTTCGATGATCAATTTAGCCTACATTTTCACAGGCTTGTTACCAAGTGAGAACACTGGTCTTTGACAATTACCAAACATGTACCTTCCCTTTAAACCAGCACCAATGTAATGTATTTGATGAGTTAGACTTTAAATAGACACTCTTTAGAGGTTTAAAATACTCCAGTGCTACAGCCATTAAATGACATTGTTAATGACGAAGAAGCAAAACTCATAAAATTTATCATTCTTAAGTTTATTTATCAGATCAAAAACTCACAATAATATTGATGCAAAACATTTTGCAAAACACAGTAAAGATTCTTATCTACATAAACATAAAAAAAGTACAATGTTTTATAATAATATAATAGTATATGTTTTATTCTACAAGTTCACAATCATCCTTTCTAATCTGTATAAAGTATTAATAGACAGGAACATGTCATGTACCTGTGGTGTAAAGATGAAACTTCAACAACTAAACTTAACAAAGTCAAACTTTAGATTTGCACATGCCCTTATAAGGTCACTCCTGGATTTACTATAAATGTACACAGTTGTATCACACACATTGTTTCATTCCTGATATTAAATACAGCATCTCTACTACAAAGCACTAAATAAGTCCAAGACTGTGCATGGCCCACACACTGTTTCTCAGACTGTTTTTTTTCTTCAGCAATTGCACCCTGTACAGTCTTGCATTTTAATAGTTTGTGACTTATTTTGACTCTGCTCAATCTACATACATTGTAACTCTAATCATTAGGCAGATTAAGTTTGTCCACAGGTCTGTTGTAGTACATTGTGACTTGAGTATTTTGATTCTTTGACAAATGTACTTCAAAAAACAACTCTCATAAAAAGATGACCTTTCTCCCATATCCAATTTGCTCATCCTATAAAAAAATAAGTCATTTATAAATGACAGTACAAGCTGAAATTCAAAAACCTCATTCTATGTGTTCTGAATATTGACAGTCAATTTGATGAGATCAGCATTCATTACATAACATGCTGTGTGAAGAAGTTTAAAACATGATTGGGGAGGGACACAAAGCCCTTTTCACACGATCCTTTGAAAATCCTACTGTATGTAGATTCTTTGCACTGATTGTTTATTTCCCAACCTGCCAACCTAGGGTTCACATGCTTTTACACAAAATCAATTACAGCAAGTATATAGCAAGAATACAGATATAAATATGTAGCTGGATCATTTAACGAACCATAAACTACTGAGATTTTGTTCTTATAATCATCACTAACCAGATAATCGTATTTTGTTTGTGCTTTGAACTTTGCCATGCCAGCAGTCCAATACATAATGTTATGTACACTATTGGTAATTACTAAAAATTATTATTGGCATCAATCCTTAATTGGTAACGAGTAATGGGGAGAGGTTGATAGTATAAAACATTGTGAGAAATGGCTCACAGTAGTGGTTTTCAAGAAAGAAGTTATTTTCCATGAATTTTATTTTGAGACCTCAGATTTAGAATTCGAGGTCTCGAAATCAAGCATCTGAAAGCACACAACTTCGTGTGACAAGGGTGTTTTTTTCTTCCATTATTATCTAGCAACTTTGAAGACCGATTGAGCTGAAATTTTCATAGGTTTGTTATTTTATGCATATGTTGAGATAGACCAAGTGAGAAAACTTGTCTATTACAATTACCAATAGTGTCCACTGCCTTTAATATTTGCAAACATGTTTGATGTGCGTGCAGACATGGTCAGAGAATCTGTTCTTGCAACACTGCCTGAAAATTCAAAGAAACATCTGGGGAATATTAATACTGATAAGCCAGCCTAGAATACGTACAAACAAAATCATGGAGCTTTGATGAAACCATAATAGTGACCATCATTGAAAAGAGTCAACACAGTCAGCCAGGTTTATGAGTCATCCGATAGAGGGCGCAATTCAAAATACTACAGTGTATGATTGATATTTGGTTCTAAGAGAAAGTAGAAATATTTTGTTTATTAAAATACATGAAGTGACCTACATGTTCATATGGTGTAGGCTCTAACAAACATTTCAGGATAAATCATAATTTGTTTTCCCCAAATCACTGTTAATTTAATTGATTGATTTCAGACCACAGAGAAGATCTTGTTAAGATTAGAAATGGTCTTACAACAACAAAGCCACACTCACAGAAGGCAAAGATGACAGTCACACTGCAGACCTTAAAGAAGGGTTGGGAAGAGGGAAGAGGACGGTAAAAAAGAGATGCTTTGATGATGATGGCGCTTTTTAAAGTGATGGGCACTTTCAGTCAATGTCTAGTGAAAAATATGTGTTATATTTGCCTTACAAATAACATGTTGTCTCTGTCAGTAAAATTGTCATTGATTCTATTGACTGATACACTGCTGGGCAATTCAGCGGTAACGGAAGGATGTTTTGACTCACTAAACAACATTTAAATTGTGGATATCTTTAACAGTTTAATTAGTTTCATCAAGCAAATGCCACAGTTTCTTTTCTTAATGACCGTCTTCAAAATGGCCTCCTCTTTTTGGCTGAAAAACTTTTAGTTTATAAAATATGAATATTAATAAGGTCGGTAACAGAAGGACGCCAATGGTGTCCTTCCGTTACCGACCTCATTAATGATGAAGAATGGGAAATTGTTTACCAAATTGTTGTTCCATCTTCCTATAGGCAAGATATACTAAAGTTGGGGCATGACGCTCCAATGGCCGGTCATTTGGGAGTGAATAAAACACATGATAAAATTATCAACCACTTCTATTAGCCTGGACTAAGGCGTGATGTGGCTCAATACTGTCAGACATGTCATGCTTGTCAATTAGTGGGAAAACCAAATCAGAAGATTCCAGTGGCCCCACTAAAACCAATACCAGCCTTTGAAGAACCTTTCAGTAAAGTGATTATTGACTGTGTTGGTCCTATGCCCAAAACCAAAGCTGGGAATCAGTATTTACTGACCATAATGTGTGCATCCATTAAGTTTTCAGAAGCGATTCCTCTTAACAACATTACTGCACCCACTATTGTGAAAGCACTGGTGAAATTTGTCATTTGTTGGACTCCCTAAGTTTATTCAATCAGACCGGAGTTCAAACTTTATGCCGAAAGTTTTCAAACAAGTGATGAAACAGCTGGGAATCATCCAGCTTTCATCTAGTGCATACCACCCAGAGTCTCAAGGGGCACTGGGGCGGTTTCACCAGACGCTCAAGAATATGATTAGAACATGTTGTTTTGATTGCGAGAAAGGATTGTCATTAGGATTTAGTCCACTTGAGTTAGTGTTTGGTCATTCTGTCAAAGGGCCATTGAAACTTCAGAAAGAGAAATGGCTAACTGAGGAAAATGATCTGCTAAATTATGCATCGACCTTTAGGGAACGATTATATAAGGCATGTGAAGTTGCAAGAAGCAATCTCAAAAGTCCCCAAACACGTATAAAAACATGGTATGACAAAAATGCAAGAGAAAGAAGTTTTCAACCTGGTGATCAAGTACTGGTTCTTCTTCCAATACCTGGACGACCACTTCAGGCTAGATATTCTGGACCATATCATTAAGGACAAAGAAAAGTAAATGATGTAGATTACATCATTCAAACCCCTGAGAGACGTTAATGTAGAAGAATGTGTCATGTCAACATGATAAGGGAATATCATGACCGAGATGGGAAGCCAGTCGTAATTATTCAGGCTGTCAAAGAGGATTTGCAAATTGAGAGAGTTTCAGACTATGTTTCAGACATAAAACAAGATTTTGAACCTTGTGTAAAACTCCAAAACTCTGATGTGCTCACGCACCTAGAGGACAAACTCTCCCACTTAACAGCCATAGAAAAAGGTCAGCTAACAGACCTGATTAGCGAATACTCGCAGATATTTACAGATATTCCTGGCAGAACCAATCTTGTGTGTCATGATGTAGATGTAGGCGAAGCTAAACCAGTCAAACAACATCCAACATTTTAAGACAGTAAACTGTAGTGATAACATGGTAAATGTGAAGTAAACGACAGTACTAACGCAATTTAAACGAAGTAATACTGCAGTTTTACTGCCAATTTTTACTGCCAATTTTTGCGAAAACACTGTACTTTGATTACAGTATAAACTAAAGGTACATGTATAAATAATAAAGTAAAACTACAATAAATGTGTGCAAGCAATGGGTTATTTTGAGGTAAAATAATGCTAAAACTACAGTAACAGTGTAGTTTTACTGCAGTGAAGACTGCAGTCAAACTACAGTAAAACCACAGTAAATGTGTAGTCAGAATGTGTTATTTTGAGATAAATTATATTAAAACTGTAGTTACATTGAAGTAAAACTACAGTAAAACTGCAGTTTATTTAAAGTAAAAGATTACTACAGTAATCTTGTAGTTTACTGCAGTAAACTGTAGTAATAATATAGTAAATGTGAAGTAAACAACAGTAATAACGCAGTTTAATCGAAGTAATACTGCAGTTTTACTTCATTTTTACTGCAAATTTTTGCGAAAACACACCGTACTTTGACTATAGTATAAACTATAGTTATACTAAAGTAAAACTACGATAAAACTTCAATTTTACTTTAGTTTTAAGATAGTTTGACAACTTCAGTTTTACTTTAGTTTTAAGATAGTTTGACTGCAGTTGCACTGTAGTAATACTACAATAAAACTGCAGATCCCACACCATTAACGCTGGCCAGACATTATTTTGCATCTACACAAAAGAACTCTCCAGGGTTTCATATAGGCTTAATGTAGTGCGTACAAGGGACAATTGACTGTACATGTACATGTAAGTGTCCCTGTATATTTTCAGTTTAGTGATAGACATTACAGTAGCAGACTATCAGGAATGATTTGTTAGAGTGTGGCTGAATACAAAGAAAGTGAGTGAGAAATGAACCAATGTGCAAATGCTGTGTGAAGTCAGTTGACATCAAAACCTGAGGGCGAGAGGGTGTGTGAGATGCTGCTAGAGCCACCAACCAGTGCATGTTCCTGAGGCAGATTTGTGCAGCAGTTGGCATACAAACTAATGCCAAAGCGGAAGATCAGTGGACTCAGCCACTGATGAGGCAAATCATTCAAAGTTTAAAGCGGTCATGCCGCAAGCCAGCCAACACATGTATGATGGCAAGCAGACTTGTAGTGACTTATTGCTATTTATCTTAGTCATGCAACAGCCGTTTATTTTGGTACATAAAACATGTACATTGTATATTTGCAATTTGCAATACCAGTTGACTTTTGCCATGTGCTTCAGTGTTTTTCATGGGCAACTCCATCTTGTTTTTGAAGTCCACTGTGTGAGGATGCATCAGTTGTTTGCTCCACCTTCGATTTTATAACTTTATTTATTTAAGCTTCATTTTAGGGTAATCAGGAACTAGTTGGCTCTACCACATTTTGACCATTGCCTGTGACTGACTCCTGGAAGAGTGGATGGTCATCTTTGTTGACTTTATAAGTGCTTTTGAGTAAGTAAATTGACAGCTTTTAAATCATAAATATTTTCAAATGCCAGTTGAGGAAGAAGAAACTTCCCAGACCACAACCACTTCTAGTGAGGCAGAGTGATAATAGTGACGCTTTTATGATGGTTATAGGGAGTCTGATGTGGTGTACAGCAGCTTACTTTATTGAAAAGTAAATAAACTTATTTATCATCAAAAATTTGCATACCAAGTATAAAACATATTAACTTCATGATAAACAAATTACATTTATCAGTTCGCAAAACTTTAAATGCAGCCGTGAAAAAAGACATGCTGAAAGCCATCAAAAGGGAGAAATTTTATCTAGCAGAAGGCCTAAACACAGGAACAAACATCAACAAACTCTCACATCAAATCACACAGAATTGAGCAAGGAATGCTGGGAAAAAAAATGGCGCGGCGAGATTGATCATCCGTGGGTACGAGGTTGAATATAAGTAGCCCATTATCTTATTTGTCCCATACATGTAATCCTATACATGTATATGATGTTCACAAAATGGCAGATTACTTTTTCAATGATTTTTGCATACCTACTTTGGCGATTCAGGTATCCAAGTTCACCGAATTGGTCATCACAAGAAAATAGAATATGACCTTGTCAAACGCAAGCCCCTCAGTCTTTTACCTCAGTGGGATGATGTACCACATGACCCTGCTGAAGATGTACCAGTGCTTAATGCCTCTATGCAAGTTGATACTGAGACAGATGAACCCATGTCAGATGGCTCCGTTCAAGTTGACTCCGATTCAGATGTTCATGATAGCCAAATCTCTGACAGTGACTACCTCCCATCTGAATATGATAGTTCAGATTCCAACTTAACTGGGTGCGTACTACTAATAGCCATTTGTAACAACAATATTTTAAATATTTGTGATGTTGTGTGTGACAGGTGAAACCTGTATGGTTTTGTTTTCACTGTTAAATTGTTTAATTCCCTCTATTGCCTTTTATGTTAACAAAGAGGTGATGAAGATAATGTGTTTTATTAACGAAGTAAATATAATAATAGAGTAAAACCATGGAGATCACCTCTTTGTTAAAATCAAAGGCAATAGAGGGAATTAAACAATTTAACAGTGAAACCAAACCATACAGGTTTCACCTGTCACATCTCTCTGCTGCTAGGCATAGTACCGTGATGGAAAATTTGCTGAAAAGTGGTTTCAAAAGTAACAGCGACGAAAGAAGGAACTTTGAGTCTGCGCTGGTAAAAGATCTTTGCTCCATGTATGGGATTGTCAAAAGTCGAACCACTGTCTACCATCCACAGGGAAATGGGCAGTGCAAACGGTTCAACCGGACTCTCCATAATCTCCTTCGTACCCTACCCTCAGAGCAGAAGAAGCGGTGGCCAGAGCATCTGCAAGAGCTCGTGTTCATGTACAACTGTACGCCGCACTCATCCACTGGTTTGCCACCGTTCTTTGTGTACATGGGACGAGAGCCAACCCTCCCGAAGTTGAAGGATGCTGCTGCATTGGCCCGAGGGAAGATGCAACTGAAGGCAGACAGCAGGTGCAAACGCAACGACGCCAGAGTCAATGACAAGGGAATCCCCATTGGGATGGGATGAGGGTTCTTTTTCAAAGTCACCCCCTTGGCAGGAGCAAGAGCGGCGACTACTGGAAGGCAACCCCCTATGTTGTAGTTTCACAACCTCAACAGAATGTATATGAGATCAAGCTGGCTAATGGCACTGGGCCACCTAAGAGAGTTACCTGAACGGAGATCCTCAACACAAAAGAAGTTGTCCCCATCGAAAAGGAAATGACTCCCCAGTCATCGGTAGTTAATCCAGCGGTGTCTGAAGCAGAAGACCAGGTCGGCAACATGAACAGCTTGGACGGATCCACACTTGTCGTGCAGATCACCTACCTGCCCCCGATTTCACGAAGCGTTGCGACGCGTCGCAAGTGCAAGTTGCGACCCTACGATGCGTCGCTACTTGCGATGAGTTTCGTGAAATCGGGGGCTGGAGTCTCAACCCCCAATCCCCGTGATTAGTTCTTCTTCAGCAAGCGAGACAGCGTCTACATTAAACGTTCAGCCCCACGGAACAGACGTAGCAGCGGAGCCTGTAGTGGATGCAGTCTCCTTCAATCCTATAAAGTTGGTTATAATGTGGAAGACTCACTCAGGCAAATATTCCTAAGTGAATCTTATGAGGAACATGTGGTACAGGTCAGTTATTTTGTAACAACCGGTTTAATGTGAATATTTGTTGATGTTGTGTAATATTGCAGAAGAATGAGTGTGGCATGAAGTCCAATTTGAGGGAAATAGAAGGACTGATAAGGACAATAAGGTGGTTGGGCAACCATGAGATGTCAGTGTCGGCTATTGTTACGGATCGTCGTAGGCAGATAGCAAAGTACCAGTGGGAACTGCTGGTACCCAGAGGTGCTACACACTACTATAATGTGTGGCATGTAGCAGAAGGTTAAAATCATTCACATTTGAAAAATCTGATGTGCGATAGCTCAATCGTCCATGACATCCATATAAACACCTCCCATAAGTGTATCATTATTTAACATTGTCACTTTGGCAAGAATGTCAAGAAGTCAGTCCCGATTTATACAAACAAAAATAGTTGGAAATTTCAATTTATTGTATGGTAATTCTGACCTTAAAGTGAATTGATGTTGTAAATGTATGCATGTACAGGGTATGCCCTTTGGTGAATGTTTTCTTTGTAAGTTTACCAGTAGTACCCTGTGATGTAGTTATTTAAAGCCAAAAGGCTATCTGATTCTGTTTAGGGCTCAAGAAGAAGCTGCTAAAGGCCAGCAAGCTGAAAGGGTGTGACTCTATCAGATGTTGGGTGCAAGGCATCACCAATAATGTGTATTGGGTACCGTCCTCTACCATTAATGGGGATCAGGACCTGATGCTTGCCAAATTCGACAGTAAGATGAATCACATCATGAACGTCCAGACCCATGACAATCCCCTATTTACGACATGTGCAAATGGCCCCCTAGAACCATGTGAGTGGCTGAAACCAGGTAAGATTAACACATTGTTGGGATTTACCACATTGTTGTGAGTGTTAAGTTATTCAGAGATGCCCAAAAATTAATTGGTTCCAATGCTATGACCAAAAAGACATCCCTACAGTGTGGTGATTAAAATGCATGATACACTTTGTCTTAGTGGCACACAATATTTAAAGATGACCACAACAAATTATCAGCTGCTGTAAAAATATCGTTTCACTTAAAAGTAAGGAAACTTTTTTCAATCCAGTATATTTGTTATTATTTAATACTCTCTTTGTATATGGTATATATCAATGCAAAGCTGAACTGTTCCTCTTTAAAATGATACCACATTTGCAATGATTACATGTTGCTTGACTTGGCTACACGAATAACAATGAGGCAAAGTCAAAAATCAAATGTGCCAAAATTACCGTTGTCTGTGAATGGTCAGTAGGTAATGCTCAATAATCGAACCGATTAAGCTTTTCAGAACCATTAATGGTTTACACAAAGATTTGCACCAGTGAGCTCATCGGACACAATTAACCCTAATCTTATGAAAAACACCTTGTTTGATGGGTATTTGCAAAACGATATTCTACAGCCGATTGCAGTCCCATACTTGCAGACTCTTGAACCAAATGCCATCTTTCAAGATGACAACGCTCGCCCCCATCGAGCCCGACTGGTGACCGACTACCTGAACAATGTTGGGGTGCACCGGATGGATTGGCCCGCTAACAGTCCAGACCTGAATCCCATGGAACATCTGTGGGACCAGCTTGGCCTCACTGTCCGTGCCAGAACCACCAACACTTTAACAGTGGCAACGCCTTCGGATCATCCACTTGTTACTGAACTTTTTGTATCAATAAAGTGTATTAAGTTCAGTAAGTTGTCTTGCTCTATACCAAACATCTTGTCTCAATAAAGTGGATTAAGATCAGTAGGTTGTCTTGCTTGTTTGAATTACAGTGTCAATTTGATTGTTCACACAGTAACACAAAATTGCTAATTTTGGCACATTTGGTTTGTGACTTTGTCTCATTCTCATTAACGTGGTCAAGTCCAGCAATATGTTATCATTGCAACTGTGGTATTATCTTAAAGAGGAACAGTTCAGCTTTGCATTGATATATACCATATACGAAGAGAGTATAAATAATAACAAATATACTGGATTGAAAAAAGTTTCCTTACTTTTTGTGAGCAGTTTATGTTCAAATCTAGCTTAGGGCTATCAGCAAAGCACATGAGACCACATGGGTTACTTTGCGCTCCACCCTGAAAAGGAAGAAACGGGACTATGACATCAAGGTTCGGAAGTCCGAAATCAGGCGGGTGACTGGCTATACATACTAGACACGGCATCCAACAAAGGGAAGTGTCGGAAGCTTAGCCCTCATTGAAAGGGCCCTTCTCTGATCACCAAGAAATAATCCCTGTACTTGTATCGGGTGGAATACAGGAACACCCATTTCACAGTGAATCATGATCAACTGACGCAATGTAAGGACCGCAAGACTCCAGGTCAAGACAAGGCTGTCCAAACAAGGAAGCTTATTGCTTCTGTAGAAAGCCAGGTGAAGGCTGACCCTACACATATGTTTTAAATTGTCTAAAAGGGGTTTTCTATTATAGTGCAGCTGCTAAGGTGAACAATTGTGCACTTTGTGGTAAAAGCATGATATTTGCTATGATGGTTGGTATTGGGCTAATTAACAATTTAAGACCGGGACCCACCTTGGGTCTCGCCTATTTAGGGGCGGAGCCTCATTTGCATAAAAGGGGGGTCTTTGATATAAATATTGGGCAAAATCATACTTAGAAATTTTTTTTTTGTTCTTTTTTCTGCCCCCACTTTCTTAAAAATATGACTCCGCCCACTAAAGGGGCAGATATCAAGACAGTTATTAATTTTTGAATAATTATTGAACTGTCATCATGTGTTTTAGTCTAAAAGAAAGAGCAGAGAAAAGTAAATTTAGTCAAAATTAACATTATTACATTTTTACCCCCTTCTTTCTTAAAAATATGACTCCGCCCACAAAATGGGCAGAATTCAAGACAGTTATTAATTTCAAATAATTATTGAACTGTTGTCATGTATTTTAGTCTAAAAAAATTAGCAGAAATGTTTTTCAAATAGTCAAAACTGACATATTAAATTTTTTACCCCCCACTTTCTTAAAACGTAGCTCCACCCCTAAAATGGGTGAGATCCAAGATGGGTCCAAGTCTCAAAATGATCTTTAGGGTGTATATAACGACTGTAGGAAGTTTCATGCTTTTACCACAAAGTGCACAATTTGTCCACATATGGGCCTTAGCAGCTGGACTATTAGTACAGTTTATAAATAAGCATTGTAAAGCGATCGCTTCTTTAATTAGCATATTGCTGTGTAAGATAAATCATGCTCCACAAGATGTGTGGATATGGAGTTGGTTGTTATAACTATTGTGTAAAGTTGGTACAACATTTTGACTTATACCTGTGAAGGAGAGGGGTCATAGTGCGGAAGACTCACTCAGGCAAATATTCCTCAGTGGATCTTATGAGGAACATGTCGTACAGGTCATACATGTATAAGATATAATATTAGTTAAAAGAGTTAACCCCGGCTGTTTCTCTTACAGATGGCTATTAGTCAGCTGCACGGCGGTGGCACAGTGATATGGAAAGGCATGTCTTGGGCACGCCTGGCCCATCTGGGAAATACATGTAGGCTCAGGAGATACCTGGCAAAAGGCGAGGCACCAACAACAATAGCGTTACATCTAGGGGCCAATGACATCTTTAAGGAAAATTTTGGGACAGATTAGACACAGGGTAAAAGAGAGCCTTGAAGCAATAGGGAATATCCTACCCAACACACGGTTAATTCGGTCTGACATTTTGCCAAGGGCGAAGTATCACGATGAAGTTAAAGCAGGGGCAGGCAAACGCTGCACTTGGGATTTCAATATGTACGCAAGGAAGATATTTCAGAAGACGCAAAACGCACATGTGATTAAACATTCCCTTCTCATTAATCTTAGGACAAGTTACTCGTCCTAACTTAACACTAGCCATACGTATTTATATCTTCTACATGTAGGACTAGTCCTACCTAATTCTTTGTGAAATCGAAGACTGATATAATTGCTAATGTATTTTTCTGATGGAATTTTTTTTAAAGTATTGTAACTTAAACTAATGCTTTGATACTTTATAGTAGTGATTTTTGTATAACTTTTTGAATTTTTTGGTGTGTAAAATAATTATTGGCTGGTCCATTTTTGTGGTTTATATTTTTGGAAATTTATGATGCTCTTTGGTTACTTCTGCCTCTTGTTTGGAGCTATTTTAATGTGTATTGTACAGCGCCTTGGGGTCCAATCATGGATGTAAGGCGCTTTATAAGCTTTATTTATTACTATTATTAATCTTTCCCAGGAAGGTGTGTATTGGCAAGACATGATTCACTTGGATACCCAGGGCACACTGTTGTTCCGTCAATGAACCAGATGGCCTGATTTTCTTCAACACATACCCCAAGGCCTTTCATTATCCACATTGGAACAAATATGGTTTTTAAAAATGTTAAAAAAGGGGGTGTTTGGCCAGTACGGATCAGTACCTTCTTGGCAACTCGCTAGAAGTGGGAACCTCATCGACCCAGAATATCTCCATCTCCAATCAATGAGTGCAGGAATTTATATAATAAATGTAAATGGTCTGGTACCTTCTTAAGCAAATTACGTAACCTTTGCGGGTTGGAAGGTTAACACTTGGAAGGCGTGGTCTGGCAACACATGGATTACAGAATGAAAAAGCTTAACTCTTGCTAGTATTATCTACATAAAATGAATGCTTTCAGGGTCAGTAATGAAATTCTTGTTACATTCTATTTATCAGTGATCTGTAGGGTATGGAGTTATTGTGTGACGGGCTGGGTGGGAACGCTCTGAAAAGAATAAAAGATTGGATTGATTGTCTGGTGAGGAAGTAGGGAGAATGACGGGGGTGTGTTTGCTGTCGGTAGACTCTCTTCACCAGGAGCGGGTGACAAGTCTGTTTCATCGTATTTTAGACGATAATAGCCACTCGCTTCATGGTGAACTTACTGATCATATTATTCCAAGAAGTTGTAGGATGAGACTGCCGGCTGTTGCACTAACCGTCATCTTCGCTCTTTTATCCCTATGGGTATTACGTTTTTTTATTGTTTTGTATAAAAGACAAGTGCTGGTTCACTATTTTTGCATATTTTTAACATAAATCATTCTCTATATTTTTATATTGTTGCATATACATATGGCCTGTCGGCGTATATATGTTTTTTTATTCTTAAATCCTTGTGCATTGTATCTGGTGCTATGTTTGTATCTGCCTGTTGTTAGATTTTCTTTTTCATATTTGGTCTGTATTCAAAAACTTGTGTGAGCAATGCAATTTCTTTTTTTGGAGATCAATAAAGTTTTCTTATGTCTTTTTATGTCTTATGTCTAACTTTCGTAATTCATAGCCCCTTTAACGCGACAAGCCACTTGGGTGTGGTTCCAGTTGAGTCATGTAGAGATGAGTGGAATGTTGCTCTACAGTGGTTTAAGTTTAAGAATAGGCAGGATAAGTGTTTACATGGGTCGAGTACACCAACACTTGGGGTTGTTGGCGATGTTTGTTAGGTCCAAGACGAGACCGTTCCTCCGTTTTCGGCCAGATATGTTAGTGTATCCTGTAGTTTAAAGGAACACGTTGCCTTGGATCGGACGAGTTGGTCAAAACAAAAGCGTTTGTAACCGTTTTTTATAAAATGCATATGGTTGAAAAGATGTTTTAAAAGTAGAATACAATGATCCACACAAGTTTGCCTCGAAATTGCGTGATTTTCCTTCTACTGTGCGAACTAACATGGTCGGCCATTTATGGGAGTCAAAATTTTGACCCCCATAAATGGCCGACGTGTTAGTCGACGAGGTAAAAGGAAAACCACGCAATTTCGAGGCATGTTTGTGTGGATCATTGTATTCTACTTTTACAACATCTTTCTACCCATATGCATTTTATAAAAAACGGTTACAAACGTTTTTCAAAGACCAACTCGACCGATCCAAGGCAACGTGTTCCTTTAAAGGAACCCGAGCAGCATGATCAATGTATCTTAATTCAGAATCACTTAGCAACTTCATGTACTTCTCATCAGGAAACTTGTTGTGACAAAAATGTGCAGGTATTAGAAGGAGTACAGAGAGTTCAGAACTCATTACTCAACATTTTGTTGTGTAATTTGGGGGATTCCCCTGTTGTAATCCCAAAGTCTCATAGTATTGCAAGTGCAATTACAGCCACAGAAGTGGAAGAAGTTCACATCCAACCACATGATGGGTATACAAGTGTCAGTTGGTTTAGTTGTTTGTAATGAAAGTGACACAATAGATGATGACACAAGCACAGTACCGACTTGTACTGATACAGCCAACCAATTGTGGGAGTTAGTATCTCTCTGTACTTTTGTTGTAGGGGATTTAAATGGGATTTATTAAACAATCAAACATTCAACGATCATCAGCTGTACTGTAAAGCCTCCACTTTCTTTCCTGAGTGTAATTGTTACTGCGTGAACGAAGGAGTAATCCTCAACCCAGTGTCGTGGGAACACACATCGACCCCAGGCTACACCCAAGTAAACCCTGAAGGAGTAATCCTCAACCCAGTGTCGTGGGAACACACATCGACCCCAGGCTACACCCAAGTAAACCCTGAAGGAGTAATCCTCAACCCAGTGTCGTGGGAACACACATCGACCCCAGGCTACACCCAAGTAAACCCTGAAGGAGTAATCCTCAACCCAGTGTCGTGGGAACACACATCGACCCCAGGCTACACCCAAGTAAACCCTGAAGAAGTAATCCTCAACCCAGTGTCGTGGGAACACACATCGACCCCAGGCTACACCCAAGTAAACCCTGACATGTATATAATTGGAATACTTCATTATGAGTGGATAAATTTAAAGGATGGAATGAAATAAATAAATAAAGGGCCATCCCTTTTTATTAATTAGTGTTTACCACAGGATTTGGAATAGGGAATAAAAAAAGAACCCATGGCAGAGTTCACTGCAGCAACAAATCCTTTCGTCTGTGTATTTATCAGGTGGTAATGTACTTATCAATCCAATGAGCATTGTTCATCTCTGAAACATGAAAATGTATGTCAATCTCAACGGCTCATTCTGGGTGTACAAGATTTATAACCCTGAAGTGTGTTAAAAGACAATAGCGGCCAGAAACGGCTTGTACCAAAATGCTCATGTCATTGCATGACAGGTTCGGAAGGTCTGACATGTCTGAAGGCTGTTTGCAAAAATAACAATTGCTTATCACTCAGTCAGGCATTGCAATCAATCTTAAGTCAAAACAATGTAGTGTCAAGTAATATAGGAGAGGAGGATATTGGGAGATTGAGGTCACCTGTTGATAATGGATACTTTAAAAGGCAGTGGACACTATTGGTAACTACTCAGAATAATTGTTAGCATAAAAACTAACTTGGTAAAAAGCAATGGAGAGCTGTTGATAGTATAAAACAGTGTGAGAAGCGGCTCCCTCTGAAGTAATATAGTCTTCGAGAAAGGAGTAATTTCCAACAATTTGATTTTGAGATCTCAGAATTGGATTTTGAGGTCTCGAAATCAAGCATCTGAAAGCACATAACTTCATGTGACAAGAGTGTTTTTTTCTTTCATTAAAATAAAATTTTCACAGGTTTGTTACTTTGTGCATAGGTTCAGATACACAAAGTGAGAATTCTGGTCTTCGAAAATTACCAATAGTGTCCAGTGCCTTTAAAAGCTCTCATAGATTGAATACAAGTCAATAGTTCAAACCAAAACAATTATATTACTTTACTTTTGCATATGTTCAAAAGCTACAATAAAACAAATAATTAATAATTAGTACTGTTTATCTCAACAATGTTATCCTACAATGCCTCCCTGAGTAGATACTTGCCCCACGATGAAGCACATTCCTATCACGATGACTTGAGGAATGGAACAACTGTTTCTAAAAACTGCTTGGGTTTCTCAGAATGAACAAAGTGACCAGCGCCCTCTACTGTTGAGATGGCAGCAGTGGGGAAAAACTGTTTAATTGCAGGAAGGTGTTCTTTTCTGCAAAACATAAGAAAATCCAAAAATTTAATTTTTAATTTATTACAACAGATTTAACTGCACACATTTAACAAAAAGGAACCATTCAGGGCAAAAAGAAAAAGCAACAAAGTAAAACAGACAAGACAACAAACATGCAACTGAAAAATTGTGTAAACATATATAAGCACATGGGCATGTTGTTACTAGCAATTGTAAAAAAGTGAACATTTTACAATCGCCGTCTGGTATTCTGCTATGGATACAGAAATGATCACCTAGCCCTCTTTCTGTGTGATATGAACATGAAAGACCTCAAGGCTAACTATTCCCCAATGCGCTAACTTTACTTGGATTCGCCAAACAAAGTAAGAACACCAGATCATGCACAAAATTTACGACCATGCACAAAATCTCTACCAAACATTGTATCCCTGGTTGGCTATAGTGTTTTTACTTATAAGTAGAGAACAAGAATGAATACTACAAACTGTACATGGACATCTTCTACAACGGGTTCAAAACCTATTCATAAATACCAGGAGTGAAGTTTTACTTGTGACGTGAAAGCTTACTCAGGTGCTTATTTACAAGTTACACAATCAGTACATAGTGGTACTCAATCTAACATCTGTTCAACGGGCCAGGAAGAAGCGTCAGGAATACAAAATTCACAAAATAGTTTTTCAGATTTTCTAATATTACTGAGGTTTTTAACAAGGGCATTTATGGAAGTAAATAAAAGAGTAGTTACTCCGTCTTAAATGGCCGTTTACATCCTTGCAGGGTCTCGACAGTTATCGCATGTCTATGACCCTGGTTTTAAACGGCCAGTTAAGACCTCCTTGCCACTCTTATATTCACTATTGACTTCCCTATTTGAGAATACTTTACCTGATATATTGTGACTTTCCACCTTTAACAAATAGTACTGGGCCATTGTAAGTGGCGTCTATTGTAGGAAGCTCCTTCAAGATGTCCTGTAAACCGGTATCCAGACCATGAAGATTGAATCTCCATTGAATGCATCCTTCCCTCTCTATAACATTAGTCAAGATGAACTGCAGAATACCAGCTTCCTGTGTTTGAAAATTAATTCACTCAGATGAATTATTGATTCATTTCACCTTAATTTCAAGCAACAAGGTTTATTTTTGATGAAACATATTTAAATGCAGTGCCCCCTGTTTATCATAAATTCAAAAGTTATAGAAATCAACAAAATGTGTATACATTTCAGTTGTGATCGGAAAGATTTTCCCGAGAGATTAAACCAGTATTTTTTAGACGATTTATGCATGTATCAATGACAGAATGTGGGTTTTACAAATATATGCAATAAAGGCTATGGAGACTATTGATAACTACTTAAAATAATTATTAGCATAAAAACTGACTTGGTAACAAGCAATGGAGAGCCGTTGATAGGATAAAACATTGTGAGAAACAGCTATCTCTGAAGTAACGTAGTTTTCGACAAAGAAGTAATTTTCCAGGTTTCATACTATCAGCAGCTCACCACTGCTCGTTACCAAGTAAGTTTTTATGCTAACAAAAATTTGGAGTAATTACCAAAAGTGTCCAGTGCCTTTTAGTTGGAGTTTTTTTGAAAAAAATATCAAATCAGATTTTGCCAGATGCCATGTTATGTCTTTTAATGTACAACATGATGTGGAAGATTGATTCTTTAAAGTTGTGTGTAAACATGTTCATATCTTACTGATAACCAAAACATATTGTCTCTGTTTTGAGATCAAATTACATTACACTTTCCACCAATTACTATCAAATATACAACAAAAACCATGCACAAAAATATTGTCAGCTATTAATTACTACCTAACCTTACCGTAATCACTGTCTCAAGTTCTTTGCCTGCACTTTTCCTGTTTTCATAAAGCGATGTATTCTGATTAAACTGGACGGATTTCATAGCTGAGATGAATTGTTGAAAGTTAAAGATGCTCTTAGATGACACGGTAGACACATCCACCACAACAAGCTTCTCTATCAGATGAGGCTGCATCATAAAACATTAACAGCAATCAGGTAATAGGTAAATTGTAACACCTGAAAATATGTAACACTTAATCTCAAATGAAATTTATGCATGACATTGGTCTTCTAAAGCTTTACACTTATTTGACTATTTCAAGTCAAATGACATGAACATTAGCTAAATATTGTTTGTACTGGGCTACGCATCAAATCCTTGTGCTTACATGTATTATAAGAAATGTGTTGTCTTTACATTGTCAAGTCCAGTTTCATTGTGGCACTGACAATATCTGAGGAAAACTATTACTCCAGAAGCTCCCAATAGTTCCAAAATAAAAAAAACGTGGTTGGGCACAGATTCATTTCTGCTTAGGCAGAGAAGCCTGATACATGTGCGTCAGTCAGCGATTCTTCTATGTGTCCACATTACTTGACTTGAGGGCGGCTTCATAGGCTCAGCAACCGATTTCACAAAACGCTAGGATTAATCCAACTCGAGACAGGACGAGTAACCCGTCATAACTTAGGATGGGTTCAATTCGTCCTATGTATTTGGATACGGAACTGAACCCGTCCTAAGTCCTAAGATTAATCCTAAGTTAGGAAGAGTTTGGTGAAATCGGCGGCAGGCATTTCTATCAGCAGATGACTGGCATCTTTAAGTCAGGCCTTAAAGTTTAAACTAAGACAAGGTACAGAGGTGCATTCTCTTTGCACACATTTCAGTTAGAAGAGATATCTTCTTTTGAATACAAAGAAGATTTTGTTGTTTGGCATTTTTTTTTAAGTTTACGATGATCTAGACAAACATATACCTGACTCAATGCAGTCACCATAGCAACCCTGCCTCCCAAGCTGTGGCCAATCAAAGTACAGTGATCAATCTGAAGCTCATCCCTAATTAGCATTAACAGGTCATCCCTCATGACCTCTAAGGTCATTCCATCACCATGTTCACTGTTGCCATGGTTACGAAGGTCAGCTGCAATGACCTAAGGGGAATAAAAGCATTGAATGTTGGATAAAGTTGCACTCAATAGGTTAAACCCTATGTTACACCTTTCATGTATTGTAGGCCTGAATATCAAATTTCAAACATACTTAAGACACTGGACACTATTTAAGCCTTTTTGAGAAATGGCGGACACAATGCTACAACACCATAAGGTTTAGGTAAGTTTGTGTGTATACACCCAAACCAAACAGTACAAACAGTACACTCCTATCTTTTCCGCCATACCTTAAAAAGGCTTATTTGTAGTTTTCAAAGACTAGCCTTCTCACTTGGTGTATCTCAACATACATGTATGCACAAAACAACAAACCTATGAAAATTTGAGCTCAATTGGGCGTCGAAGTACGAGATAATAATGAAAGAAAAAACACCCTTGTCACACAAAGTTGGGTGCTTTCAGATGCTTGATTTGAAGACCTCAAAATCTAATTCTGAGGTTTTGAAATCAAATTCATGGAAAATTACTTCTTTCTTGAAAACTACGTTACCTCAGAGGGAGCCATTTCTCACGATGTTTTATACTATAAACAGCTCTCCATTACTCAAGTTTTTATGCAAAAATTACTTTGAGTAATTACATGTACTAATAGTGTCCACTGCCTTCAAATACAACTAACGAAACTGAAAATTAGGAAGTTGAATACACTTGGAAGCAGCAAATTATTTGCATTAGGAATAAAAGTAAATTTCACATTTGTAAGACAGAACTTGCTTGTTATAAGTCCATCCCTCCTCAAAGTTTTAACATTTCATGCAGGTCTAACATAACCATTAATGACAACTATTACAAAATGTGGACAAGTTGTTGAATGCTAAATTTCCTACTTATTTGAGTTTAGACCCTTGAATTAGAGCCAGATTTGAAAGGTGAAAGCAACTGTCTGTGACAGTCCAATTTCAAAAGATTAGTCACAAAGTTGTAAAGTAAGATGTTTCTGCGATCAGCCAACAATGGAAGTTTGATCAAATCAAGAGTTTCAGCATAATGGTATTTCTTTCCAAGCATTATTTTGACTGCTCTCTTTTGGATAAATTATATTTTCTGAGACTGGGATTGAGTAATTAAACTATGCCATACTGCTAGGCATATTATTCTAAAAAGGGTCTGATGTAGGATTTTACACAGTAACCATATCTTGGATAGGAACCCCTGATTTTCTCAAAATGCATAGAACAAGCGACAAAAAGCTTTGGTAACAATTTCAGAGATATGAAAATTCCATTTTAGATCACTTTGGATAATAACACCTAGAAGTTTAAAGTTACAAAAATTTAATTGAAACCCATTGTCATTCGAGAATAAAATCAGTTTTTTGTGTTGTCCGTCTTAAAAAAGAAATATTCATTATGATCATAACAATACTGGATTAGGAAATCAATCAATTAAATGTTGATTTATCATATTCTATAGGGATTTTGATGATTTTGGGACAACTCCATGTCAGAACACCGTCAGTTTGTGATTAGAATGCCAGTTTTTTCCATATTATTACGACAACCATTTAATATAAACCACAAGGGAAACTGACTGGGTAAATTTTGAAATGATTTTTGGGGTTGAACAAAGAATTGACTAGAGTGGGATTGGAACCAAGGACCTCCGGATTAACGTGCCGGAGGTCGTTGGTTTGAATCCAACTCTACTCAATTCTTTGTTCAACCCAAAAATCATTTCAAAATTTACCCAGTCAGTTTCCCTTGTGGTTTATATTGATATCTGAAACAAAAAGTCGCATCCCTTTAAGGTGATCCCCTGGCTGCCGCTTCCAAGGGTTGTATCGTAATTTGGGTGTGATCCCTGGCTACACGGCAGTTAACAGTTGTATGGCTTCTGACTGGCACCCCCGAACAAAGATATTGAAGTAGGGACACCGCCAATATAGGGCTAGATAGCTCAGTTGGTCGAGAGTCGGCACGTTAATCCGGAGGTCGTTAGTTCGAATCCCACTCTAGTCAATTCTTTGTTCCACCCCAAAAATAAAAATAAAAGACAATCATTTAAATTGAAATTTCACTTCAAACTGCACAGCAATATTCCAACAATATTTGTGAATATTAGGGAAAGCACTCTATTCCATCTAACCAATAAAGCAACACTCAAGATTCAACACTGTATTGATACATATGACTAAAAGAAGAATACTTACTGTTGCCTGAGTTTCCTTGTGTATCTTCTTAGTGAGTGTTGACCAGTTACTTTTTGAACCAAAGACACCATGCAGAATAATAATCGGAGATATTTCTGGTGATCCTTCAATAACATCATAAGAAAGTTTCACTGCCCTGTAAAAAAAAAAAAAAAGCAATAAGCTTTTTTTGATTATGGTTGGACACTATAGACATGATAGAAGTGCACTGCAAACATACTGCCCCTAGTAGTGGGTCGCAGATGACTGTCTGTTATTCCTTACCATCAAAACCAATTCCGACACTACCAAGCTCCAAACAGATCTGGACAGCCTGAAGGAGCAGTCTGACCTCTGGCAGAGGAGACTTAATGCCAAAAAATGCTACACAATGCGGATCCACAGGAAAAAGATTCCAATTACCCACACCTACACCTTGGGAGAATAAGAGTTGAGTGTAGTTCCAAGCCAATCATATCTAACCCTTATAACATATGTGGCACATCAAAGGCAGGAAAGGCCCTTGTCTTCCTGAGAAGAAATCTTGGCATGTGCACATCCGACATAAAAAAGCAGGCTTACATCTCACCAGTTCGACCTCAGTTACAGTATGCGTCTGCAATATGGGACCCTCACAAACAAAACCAGATAAGACACACTAGAAAAAAAATTCAAAGAATAGCTGTACGATTCATCTGTGGAAACTACAAAAGATGCAAGTGTCACAGCCATGAGACAAGATCTCGGTCTTTCCACATAAAAGGAAAGACGTAAACATGCTCTACAAAATAACCAATAATCTCATCTCCATCCCCATATTACATATGTACCAGACTTCATTGACCCACAGTCACCTGATTAAAAGTGAAAACATGGTGGGTGGTTATGGTCTTGTGGACAGACTCAACAGAGTGTAAAGACCATTTCACACTACAGAAAGTATGTGTTGGACAAGGCACAGGCGGATCCTCGTTATCTGGATTGATTTCACACGTATTTCAACCTGTGGGTAAAGAACTCTCGATCCAGGCTGAACATTCCAACACATGTTGAAAGCTGTACAACAATCTGCTGGGTACATTTTCAATCCATGGGAGTAAAATGTGCATAGTAGGATAGCTAGTGCCATCCCCACACGAAGTTACACAAAAAATTACAAAGGCAGTGGACACTATTGGTAATTACTCAAAATAAATAAAAGCATAAAACCATACTTGGTAACGAGTAATGTGGAGCTGTTGATAGTATAAAAATTTGCGAGAAACAGCTTCCTCTAAAGTAACGTAATTTTCAAGAAAGCCGTAATTTTCCACGAATTTGATTTCGAGCCCTCAGAATTAGATTTTGAGGTCCCAAAATCAAGCATCTGAAAGCACACAACTTCGTGTGACAAGGGTGTTTTTTTCACATTATCTCGAACTTCGATGACCGATTGAGCTCAAATTTTCACAGGTTTGTTATTTTATACATAATGTTGAGATACACCAAGCAAGAAGACTGGTCTTGGGCAATTACCAATAGTGTCCAGTGTCTTTAATAATAAAAAAAAGTTGCTGTGTATAAAGACAACAGTTGTAGCAATGACGCATCCCGCTTCGATCCGTGTAGGACCCTGGCAGTGTGAAACGATCGAAAAATACACCTTTTACATTTCTTTACCGTGGAAGAAGTGGTGAAACAGTTGCAGAAACTCAACCCAACAAAATCCCCTGGACAGGATGGACTACACCCAAAGGTACTGAAGGAAGTATGTAATGAGATAGCACATCCACTTGCCATCATCTTTAGAAAGTCAATGGATGATGGTGAAGTTCCAAAAGGTTGGAAAGTTGCTGAAGTTACCGCCATCTTCAAAAAAGGTAGTGCTGCAGATGCTGGGAACTACAGGCCAGTCAGCCTCACTTCGATAGTATGCAAGATTATGGAGTCTATCATCAGAAACCACACTGTGGCATTTATGAACAAACATAACATCATTCAGGAGGAACAACATGGATTCATACAGGGTCGCTCGTGTGTAACGCAACTACTCGTTCTAATGGAAATGTGGACAAAACTGCTTGAGGAAGGTGCAGATATTGATGTAGTCAACCTAGATTTCCGGAAAGCGTTTGACTAGGTCCCACACCTGCACCTCCTGAATAAGGCCGAAGCAAATCGATTTGGTGGTAAGCTGATTCGATGGATCGAAAGTTTCTTGATTGGAAGAAAGCAACGAGTGTCTTTAAATGGTGAGAAATCAGACTGGGCCAGTGTGAGGAGTGGCATCCCGCAGGGCAGTGTTCTTGGGCCAATACTTTTCATAATATACATCAATGATCTACCAAATGTAGTTTCCAGTCTTGTAATGATGTTTGCGGACGACACCAAGATCTTCACTCCAGTCAAGGAAGAAGACGACTGTCAGAAGTTACAGGAAGACCTCAACCGGTTGGGTGACTGGTCCTCAAAATGGCAGCTCAAATTCAATGTTGCTAAGTGTGGAGTACTGCACTACGGGAAAGGGGACGACAGAGTCACTTATACCATGACAGAAGGAAACCACTCCAGAAATTCGAAAGAAATTGACAACGAAAAGGATCTTGGTGTTCTGTTTGACAAGTCACTAACTTTCAGTAAGCACATTGGAGCAATAGCAAACAAGGCAACTCGAATTCTAGGTGTAATAAAACGGACCTTTGACTACATGGATGAGGAGACTTTCAAGGCATTATACAAGACCATGGTTCGCCCACATCTGGAGTACGCCAACAGCGTTTGGTGAACCTACTTGAAGAGAGACATTAACAAGCTAGAAAAGGTGCAACGGAGGGCAACCAAAATTGTTCCATCGTTAAGGGATTTGCCATATGACACAAGGCTGCTACTCCTCGATCTCCCAACGCTTGCCTACAGAAGATTGCGGGGTGACCTCATTCAAGTTTTCAAAGTGATGCATGGGTTCCAGGATGTCCATCCAGACAAGCTATTTGACATGTCAAGAAATGTAAAGGGTCTAAGGGGCCATGATCTGAAGATAAACAAGGAACGCAGACCAACTAGAATTCGTCAGAACAACTTCACACAGAGAGTCTGTAATGTTTGGAACAAACTACCAGCTGCAGTTGTTCATTCCCATTCAACTAACATCTTCAAAAATGCCATTGACGATTACCTCACCAAAAACATCGACATGTAGTTTTGCAGGATGTTTACCACAGGATATATGGAAATATTAAGTTCATTCTCTTCTGCTCTCACATTTGACTTTGCTACTTCCATTGCATTCAGTACCTTGCAGTAAGTTTTGTGTGAATATGGATGGGCGTTTTATAAGGCTTCATTTAGCCTTCATTATGCAGAGCCCGAATCTACAGGTAATACTAATACAGGTAAAGTACGCCTATTTATCTAAAGCTGATTTTGTGCAGATCAAGTAAAAAAAAACAAAAAAAACACAGAGTGTTTTTTTAACTGTATGGGGCATGTATTGAAACTTTACCGAGTCTGCACAGAAAAAAAGGCATGTAAATTTTGACACGGATTAGACTTCCGTATCCTGCCACCACTTTCTCACTCATTTCAATCAAAAGGAATATCTATTCTAACGAATACTCAGAATTTAGATATTCTTTACTCATGAATTGAACATTTCAGAAATATATTGATTCAAAAGAAAACGTGGGGGCACGATATTGGAAATTTTTCCAAAGAAGACTCTGTTATGTTGTTCAACAGTTCTCTTCTCATAGGTAGGTCAGTGGAAGGAGAAACTGGTTCCGTACTGTTTCAATGGATGAGTCGAGATGCTGCTGGTGGTACTGCTGCTGGTAGAAAAGTGCTGACAAACTGAAGAACTCTCGATTCCTGAACTTCCAGTTCCAGCAGAAACACCTTTCAACTTCTTATTAAGTGCTGCATTCCTCCTGAGGCTGCATGGTTGTTCTACTACTACTCTCAGTAGTGAATGTAGAGTTCGTCTGATAAACAATGTCATTTTAGCAGCTACATGTATTTAGAACATTCAACCACGAGCAGTTCAAAGCATGCATGTCCCGCAAAATAATGAGTTCAAATAATGCACATGGGCCACACACACATTATTACGCGTTTGACTTTTGACCTTTTGAACAGAGATCGTACGGTCCTTAATATGACGTCACGAAATAAGGCGGAGTCTAGTTTGCCGAAGAAATCTTGTTTCCGTATTGACTGAAAGAAGAGAGAGTGTGTGTGGGGTTAAAACTTCGCTTCGGGAACTTAAACTTCTTAGAATCAACTCAGCGGCAGTATGGCCAAAGAGTACGACCATTTATTTAAGTTGTTAATTATCGGAGATAGCGGTAAGTACCGTGCTAATAAATGGGTGTGTTCAGTAAATTAAACTAGTGACACTGGTTCAGACAGTCAGACAGTACAACATGTCAGATTATGAGCAAAATACGCATTACCTGGTGCATAACCAGTTTCGTGAAAATTTGTTTTACCCTAGATGATTTTGATTTATGATTTGTTTACTCATTAACTTAAGACAAAAATTATTACTTTTAAATGAGGCCCTGTGCAATAACGAAAGAAGTTAAATTCTTAAAATTAAGTTGTTGTTGGGGTTTTGTTTGTTTGGGAAAATCAATGTCAATCGTTTTCAACTAACTAAACACTAAACAGGCAGCGACAGTCATATGATGAGATATAGCTAGACCCCCTCCGCTAATCAACTCGTGCTTCTTTTTAGCCTGCTTCCTGGCCCTGCTCCATAGCGTAATCCATAGCATAGCGTCAGACATGAGATGATTTTCCAAAGAGAAACCCACATTTTGTTATGAAATTTCCTCTCAGGTGTCTGTGTCACTTTCCATTGAAAATTGTGCAATTGTGGAAAGGACATTTAAATAAACCATATTTGTGCAACCTCGATTGTATGTAATTTATGAAAAATCTTTATTTTAAGCTGGCAATTACTCAGTTAACATTTGTCAACAACATTGTCATTGTTTACTATCTATGCGAATGTGCGATGACAAATTGTAAAGACTTATTCAAGGCAGTATTCACCACTCCCACATGCCATCACCAGAGAAGAACCAGCGGCAATCATGGTGCGGGGTAAAACAGCATGCTGCAGGGACCGTAAAAAAACTATATACCGGTAGTTAATGTGCCTGCTACAACACGAATCAGTGCGCGTGATCATGCATATATGGGTATAACATGAGGTTGACTATCAAGTGACAAAGCAATGGTTAAGTGTCTTGCCTAAGGACACAAGTGTCACTGCTTGGGTTTCGGACTCACACTCTGCAGATCCGAAACACCAGAGTTTGAATTCAGTGCTCTCCTCGGCCACGACACTTCCATAGTGTTAACGTTGTTAAAAGCAGTTAGTCACATTAGACTACCTATAAGGACATGGTAAAAAATACACAAGTCACGATTCAAAAGTTTCCTCTAACTAAAAAACTTTTGAAAGTTTTACTACTAAGTAACACCCAACTCTTATAATACACGAGTATCCAACAGGAAATTTGGTCAGCAACTTGAAATATTAGGTATACATGGCAAAACCATGGTCAGTCGCATCACGGTCAGTCACATTACAATTTTCCAGTCAGTTTAGCCAACCAGGCCTACATGGAGCCCAAGCTGAGTTCTTATTTTGCAAAATTGGGTTCGTACCTTATCAACAACTTAAACAAATTTATTTTATATTACTGTTAGCTATAATTGGAAAGAAAGTTATTTTTGATGTCATGTACATGTTTGCTTGGAATTTCCCGGATGGTATCCCAAAAATATTGGTTTTGATCTAAAATTACCCCCAAATTGGTCGGTTTATAAACTATGCAGTTTTAGAGCTTAGCAACAACCAAATTTGGATTCAGCACCATCAAAAACCCTTATGCGTCTAATTTCATGCAGTGCAGAGATGGGGACCAGGGAACCCCCCAAAATAGTCCCCTTTTCAGTACTTATCCCGAGGTCTAAGTCATCCAATAGGTCTCTGAACGGCCTGCAAGTTTTACACAAATCTGATATGACCCATTAGATTTGTAACTCTGTCCATCTTACATACATATGATGTACCATGCTGACATAAACTCAGTCTGAAACAGTTAACTCTTTATTTGTATTCTTCTGTATTTATAAATGTAACTATAGACATTCACGTTGGTGTCAGATTCATATTAGACGGTGTGTCATTTACCATGTTTACCCTATTTGAGAGTATCATCACAGTTGACACGAATCACACAGCAGCCATGACCCTGTTCACTGTTCCCTGGCAGTATTACAATACTGTGTGTTTTATGGTTCTCATTTCAAAGAAATCATTTCAAAGAAATCATTTCAAAGAAAGGAACCAGATTTTTTCCCATTTCAGCCTCAATTTGAATTCAATTTGGTTTCATTCATTTAAACCAAAAAGAAAACCAAGCTGATTGGTTTTACAGTTGCTCTGTCATTTCAAAGATAACTTTTAATTGTTTGTTTTGAAAGTTAATCTGCAGGCATGCATCTTTATGTATTTTTTTAAAAGACAACCCGAAACAGTGCCATAATATGTCATAGGCCCTAATAAAACTGGGAAAAAAGTCTTGGGGTTTTAACTAAGTAATTTAAATTGTTCCGCTTGAAATTGTTTCAAGCATAGGATGTTGCAGTTTACTTGTTGACAAGTGAAATTTATTTTGGACTTCACATCTACTTGTTCCATAATAATCTTGAGTGATTGATTTCATGTTATTATTAATTTCATCTGATGTTGGTTGGGTGGTTTCTCTGTATTTTTCTATCATTTCTTTGTTGTCTCTTTGCAGGAGTTGGCAAAAGCAGTCTTCTTCTTCGGTTTGCAGATAACACATTTTCAGGTATTTAAAGAAGTACAACTATGTAGTAGTCTAATAGCATGAATGGAGAGTTTCTTAAAAGTCAAGCCATGTCTATGTACTATGCACAAGTTGTCATGATGATGAAACATCTTGCATGAATACATTAACCACAAGCATGCATTTTGTAATGTACTTACATACAAACAAACAAACAATCACACAAACAAACAAACAAACAAACAAATATTGTGCTGTGAAATTTCTGTTGTGTATAGTATAGACATGTCATGTATGATGTTTGCATTTGTACTTGAAGTGTTTAGAGGAACACATGCATTGTCACATTATGCATGGACACATGAAACTCATGGTCATTGAATTTGCATTTCATGTCCAACTTGTGCTGATTGATAAATGTTGTAATGAGAGATAGTGTAGGCGGTTTGGAGTGCTACAACATGGATGTATTTAGACTGATTGATAATGGTTGAATGCCATTGCGAGATAGTGTAGGCGGTTTGGAGTCTAAAGGATGTGGTCATTTCCTGAGATAGTTTCAATGCCAAGTCAAGGACCAAGTCACTAGTCACAGTCTCTGCTGGTAATCCCGATAGATCATTGACAATGAAAAATTACACTTTTATTGTAATGGTTGTACATTTGTGTGAAGTACTTATTGTACAGTTTATGGTTTTAGGGATTCGATCCAACGCTTTCAGTGTTTTCAATTCCAGAATATTTTTGTACCAATATTTTGAAGATTGAAAACTGTGAACCATTTTCCTGGGTTTTTTTTTTTTTTTTTAAGTTTCATTTCTTTCTTTATTTTGTACTTATAAATCAAGTGTTAATGGTTAAACCATAAAGTCTATTCATATATGTACATATGAACATGATGACCTTCTGGGTTTTTTTTCTTCTCAAAAACGGTCAAATTTGATGATTTGAAGTCATATCTTAGTACATTTTGTTGCCCAAATAGCCAAAGGAAGCAGGTGTGTCCCTTTTAAACCATCAACTATCTGGGAATATACAGCCTGTGCAACAAATATGCGCCACTAAGCTTACAAATCATTCACTAGAACCATCTCTGCCCTCGCAGACACCCATTTACATGTACCTCTGGGTGGAAAGAAACGGTTAAGTTAAGTGTTCTGCTCAGGGACACAAGTGTCATGACCAGGACTTGAACCCACACTCTGCTGAACAGAAACACCAGAGCTATAAATACATGACATGTACTTGCATTTTGTACAAAACATAATTTTTGCATACTTTCTAGTGACCAGTAGATATTGGTAGACACATCGCTTAAAATATTTCTGTTTAAGGATGAAGGCATGAAACAATAAGTGATGTATTTTGAATAAACTTGCAAAGGTTAGCCCTCTGTGCAAATGAATCCATTATTCTGTAGTGTGAACAATTTCAGGATTGAAACAAAAAACCTGTTTTGTTACAAAACACATTTTTTTTTTTTTTTTTCAATCCTGAAATTGTTCACACTACAGAATAATGGATTCATTTGCACAGATGGCTAACCTTTGCAAGTTTATTCAAAATATATTACACATCAACAAGTTGTTGCAAGCACATGTTGTTTGCAGCTTGGCTTAAAACCTTCATACATGGTATGATTAGATCAGTCATATGACTCAAGGTGAGTCACACCAGTAGACATCACAATGCAATACTAATGTACTACATTTGTACATGTTTTTTGCAGAATACGTCTTAAAAGCTGTACACATTGTTCTTTGACAATGACAATGGACACTGCACTGCATTGTATACCCTGCATTATGTTATGTAGTAATCCTTGTTTTTACCACAAACCAAAAGATGACTTCCTTCCTTACAACTATAACATGAATCATCGCCTTTATTAGGTTCCATCCAATTTACACAATACAGACATCAGCACAAAACATGTATATTTTTATCACACAAGTTTTCACACAAGTGTGAGTGGAATACAGAAAAATATTGCGCATCTGTGCCCATATCCAACGAGGCCGTATTTATCTTCCAGCCTCATGAAGTCAATGAGGTTAGGTTGTGTTTTTGTTTTTGATATTGCATGCGGAAAGTTTAAAATGTAATTTTGTGCACTGACCATATGAGAAGTGAAATACGCAGAGTGAAATATAAAAAATTTGGAGTAGGTTATCGTCTGATATCACACTCTGGTTCAAGCATCTGATTTGAGGATAAGAGCGTACTGAGAGATAAATAGCATTGGCTAAGGGCCAAGTTTTAATACCTAGTGTTACTGCAGATAAAGGTGGGTTTGTTAACTTGGCACAGACTGTTTTATGACTGCTAACCATGTACTTCACTAATTTCATACATTGTGTACATGTGCAGTAGGGGCCTATGGAGCTGATAACAGTTTCTGTTGAGTCTAGGTCCATGTCCTGAGTCATTTGGGTCAAATCTGAGGTGGAGTAATAAGGCATGAAGCCGAAGGTCTGAGTCAGATTCACAATTCACTGTAGTAGAAATGTACTTTAGATACTTTATGGATACATATTCCCAGGTTAATATTAAGGAAATCAATGTGTTGTGAAGAGGTTTTCAACTAGTGGTTTAAACCCATGCTGAGGCCTGGAATTGATAATTTTACCGAGACGAAGTATGCATGATTTTTTGTGTGTCACATTTGTGATACAGCCAGACAGTTACAACGTAGTATCCAATTTGATTGTATATTTTTCACAGAACTGGGGGAAAGTCCTGATTACATGTGCCAACACACACTGTGTATATGGCTAAAAGTAACACAAAAATGAATATTGTTATCCCCGGTGCAAATTTAACACCATCTTTGAGTTAAGAACAGTAGGAAAATAGATTCAGCTCACTTGGTGTGGATTTCCCTTACAAATAATAAGAAAATACTTTACACAAATCTGCATTATTGTGATTGAAATGAGAGCAAATATAAAGAACAAATTATTTTCTGTTTGCAAACTTTAATCATTTGGAAACAAAACCTTCAGCGTTTGTCAATTTTGTTTAACTACAGGAACATATATTACAACAATTGGAGTGGACTTCAAAATCAGGACAATTGATTTGAATGGTGAGAGGGTCAAACTTCAGATATGGGACACAGCAGGCCAAGAAAGATTCCGCACAATTACATCAACGTAAGTACTTCTTACAATGTGTGCGTTCTATTAGCTTCCCTGGGTCGACCCCGGTCTGCTCCTGGTGCGTTTGAATAGCTTTGACGTCATTCCAGGGGCTCACTCAGCACAAGTGCCCTGCTTGTGGAGTGGGTAACTTGGAGGCTGGCCCCAGGTGCATGGCGTCACTGCGAGAGCGCTGAGTGATCGTTCGTTTAACTCTTGTTCGGGGGCTCACCCGAGTGAGCAGTGCACCACGGGGTAGACCCAGGGAAGCTAATCGAATGCACCCACAATGTCGTGTTCAATGTATACGTTGTGATATGTAATGTCAATGTACATGTTAGTGCCAATCAAAGTCAAGTCCAGTATTTCATTGCTGAAAAGCAAGGTATCCTTTACCGAGAAGAGTGTACATATTGTAGATACATTAATCACAAAGTCTAAAGGAGTATTTCAAAGAGCTCTACTTTCAAAATGTCAGTAGAGAACAAAGCCCCTCTTGCCTCTATTAATGTACCATAAAACTTTTACATGGAGGTCTCTAAAGCCCGATTCATACTTCATGCGAATACGAAGCGAATCTTGACGTCACAAATTCGCAACGAACAATTCGCAGCAGTTGCCCTTTGCTCAACTCCCTTGCGAATAATTGTACCTATTCAATTCAATTCAAAATTGGTTTATTTTCATATAAAAATACAAGACCAAATAAAAAGTCACAGACTAATGGCATTTGGTTAACAATAAAATTACATCAAAAACATATGTACAAGTTTATTTGTAAACTACCATATCGATGAAAAGTCGTTGATATAATTCTTGATTGCCTGATGTTGTTTTTGCAGATATTATCGTGGTACCCATGGAGTTATAGTAGTATATGATGTCACAAGTGCAGAGACATTTGTCAATGTAAAGAGATGGCTACATGAAATTGAACAAAATTGTGATGTAGTGAGTAGAATATTAGGTAAGTGTCTTGTTACCTGTTTTTAATAAGGAAATAAAAGGGTAGCGATGAGGTCTTAAACGGCCGTTTAAAACCGGCAGGGTCATGGTCTTGCGATTAAGGCCCTTGCCTTCGGCCACGACTCTGCAAGGTTTTAAACGGCCGTTTAAGAACGAGTCACTACTCATTTATTCCCATTCATAAATGCCATTTTGGTTAAAATTCCTAATTAAGTCGGAAACTCTGTACAAAATTATCGGTTTCCCCAACGTCTAGCTCTGTACGTGTGGTGCATTTTTATGAGACAGTTTTTCGGATATGTATTTGTGTGCCTAATGCATCCAAATACCCATGGGCTAAAATGGCACGGCGACATCGATCACCCCTGGAAATAAGGTTGTGGGCTAAACCGCACAAATGCAATCCAAAAACAACCAGTTATAAACACCCCCACATGATACGCTCTCCACCAATAGGAATAGCGGAACTGGGGTATTTATGAATGTATATTTAAATGGGTACCAACCATAATGTTTGGAGACCAGTTTCACAGAGCTGCAGCTAACCTCTAGCATTCTAAAGCATGGTGAACTGCTTTTGGGCACATCTTACATAGTGAAGGGCTTGCATATCAAATCATCACATGCTGACATGCCCATCTCTAATAAGAAAGTCAAGTTAACAGGTTGACCTACACACCTGCCCATTCGAACACTAGGATTTCGCATATGTTGGGATGCCTGTTTGGGATGTTTTGTGTACTTGTAAGTAAGAAATTAGCATGGTTTTAGTTAAACAGCAATTCAGGATGATTTACAATCAAAGGTGAAAAGATTGTTTGAAAGACCTGTCCTTTCTTTCAAACAAAAACAATAATACCAGATGTTCTTGATAAACTATTTTATCTTTTCTTGTCTTATCACAGTTGGAAACAAAAATGACTGTCCAGAGAGAAAAGTGGTCCTAACAGAAGACGCAACAAATTTTGCTGAACAAATGGGCATTCAATTATTTGAAACGAGTGCAAAGGAAAACATCAATGTAGAAGAGGTAATGTATGAAGAATGCTTCAGCGATATTGTATGTTAAAAATAATAAATTATACATTCTGTGAAGAACTCATCAAGTATAACTGTCAGTTTTGGTTTTTTTTTTTTTTTTTTGAAATGTTTTGCCTCTGTGACTATCAGCATTTGCAATTGGACATTTGTTGTGATTTGTTCCTTGCTCATAAAAATAAGCAAACAACAGAAGTGTATTAAGGACATACATGTACCCAAAAATAAAGTCGGGCTCCACTATTCTGCCCGGGCGAATTGATATTCTGCCTGGGCGGACTACCAATCCGCCCGGGCGGAATGGTCATCTGCTCGTACAGAATAGTAGAACCTTTTCCGGTATGTCCTAAATACACTTCCGTATCAAATGGACTTGTCAAGAAGTACCTTTGTTATAAATGATGACATTCTTACACTTGGAATTATAGCTGTCGTAACATTGTCTTTGATAGCCACTGGGCAATCTCAGTGGTCTAGCTGGTAAGACGCTGCTCTAGAATTGCAAAGGTTGTTGGTTCCAATCCCATTTGAGTAATACATGCGTATGTCTGTGATTCTTTTCACAGAAGTCTGGTAAGTACTGAGTATACAGTGCTAACACACATCGGTGTATATGGGTAAAAAAACAAAATGAATATTCTTTATCCCCGATGCAAGTTCAACAACTATTAAATCGTTTGAAGCTTTGCTTGGTGTGGAGAAATAAGAAGGAACTATAAATAAATAGTAAACTTGCAGGTACAACCATGTGTAAATCTCTTATGAGTCGAAAACGTCAAGACCAAAACCGGCTCTTTTCAGAGCCAACACTCACTCATAGAGATTTACACATGGTTGTACCCGCAAGTTTACATTTAATTTGGAACTGCCTCTAGCTACCGGGTAATCTCGGTAGTCTAGTTGGTATGACACTGCTCTAGAATTCCAAATGTTGTTGGTTTCAATCCCACCCGAGTAATATGCATGTGATTCTTTTAACAGCACTCGGTGTACAGTGCTAACACATATGGGTAAAAACCAAAATAAATATTGTCTTTATTAGCTCTTTGTTCCATGATTGTCTGATTTTAGAAGTGCATAGTTTAGTCATCCGAGCTGGTTCCATCATTGATGTTCCAAATATTGTATTTTACAGATGTTTAACGCAATTACCGAATTAGTACTGAAGCAAAAGAAAGAGAATGCTGCTAAGCAGACTGCCCAGGACAATACCCAGACAGTTAAGCTGAATGGAAGGAAAGGAAACAAGAGCAAGAGTGGATGCTGTAAATGATCTTAAGCAGCAAGACTCAACCTAGAATATAGTAAGCACATTGAAGTCAATCTCTACAACCATCATTGGGTGTACATAGCGCCCTGTAGTGGGACTACATTACCCCTGTATTAATACTTGACACAATTGGAAAGGGAGCTCTTATCAGTAATAGATTACAGAACTTGTTTACTCATTCCAATTTGCCTACTTTTTTCTTGTTTTCATTTTCAACAAAATATTCTTTATTGGCAGCTTAATTGTAAAAGTTATCTTTTTTTCAAATTGTTGAGAAAAACTGCATGAAATGGTTAAAACAAATTCATTATTTGTAACACTTTGTAATGCAAATTATGAAGTCAAGGATGCCTGGAAGTCATATCATTATAGCTCAGGTGCCTGAGGAAACCTGTAAACTACTTCTACTCTTCCATGATACATGTCATGAGTTCTTTTAAGGTATTAGCTCTTTTCATACTGCTTGACCTGTCCAATGCACAAAGCATTGTAAAATACAAGCAGAATTGAATGTGAATTAAATCCGAATTCTTTTTGACAACCAAGTTCGAATACCACTTCACTAGCCTGCTTGCTCCCACACTGCCACAATTTGATCGGAAATAAATAGACAAGATCAAATCCAGCCCTTACCACCTCAATCATCACATGATGAGCTTGCTTTCATGTGAGGGCGCCCTCAACGGTGCTTTTACAACAAGTAGAAGAATGGCAAGTTGGCAGAAAGTAAATTAACTCGTAATCAGAGTGGAATCAACGATTTGGGAAAGTCCACCTGGTAACGCTATTAAGTGGTTTCTTACCACCTAAATCAGTCTGGTTGATGAGCCTAGCTGAGCCTAGCTTAAAGCTTCAATCTTTATTCTATACATGTCTGTATATATTAAGAAATGGATTTTTACTGAGACATTTTAATCAAGGGAAGGAATATTACATGTATACTGCTAGTCAATTGGAGACATTCAGCCACTAGGTGGCGGCAGACATACCAGTTCATTTGCCATCATGTGTGTTATTCTAAGCATGTGTGTTTTGGATAACAGTGGCTGTGTTAGGTTAAGGTTGCTGCCTCATTAGTATGTGACTGTCATTTTATTGTCTGCCATTAACTTTCTTACAAATGTGTGAGTTTTGCTACACAAGCTTTGAGTCAAGTTTTCAAAAAAGACAGCACCGCCCCTTCCCACCAATGCCCACTACATTAATCTGATTTATCTATTTTATATCCAGTTGTGCTTCCATCTGTCTTGCTTAGTGGTTTAATTTGCAGTGCTAGAATTGATCTTACACTCTTTTAGTTTACATGTATGACCGTATTGAACAAGTGGGTATTGGATACTTTATGTGTACATTTTTCATTTTCCTTGAAGGTTATGAATGTACAATGTTATTTCTTACCCCTGACACTCTCATCAGAAACTGTGTCAAATCTGTAATAAAAAGCAGTTACACATCCATATGGTTGATTCTGGTTAGCAAAGAATCGTTGGTTTTGCATTGACGTTCAAGACTAATCCATCAACGTAGTGAAACCAGGCTGGGGATTACATGGGAATTGGGGCTGATTAGTGTTAATACATACAACTCATACTAATGTTTGATTGAGAGAGGATTAAACCTAATAAGGGTAGTGCTTCATTGTGTTCAGGTATTTGACTTTGTGTAGCATTGCATGTAAATAAACTACATTCGTCCTTTGGTAACAATTTATATTTGTATAAAATATCAAAAATCATTTTTAAAGGGCTCAACTGTGTGTAAAACATTGAATTAATTGTTGTATATTTCCTGTCATATCATTCAATAGTCCAACTCTAGCTAGTTTGATAAGTTAAAATTGTTTTGAGGAACTATAGGTTTGAAAGACAGAGCCCATTACTGATTTCTCTAATACAGTCCTCTTGCACCAACGACACTGCTTGAACTTTAAGGCAGTGGACACTATTGGTAATTACGCAAAATAATTGTTAGCATTAAAACTGACTTGGTAACAAGCAATGGTGAGGTATTGATAGTATAAACGTTGTGAGAAATGGCTCCCTTTGAAGTACAGTAGTTATCGAGAAAGAAGTGATTTCTCAGTAAAATATTTGAATTGAAATCAAGCATCTGGAAGCAACTTTGTGTGACAAGGGTGTTTTTTCTTTCATTATTATCTCGCAACTTCGATGACCAATTGAGCTCAATATATTTTATGCACATGTTGAGTTACACCAAGTTCAAACACTGGTCTTTGACAATTACCAAAGTTGTCCAGTGTCTTTAAATGTTATGTAGAAAGCTTCCAACATGTAACCATGGATGTCAAGTAGCCTGCATGATAAAACAACCAGAGCACACTAGCATATAACTTGGTCTTGCCAATACAAATAGAAAATTCTAGGCTATGACTATTACATTAATTTATCATTATTGACATTCCTTTTTTTACTTTGACAAGAAGTTTCAAATTTCTATGCACTGATATGTAATGTAAATATTTCTACAAAAAATAGTTAATGGCTTGACGTTTCGACCCTAGCAGAGTCTTTCTCGAAGGCTAAATATTTCTACATACAGTTTTGCATTTTGGTTGAGTTTGGGGTTAGACTAGCTAATGGTGAATATGTTCAGATCTTTAGTGTTATATCAACATAATGTAAGGTTTCATGGAGCTAGTAAGCATGGTACATGTACCTTGTACTTGCTGTGGAACTAAAAAGTTGCTTAGCAGAAGCAATATACTCTGCCAGAATGTCATTTGCTTGTAATGATGTTGCAATGCAATGATTGGTTGTTGCTGTTCTCTGCTTACTTTGGTCAATGCGTTTGCATAAACAAGGCACATGTCCCAGTTTCATGAATATGTTTAAAAGCACCGAGTTGCTAAGCAAATGTAAATCTTGTTTAGCAGAAAGAGGTTCCCAGGTAAGAGTTGATATAACAGAATGCTATTGAATGGTTCTTTGGCCAGTGTGCCACAAACACACATTTGTCATCAATAATGTCAGCATAGCAGACACTGTGCCGATGTTGTGGGTGGGACTTTAAATCATGGTTGGTTGGTCCGGTAGAGTATTCAACTATCCTAAACTCTAGATTTCATTCAACCATCATTTTTACTTTAGTCTTCACTTATGGGTAAGTCAGAGCAGTATTGCGTCATGATGTACCTATTGCTTGTAGTTTTGCTATTTCAAGCTCACATCACTCTTGGTTAAAGGCAGTGGACACTATTGGCAATTACTTAAAATAGTTATTAGCATAAAACCTCACTTGGTGACGAGTAATGGGGAGAGGTTGACAGTATAAAGCATTGTGAGAAACGGCTCCCTCTGAAGTGAAGTACATGTAGTTTTCGAGAAATAAGTAATTTTCCACGCATTTGATTTCAAGACCTCAGTTTTAGGATTTGAGGTCTCAAAATCAAGCATCTGAACGCACGCAACTTGGTGTGAAAAGGGCAGTTTTTCTTTCTTTATTATCTCGCAACATCGACGACCAATTAAGCTAAACTTTTCATAGGTTGGTTATTTTATGCATATGTTGAGATACACAAAGTGAGAAGACTGGTCTTTGACAATTACCAATAGTGTCCACTGTCTTTAAATGTGTGTGAAAGCAATCATTAATCAATCCATTGTAGGAAACAAAGTTCAGTAATAGACAATAACGCATTTGTCTGCTGGGCACTCAACTATATCCCCATAACAAACCTAATGGTCACAGATTGACATCCACATGACCTATTTATTTTATCCATTGTTAAACTGAGATGACTTTCTACACATATTTTATGTATTTTCTATTAACGGTAAATTGGCTTTGTAATTTAGCGGAGGAGTATTAATCATGTACATATAAATGTATACATATGTTAAGTGCACACCAATTAGATGCATGAATGGTGTATTAAACATGGAGAACAAGTTATACAATGTGTTTGTGTGGAAATGAAAAGTAATGCCTCAAACATTCAAGCTTCAAACATAAATTGATATTTGCATTTCAAGTGTTGAATATCATGCTCTTTTCCTCCGGAAATCAGAAAGAAAAAAAAACTGGTAAAAAACTTTTGGTTTAACATAGCAGTAATACATCTGTTACCAACACTAATTACTGCATCACTGCCATCATTATCTTTTGCGTGTATGTATCACAACTGATTCTCCATGTATGGTGTAGCTTCTTTCAGATGATCGTTGAATTTATATTTGAATATATTTTATTTTCTGCTAGCATTAGTGATTTGAGAATTGTTTGGCAAAGCGCAGTTGTTTGCACAAAGTGAATATTGTGATTTGTGATGTTTTTGGAATTGTGCAATACAGAGCTGCTTTGCTTAATACATTATCCTCACAAGCCAAAGGTTATAAAACGCTTTGTTCAAATTAGTCAAACACAAATTTTATTTTTGCTAGTTACCTACTTGTTCTTATGAATAGCTTTTGCTTTCTAGTACTCTAGTAGTAGTACTACTAGTAGATGATCAGACTTAACTGCTATAAGATTGCTTAGGACAGTTGAATGTTAGAAGTATGGCCATCTTGTGTACCTCCATTCAAATCAATGTTTAACCAGTGGGAGAAAAATGTGAAATCTCCTGGTATAAGATGTTAGCAACGTTAACTCTGACGCATAGTGTATCCATGTTGTGTTCTCTAATAGCTGAAATCATTGTGGGATTAGTCTAACACTTTCACAGTGCAGTTTTATTTTCTTTCTGAGTAGCACAGGTTGTAACTGCAGGGACCACTTTATATGACTGTGTGGCTCCATGTGAATTACCGGTCACACTAAACGTTATTTAGAGTGCCCTCAATTTAACAGGTGCATGTATTTTGTGAATCTTGACTTGGTATTTGATAAGAAATATACACAGTTATGTCTTGAATGACGACTATATTTGGATCAAAACAATGAATATTGGAGCTGATTCGCCTGGCCAGTGGTCAGCACAAGACGTGGCCATAATGCTTTCATCCAGGCTAACTGGCCAAAGATTAATGTGTTGTCATCACAACTGTTTATGTCATGTCATCTTAGTGGTTACTGCGAACAATGTAACCCAAATAGTGGGAATAAAAGAAACAAAGGGCCCATTATCAATTGAAGATTTTTACTTTCACTGTCATTGTGTAATATTGTGGAAACGTAAACAACATTGGCATTAACCTTAATTGGCATTAACCTTAATTGGCATCAGTGAAATCAAAAATGAAGTCTGGCAGCCACTCCCTATTTGTCATTGAGTGGAGGAATACATGTTTATTGGCAGGGAACAGAACAAACATGGCTCAAGAACAGTGCTACCTGCTACACCACTTCACTCTTAACACTCAGGGCCCAATATCATGGCTCTGCTTACCCTAAGAACAGTATCAGCGCTTACGGAAGCACTGGTTAGTGGCGAATTTTGGCTTCTGCGTGTGTGTACTCCACGTTCCTAGGCATTCTACACTTACAAGGCTAGCGCAAAAATTTGGCGCTGGCACGTAAGCGGGGAATCATGATCGTAAGCGCAGAATTTGGCGGTAAGCAGAGCCATGAAATTGGGCCCAGCCATATCAAGTTGATATCATCAGGCAATTTATGAACCCTAAAGGCTGATTCATATAAATGACATGAATGAGAAACAGTTGACATTCATTCAGGGGTAGATTCTCAACTGTGCATGTGTTTAAACATTAACATGCATGCATGATTGCGTGTCCTTCACAGATCAACCCAATACTGTTAATTTGCATAAAACTTGCTAAGTCATAATGGTCTATTGAACATCTCATATATTCAGGCCTTTATGTACATGTCCAATATGAACCAACTTTTAATCCGAGTGCTTCATTCCATTCATGTAGTTTGGATTTATGTAACGAACGGCATATTATAATCAAGACTTATTTGAGCTTTGAGTTGAAATCCAATGATGTATAATTGCAGGATTCTTGTTATTTTATATGATGAAGGTATGAGAATAACATTTATATATTACTTGTGCTTCCCAACGAGTCCACTTATTTTATTAATAGTATGCAAATATTGACTACTTTGAGTGCTACGGTGTTACTCCGACTCCTGAGGTGATCGTTTTTGCATTATGTTTAAAATAGAATGCTCCAGAATCGCTGAGTGAGTAAAAGCAATCAAGCAATCAATATTTGTTTGATAACACCCTATACGTAGGTTATGCCTAGACGTCTAGGTACCAAGAAACTGCTTTTACTATGGGTATAGTACCTGTTTGCTGCTTGTATAGGGTGTCGTGCTCATACAGCTTGCTCGTAAGAATAAGACACGTGATATGCTCTCACCCAATCGAAAGGCTAAGTTCTTGTAAGAGGCGTTATAATCTTGACAATACCTTACTTATCTCAGAATCATATTCATATCATAATTCTAAACGGAGGGTGGATAAAGTTGATTTCCTTTCATTTCTGTGTTTGAAAAAGTGACCTTTGTGCATGGGGGGGGGGGGTTTCATTATTGACAACAACAAAAACAATACATTAATTAATTGTTTCAGTTGCACAAACAATTTACTGTTCAATAGCTTGAATGAATAGCTTCATTCTATACAATTTCACCAAAGTGGGCAATAATGTAGTAATACTAGTAACTGTTCCTTCAGAAATTACAAGGTACAAAACCCAGAGACATGTACATAGTAAATACAACAGACAACAGTACAGTACATGTACATTCAAAAAGGTTAAACTTCAGTAGACAATATGCTGAATGACTTTGTCACTTGTCAATATAATATAATGATTATTTATCACTCCAATATATATTTCCTTGATACACATAATAATAACAATACAATGTTTGATAAACGTTGGCGACAACACCAGTATGACATCTTAACATCCAATTCAATCAACATCTCTTTATGTCTATTCTTAATTCTAAACATTGGACAACAGTGGTGTTGCAACATTCTATATATAGAATCCACAACCTCCATCCTGCTAACCTTCTCATTATCTGTCACAATTCAAACCAAATATCAATGCTCATATCTTTAACGCTAGTTCTTCATTGCTTTTATCCCATTTCCCTCTCTTTTTTGAGTGGCATCTTCTAGGGATTTGTAGTTGGCAACTTCCCAAGAAAAAAACCCTAATAAAAAATATGAAATATTGTTCCATAATTTATAACCTTTTTTATTTAAAAACTGAAGGGATATGTCAAACTGTTGACAACCTGTATGTTCATATAATAAGATACAATAAAGTACCCACAAACAAAGCATGTATTTAGTACTTGAGAATAACACAGATTGAAACGTGTAAAGTCTTTATGATATTGCTGCATGTTAAGGCATCTAGTGCAACAATGGCATACCATTATCAAACAATGTAACAATCATGTTTTTTTAACGTTAACTGGTCATATGTGTAGCTGTCAGATTTCACTCTGATGTGCAATTCATAAAAAGGAACTCGTCATTTATAATTACAATTCTCTTTTCTATTCACCATTTTATGTCTTTGAATATTTACAATAAATACAAACGCCACCAATAAAGACAAATAACCTCATAAAACATACAGTACTTAAATAAGTCATCATTTCTGATTTACACACACTTTATATTTCTTAAAAACAATGATTTATTGAAGTTTTACTTGAAAATAACACTAAATGAATATGACTAACCATATTAGATGAAACAGTGTGACTGATTGATGCATCCAACCATTGAGTAAGGAACCTCCATGAATCAACCAACATTCTTTCAAATCTAATTTAAACCAAACAGGTGAGTACAACAACTCAAGTTGGTTACATGTAACTGCTGTGGTGTGCAGTAGATTATATGTTTCTGAACAATAAAATAAAGTTTTGAGTAATTGTTTTTAACGATTTATATGTTTAAAAAAATTAATAAACTGTGGGGGGGTGACTCCGCCTACCCCTTTTGTGACGTCAATCGAGGCAGACTTTGCCTCGATCGAACATCGAACACATGTACGTGGAAGTACATTCAAGTCCTAGACGTGAGTTTGTACATTTCGAAAAAGTTTTTTTCTTGCATTTTTCCGGCAATGTCGACCAGGTGTATTGTTGCTGGATGCAGCAAAACAACTGAAGATGGGGTCAGTTTGCAAGTCTTTTCCAGCGCTGTGCAGCAAACACTTTGAGCCGTCGTGCTTCGAGAATCCGGAATACACTACACATTTTGAAATGAAGAAAAAAGTTCTTTTCTAAAACATGACGCCATCCCAACAATTTTTCCAGCTAGTGGGGAAGTTGAAGGTACATTGTACCTGAAAGACGTAACAAACCTAAAGAAGCATTTGCCTAACATGAAAAAAAATCCGGTATTGTTTAAACTTTGAGGGCATGATTTTAGCTTGCGCCAAGCGTCACTATCTTGTGTCGCACTGCATGCAATTCATCGCGCCTCGATTGATGTCACCAACAGCGCCCTCTCGGGTCAAGGTTATTTTCAATTTTCTAAATAACATGGAAACTAATTTTTTTAAACCATAGTTAATTGTTTATTTATATTCCACTCATCAAAACGCATTTTTTAGTGACAAAAGCTTTGTTTTGACAAAATACCACTTCCAGGTGACTTTTATGCTTCTTAGGTTAGGGCATGGTGTACTTCTCAAGCCTCTAGAGTTTTGATGTACAATTTTCTGCTTAAAAAGTGATTACGAATGGTAGGCTTATGCAAGTTTGAAATAATATGCTAGTGTTTTTATTTTAAATAATAAGTCTTGTGGGATATTTTTTCCTGAATGTCCCATTTTGAGGAGAATCAAGTGGTGAGTAGGAGTAACTACAAGTCTGTTAATGTTCAAGTCTGTTCAAGTTAATGGTATTACAACCAACATGGAAATTGTTCTCATTTTGACATCCCAGTCAGTTTCCCTTCTGGTTAATTACTTGGTATAAAAAAAAACAATGTGACATTCACCACTTATCACCTCCATGCATTATTTATGTACAGTCTAATTGCAACAACATAGCACTGATTTTCCTACACCAAATACCATTCCAATGAAATATTTCAGGCCAAAAAATGTACTGAGGAGTTTGCAAAAGGCAAGACCACAGTTTTCAAGTATAATGCGAAACCAAGTTTAACATATTTCATATAGCTTTGTAGTTAAATGACAACACATTTACAAATGGAATAACCTGCTGAAAGCAATAACACACACCAATAATACAAGTAAATGAGTACACTTATTACACCATACTTTGAAAGTGGAATGAATATATTAAACAATCTTTTTATGAACATTTAGTCCAAAAAGTTTCTGAATCCGTTCCAAAACATATATACATGTATATTTGAATATTCATACAAAACTTAAAACCCAGTTCAAATCCTTTGGATACAGACAGCTTGACTTCTAGAAAGATATTTAGCTTCAAATGTTAACCTTTGAATTGAGAACACACTGGTATAGCAACATGGTAGTCTTACAAATTAAATATTTTATACTTAAACTTTGTTCACCTTCATGCAGTTAGGCAAATTCTGTCACATTCTTAATATTCAACATATACAGTGACAATGAACGTCTCATTCGCACATCATGTACAGATGTGACAATAGCTTGTGAGGATTGTAATGTTGTTGTATGATACCCTGAGATCTTTAACCAAAACCTGAAAGCCTGTGTTTCAATCAGATATACAACACAAAAATCACAAAGCATGTCAGTTGGTTACAATTCATTTCATATTTGGCATAATTATCAATTTTATGTTTCCTTACACCATAAAAGCTGTTATGGTATCATCTATTCTAGAATGTTAACAACAAGTAGATACTGTATCAACAATATTTAACTGCCTGACCATAATTTCAAAAGGTCACACTCTGATGTTTACCTTAACTTTAGACGACAAGATTTTAAAAACAAATAGCAAAACTACCTCAGCAAATGTGATGTATTTCCAAGCAAACCATACAAAATATAACATTAAAAACTATAAGATTTTTAGTGGACAAATGTGCAATTTATGTGCAATTAATTATGTTATTAAGATCTAACACTTTGCCAAGCATCTTATTTTTAACATATTGTGACTTACAATTCCTGTACCATGATTAATACCTTTGAAGGAATACTAATGAGGAATGATCAACCCGCAACACTATCAAGAAACCCTAACAGTCGCCGGTTTGGTGTTTCACATTTGGTTTCTAGCTGATTATGATAAACAAAATAAAAATGAAGAAATAAGTACAGAATAAAAATGGTAACAGCAGCAAAAGATCACTGATAAAAGCTGTACATACATGTATGAACACTGAACTTGAGTTCAGCAAATATCATATGTGATAAAAGCCAACTAAATGATAATGATGTGTACTAAAGCCACACACGAACATGAATGGGAGTCGGGCGCAACACAAAGCTTATTTCTTTAGCATGCACATAATTTCATTTTCACCATGTCAAGATCTTAGTAATTGCACCACATTACAAACATGACAAACACAAAGAAATGTTGTTCAACTATTTCTGTCTACTGCTTACTAATGATGACCATAACGAGCTTGTTTCCTAGCCATACATGAAGACATAGTGTGCCTATCAAGGTTGCAAACATCTTGGATCAAATAAACTTCTTGTTAATTAGGGTCATAACATTCACTAGTTGTATTTCTAATCACTGTATGGCCAATGGTTTTTCATTCAGGTTTAGCTTACATGTATTAGATGGGATTCAAAAACATGTAGCTACAATACCAGATAGCACTAATTCCAGGCCGTGGTGATATTTACTCTCAACGTATATACAAAATAATTAACAAAATTCAGTTAACATTTAGAACACATTGCACACACTTTAAAATAGTCCTCATAAGAAATAAATATGTACATGTAGCTTGACAAGCATACCAACAGGTTCTGCTAACCAGCTCATTTGACCACTCAATTAGAATGGTGTGTCAGAACAACTCATCTCTCATATTTATCATTTCAGAACTGTTTTTGAAAAGCATTCATCTCTTGGTAATGTATGTACATCGCATTTATTAAAGCACACTTGCCTGATATCAAGAATACCCAACAACAATAGTAGCCCCATAAATCGGTCCAATCCACAAGGATACGGAGTGGATTGGACCTATTTATGGGGCTACAACAACAGCAATTAATGATTTTACTTCAACAGTAGAAATAGAAATCTAAAGAGTTGTAAATCACACTTTTTTGCCAATAACTGTCAAATGTTCCTAAGTAGCTAGAATAGCATGTATTTGGTTTGATGCAGAAAATATCTGCCTAGCTTTTTTTGGTTCTGCTGCTGGTAACTTCAGCCATAGAAAGGGGTCGATTTCACAAAGCAATAAAATCCATCGTAAGACCATTGTGATATCCGCTTTACTTAGCAACTACGATTGATTTGCAGTTACGATCAATCTTGGCTCCTTGTGAAACCAGCCCCTGGTGCTCTGAGCACACAATACCCTTACACTATTAAGCCATGTTCGCATTGGCCTAGAAATGGTTAACTTACTGCAAACAAAATGTTAACGTATCGATATTAAGTCCAAGTGCGAACAGCCGGTAACTTACTAAGCAAGCATTTTTTGCTTAAGCAAAATTTGGTGCTTAACCAAATCTCTTAAATTGGACCCATATCGGAGAGTTTTAAGCTTATCTTTGCCATGTTCCCACAATCAGTCCATGGCAAATACAGCCAGAGTGGTTATGACTAATGCATTGTGGATGCTGATGTACTACTATTTGATTCTTTACATACACATTATTATTGAGTATATTGCACTGTATTTACTAGAACACAATGGTAAAGTCTGCTGCCATCACCACACCAAGGTGCAATGTTCAAACCCTAAGCAACCAATTATAGCCTAGTGAAGTTTGGCAGCCAATCTATTAAGCGTATTTGAGGTTGTGGTTCAATTCCCCATACCAGTTACACCATTGGGAATTGTGTGATGTTGGGTATATATAGTTCATGCATCATGTGGATGGGATACACTACCAGTACTCTCTTTACTATCTCTACTAGCCTTTCTAGATCCATGGCTTCCTAATCCCTCTGAGCCACCTAATCCTTCTTGAGCTAACTGATCCAAATCTAGACGTCCAGTATTCTCTTCACCATGTAGGAACCTCTCTAGTTTATCAATACAAGCATCCTGGTAGTCATGTATCCATCTAAAACACACAAACATACATAATGCATTAGTCACATGAATATTCATTATAAATAGGGGTGTGATTTGACACAGGCAGTCAAGAAAATTAGCATACATTACATACTTATTTAAATTTCCTAGAAAAAAAGGCATTGCAAATAAGATTAGATTGAAGTGGAATTCCTTCCAAAGTAACAACATTACTGGTTTACATATATCTCTGGATGGTTAAAGCTGCCCTGAGGTTGACCCTGTAATTTACATGTACATGAGTTGTAGCAAAACCATCAGCAGAGGGTCAGTATACTTCCCTATATTACAAAGGCATTTATAAAGCACTCTTACATAAAAATGTATCACAGTGCATTACACAAAAAGAAAAAAAGAAAAAAAAGATAAACATACAAGATTAAGAGTCATATAAATAGGTTTTGAGAGCTTTTCTGAATGCTGCTAATGATGATGAATGGCGCATATTGTAGGGTAATCAGTATCAAGCAGGGCCCAATTTCATATAGCTGCTTAAGCAAACAAAATTTATAAGCAGAAACATCCTTGCTTAGTAAAATCAGAGTACCTGCCAACCTAAGTAAACAACAGCTAAATACCAGTCACAAGATATTATATATTGCATGACATTTGGCATGTTACACGTGTAAAATAAGCAAGATATTTTCGTACTTAAGCAAATTTTTTGCTTAAGCAGCTCTATGAAATTGGCCCCTGATAACTTATGCTCAGGTCACTGTAACTGTGAACCAGCATCTCACAAACAAAACCATGTTAATAAAGGTCTCGACTCTGGTCTTACTTGATGCCATTGAAGAAGATGATGTTTTTCATGTCATCGGGTAGTTGTTCAGGTTTAGGCCATCTGAAGTTATCAAGTACAGGAACGATGTTACATTTGCTTTCAATAGCTGCTGCAATCTCCTGTGAAAAAAACATCACAATAACACAGCCACATTGAATGGTATGTCAGTCTCAAGGTTTATCAGCATTATCAACTAGCAAGAAAGTTTGTATCAACATCCTGTATACAATTTTTTGGTAATTAATGACAAGAGAAAATTGTAATTAGTTCAAACTACATTACAACATCCGCCCTGAGCAATGTTTGAAAGCCAAGTCACTGGCACAAACGTAAGCTTCAAAGCCTAGCCAACTTAGCCTACTTAACTACATGTTCCCAGTATAGAAACCTTTGCAACTAATGGAATCACCTAGTGCTATGTCATTTTGGAGACCAACACTGCTTTAGCAATGCATCTGGGGGCATTTCAAGACATGAAGTTGGAACATGGCCATTGGGTGTTGACAAGAGTGATGATAACTTGTTGAAGCCATGTGGACACATCCTTGTTGGTTGACAAACTAGTGAAGGCTAGAGATTTTGTACAGCTGTTTTGCAAATATTTGCATATAACTGCTTATAGTCTACCAGTGTGTGACAGAATAAATATGACAAGAATTGTTCTCCTACATTAAAACTTTCATCAGCTGGGCACATTGGGGCAAACATGTCTGCAAACAGGAAACTTACAAAAATGTGTGCAACTAGAAATTAGCAATCAATACATATACATGTAGCTGAATGGGTTTGAATTGCAGGCAGCCTGAAGCTGTATGGTCCTTACCCTATGTACCCAATCCTTGCGATCACTATCTCCAAAGCATCTATCTAGACACCCTGAAGATAGAACTAAGACAAAGTTCTGTGCATGACGGACACTCTTAAGTAGATTGTTGTCAAACTTGCCAGCTTCTAGTTTCTCTACATCAATGAAGACACTGAAACCTCGCAGCTGAAGATGAACCTTTAGTAAACTGTCACAAAAATATCAAATCATCATCATTTACATGTATGTTCAGTTTCATTGAGCAGATTCAATATACAAATATTGACTGCTACGAGTGCTATGATTAAAACTACGACTCCCGAGGTGATCCCCAGAGCGTTCTATTTTCCCGAGGTACAGCAGAGGGGAAATGTAATGGTCCGGGGATCACCGAGGGAGTAGGAGTTTTAACCATAGCATGAGTCAAAGTAGTCAATACTAGTACACGTAACATTTGTACGCTCATTTCAGATACACAGATGCACAATTGATTGGGTTCGAGGTAGTTAAAAAAGACGTCACTGCACGCCATGTGATAGTCGTCGGACTATCACACGGCAAACGATGCACTATCACACGACCACTATTTCTAGTAAAACTAAGACATATCATGTGACGCGCTCTAAACCAATGAAAAGGCAGAATTTTTGTAAGGGGTGTTATAATATACATTATGTTTACATGAGTAGGATCTTGTAATAACTCATTAACCACCCCAACCCTCCAACCAATCCCTGGTTCATTCTGATTTTGCAAGAACCCATCACAATATAGTAGACCGAGTAACACACAACTTAACAACACACGAGCAATGTAACCGCTGGCAGCTTGTTTACATTTTACAAGGGAATTTTGAACTTATTGGTTCACAGTTGCAATTGTGATGAGTCAATGTATGAAGGGGATGTACATGTAGCATCATGGATTGGTCTATGAGTCTTGATATTGGATTTACCATGTAAAATCATGTATGCAAAGAGTAGTCTCGTAAATAGACTGCCCACAGCCAAGACAACAAGGTGCCAATTATCTTGGTTGGTTCTCATCCATTGATGTCATTTTTAACAACAGTCCAATGATAAGTCATATCTAATTAGTATAATGCAATGGTTTGACCTCGTTTCACACCACATGATGGCCAGTCAGTCGCTCATCACTATTCATTCTAAATCAAACACTCAATACATCCACAAGTCAAAGAACAATGTATAATGAGTACATGTAGTATAGACTACATGTAATTTACCCAAGCAGCAATCATCACAAGACCAAATGGTAAAATGTATTTTACACTTCTCATGTTGCATTTACCAATCAATAATGTCAGCATCTACATAATGTACATGGAAACATCCACAAGGCGTGTACAGTCTTCAGGAACTTTAGTTTCAAATTTACTAAGAGAATAGTAATGATTATGTAGTTCTGTCAATAACATATTTATATATTAATCCAATGACTAGTAATTCCAAAACGTTCTGGTCGATGTACATTTTATTTTTAGTAAAATATGTATACTCCATCAGGTTTTCATTTTGTATGCATATGTTGTTCAAACATTGATGTGTTGGAGAGTATACATGGTACATTGCCTTTGTGAAAGTGTGGGGCACCCATATTACCTGTGCAAATGTTCTACTTCATACCATAAATTATGGTATGAAGTAGAACATTTGCACAGGTAATACTGGCTGTATACTGGCTGTATTATGATAATACAGCCAGTATCAAGAAAACACAAAATCCCCAGAGAACAACCACTCAAAACAGTAATTTGTTACCAAACCTCCCCTGCTGTGATAAAGCCTCCCTACGTATTGAGTACATTTTCCTTTCCAAATGGCCTTACCTAGCCAAGAGTGATCCTGTAGCTCTCCTGTAACTGATAAAGACATCTAGATATTTGGGATTGCTACGATTGTCAGTTTGATCTGATATAATAGCAGGTATAGACAGTCCACATGTAGGAGTAGGACTATCAAACACTTTAGGATACTTCTCACCTCCTGTAGGGTACAAGCATACAAGAAAACAAATTAGGTTATGCCATTAAAAAGAAACAGTCATTTCACAGAATAACTTAAAGGCAGTGGACACTATGATCATGTCTATCCAATGGTGCTAAACTTGTTTAGATTGAGTAATGATTTGTGGTCATGTAGTTTTTGAGAAAGAAGTAATTTTCCACGCATTTGATTTCGAGACCTCAGATTTAGAATTTGAGGTCTCGAAATCAAGCATCTGAAAGCACACAACTTCGTGTGACAAGGGTGTTTTTTCTTTCATTATTATCTCGCAACTTCAACAACCAACTGAGCTCAAATTTTCACAGGTTTGTTATTTGATGCATACATGTATGCTGAGATACACATAGTGAGAAGACTGGTCTTTGACAGTTAACAATAGTATCCAGTGTTTTGAAAAACATTGCACTTGCAAGACAAAGTTCATGCAAAGTACAATGATTGTAAAAAGATTAACTTTGTTTTCTCAGTGTTGACCTAGACTCTGCAATAAATTTGCATAACCTTGATGGATTCAGAAAATATATCCTGTATTTATAGACAATACTAACTTGTTGTATATGTAATGATGCATCACATACTACATATACTACTAGTATTACTACTACTACTGTCTACTACTTAGCTACTACAGTTGGGCAGTAACCTTGTCCAGGGCTTTTACACAGCGTACTTACTTGCATGTATGCAACCATAAGCCAAGGAGGTATCATACGTATACACTGCACAAGTAGGCCTACATTGTACATGAACATGGAAATGTGACGCCATCATACTAATTTACTTAAAAGTACAGGCCCTAATTTCATAGAGCTGCTAAGCACAACATTTTGCTTGGCATGAAATCTGATCCTAGATAAAAAACAGGATTACCAGCCAAATTTTCACGTGATTTTCAGGATTTGCAAACAACAGCTGAATACCACTTACTAGCAATATGCAACAATGTGAAATTTGGTTGGTAATCCTGTTTTTATCAAGGAACAAATTTCATGCTAAGCAAATTTTTGTGCTTAGCAGCTCTATGAAATTGGGCCCTGATGGGGTAATATAGCTTTCCAACCATGTACAACAAGGCTTCTGTAAATGACAGTTTATGTTTTCCGTTGATCCATTGTTACTTAAAGTGTGTGGTTTATTTGGAACAATGTCTAATCACAGACTAGTATTCTCAAGGTGGCGGAATATAAAGACACTTTACTTATATTACATTAAGTTTTCAACTTTTACTTAAAGCAAAACGATTAAAACTTGAAACCACATTAAACTAATTGATACGAAATGAGAACATAACCTTCATTATTATTTTGTGCAAATTACTTTAGGTAATTCCACCCTAGAAAGGAGTGTGGTTTTGTGTATTGGTACTGTATGCAGAGTTGGTTGTAATAAATTTCAATATTCAGAAATGCTTTCTTAATCATGAACATATCAGGTATACCCTCCTTGCTCCTCACAATTTTAAGAAATCTACATCTGTGTTTTGAGTAGACTTAACTGTTATATCTTTGATCAATCTCTCTCAATTAAATAATCAGATTTACAATATTCATAAAATGTCCTAGCACTCAGGCTTCAATACCCAGTCACAAATGGATCATAGATGAGAACTTATAAACTGCACTCAGTAATTCATCTTCAATTGTTTTACTGTTTTGGATTCTGTAGTAATTGCACATACAAACCCCAACTCTACGTTAATTTCCTTGTTGTGACTGCAACCTGGCGAATCACTTTTGTACTAGAAACCAATCCATCATATCTCCACGTAGTGGATGAAATTTCAATCTGTGTGAGCACCCTCTCCAGTATCAGTTTAATTAATTCTTGCTTGGCAATGTGTTATGCATGAAATGAAGCATTAAATTGAATGCAACGCTTCAAATCCCACATATGAAATTAAGACTAGACTGTCAATCACTGCTCATATACATGTAGGGATCTTCTATTATTAGTTGTTCGCAAAGAGTAATTAGTTCTCATTCTCTAATGGTCACTTTCTGGTGAAAACAACAAATGTTAATAAAAAAATTGTTATTTTCATTGAGGCATTCAAAATATTTTACATAAACAAACTTTGAGTGCTTTGGTATATGGTTCAAACTATAATTCCCTCTGTGATCTCGGAGTGGTCTATCTTCCCAAGGCAAAGCAAAGGGGAAATAGAATGGTCAAAGGATCATTGGGTAGTATTCATATTCATAATGAATTCAGCATTTTTCAAAATGCAACCCTTATATTATTTTCTCCTCAAAAGTGAGTACATTTGTTTAAGTGATATTTTCAACCATGCTAATAGGCAGGTTTGATTTTAGTTTAAATGAATGTAATCTTTGAGAACAAATTACACTAATCTTAATGATGGAACAGGATTAAGTTTGACACCTCAAGATTAAGACTGACATAGGATAATGTTTGACTGACATGTATAGATTCTACGGGTGACAACTATAACCCTTAGGGAATAGCCTGTCAAGTAATTGACATAATTAGTTTTTTGCTTTGTTTCCCCCCAATATCCTCACATTGTTCGTCTTTGAAATGCAATTGTAGCAGTTTCTATTGTTGCACAGAAGTGAACAGACTGTTGAGTTCCAGGTGTTGTGTTGAATTGTACGCAGCACAGTCTTTTTAATAGTTTGTTACTGCAATTCTTTTTATTTAAAAAAACGAAATGTTCGTCATTTTATGACATATACATACATCATCAGATACATGTACATATACACACAATTCCTAAAACACCAAGTTGTTTACAGCAAGATTTCATATCACACTAACATGGTGAAGCCATAGTGTAACACTCATTCAAATAACAAGCCTAGGTGGAGTCAACAAGGTCCCAGTCCCATCCCTGCTTGCCTCTAATGCTAATTCCAACCAAGTCATACTTTGTAATTCACAGTTCTCTGCATAAGCAGGTCAATGGATTACATGTTTCCTGGAAAGAGTAGAGTGTGTGACAAGGAATCACTAGGTTACAGACCATTTTTCTAGGGTTGCATTTGAATTCTCAACAATGAGGTCTCATATTTTATTGAGGTTTAGCATGTAGATTCAGCTGGATTTGATAAAATGGTTGCAGAAGCAGACAGCATATATTACGTGTATAATGCAGAGTGCAGCATCATTACACTGTCTAGTCACGATACACATAACATCAATATGAACTTTACAGTATGTACAAAATGTACACTCCCACCCAAGCTGGCAGGCAGGCAGGCAGGCAGGCAGGCAGGCAGGCAGGCAGGCAGGCAGGCAGGCAAGCAGGCAGGCAGGCAAGCAGGCAGGCAGATAGATACATGGGGTAGGCCTGCAGAAAGTCACAATGACCATTTCTGAGGCAAGGCTATCACTGTTGTTTGATTCTGCCCATACACCATGCGCATATCAATCCATATTATAATTTGATACTAGCTCAAACTCTGCTCTGTTATGGCAACTATTGTGTGCTTACACGTTCAACACTCTGGAAAGCTTTAACCTTTTCCTACTTGCCTGATTCACACCAAATACTCAAACTAACAAAAAATCAACTGCATTTAATAATATGCAACATGTTCCTTGTGAAAAGTTGCTAACTATGGTGTATTTTTGGTTATTACTTGAACAGAAACCTACCTTTCATTTTAACTCACTAAACTTTACTTGACGTAACAAAAGTGACTTGTATTTTTAAGAAACACAGACATGTAAGCTGACATGTTTTGAAGAAGAAATTGATCCTGGGAAACTAATACTAACGCATATTAAGGATATGTTAGTAACAGCCTTCTTACAATGAAATCTAGTGGATTTAATTTGATATCTGATTCACTTGTGTTCATTAAATCAGATTTGTAAGTCGATGTATAAGGGTACTGTACACAGAAATTTGAATCGGTGAATTTGTTTTTTTCTGTACAAATGTGGTGATAAATTGGTAAGGTTATAGGCTAGAAATATACTGTAAGTGTTAGCAAAGGACTTTGTAATCCAAGTGTACACACAGGACAAGGATCATATTGAATATGTTTTACATAGCAATTGAAACAGATAAAGGAAAATTAAATGTAATTCCAGCAGAATTAGGCCGTGTCCAAAACAGCGACTTCGGCTACAGCTACGGCTAGATCACGCGCGTCTGCCTATTCTTCAACACTGGTAGACGCGCTGATCTAGACGTAGCTGTAGCCGAAGTCGTCGTTTCGGACACGGCCTTATCCTATATTTTAAGGTTTGACCCAGCTGACCAACCAATCTTTGTGGCTGCTGTTGTTGTTGTTTTACTTTTTTGTTCTTTTTAAATCAAATTTTAATCTCAATTATTTTCTTTCCCACCAAATCACTTGCTAAGAATGATAGAGTTGACTCCATGTATTGCATTAATATTGTTTACCTAACTGGCGCCCCTCCCTCTCAGCTACACCACATTATAGTATTAACATCTTAAATATTTCATGATGCAAATGACATAAAATGTTGAACAGAACAAGGAAGCAACTGAAATATCACAACTCATGGAAAACACAAGCAAAAAAGTGGAAATAAAAAGTTTGAATGCAAAGATTACAGTATTCAGCAACATACAGAATGAGTTTGGCTGTGCTTGAACTTTGGAGTTATATGTACTAGCAATCACCTTGAAATTAGCATGTGAAATTAAAATGAGCAACGATGCACATGCTAGTGGTAGTGACCTTCCTTTTAGTTGTCTTACTCTGGGTGGGATCTAGAGGTACATACATGAATTTACAATCTACTTTCTATCGTCTATATGAATGGGGTTAGTAACAAAGACCATGCTGGCATTGTTAAGCTTCACTGAAAATTCCTTGGAAGTATTTGAAATGTCCAAATGATAAGAAATAATGGAACAATACTTCCCATTGTCTACATGTGATTTGCGTGGGGGGTCCTTCAGCCATGGAAACACGTGATTGTTGGCATCAGGCGTGCTTGCTTTCACACTTTGCTTCAAAAGCTTCATTCCTGTAAATCAAGGGGAACAACGCTCAACTAGGTCTCTGGAAATTATACAGTTTGTTTTGGAAATGATACAGTTTTTAAAAACAAAAGCTGAAAATGCAAATCAAATCAAATTATTAGCAGCATGAAGCTAAAGAAATCGTAAAACAATAGCTTTTCATTATATCTGCCAAACTTAAATGAAACAAGAAAACATAAAAATAATGTGCTGGGGAAAGAAATGTGACAAAAGACAAAACAAGAACAGTCCTAATTATGTTGTCTTGATCAACCTTTCATGTCATGGTGTTCCAATGGCCGGCCATGGTGCACCCTGGCATGTCAAAATGTCTCCAGCCCTGAGAAAATAACCTTTAGTGCCAAGCATCTAGCATAAACATTACCAACTTGTAAAGTCAAGAAGATGCATGCTGTAAAACTGTTTCCAATTTACAAATTTAAGCATCAAAACAGTTTACAAACAAATTGTTTCAAACCCTATACAAAAACTTCACACTCTCTCCCCCCTCACCCATACTCAAGATTGACAACCCCCTTCATGTTGTCTAAAATACATGTAACATTCATGTGTCTGTTTCACAACTATAATGTACATTGTGTGAACTGTACTCTGTAATAGGATTGTGTGTGTACCCTTTGCAACTAACATGACTCCCAGGTTGTCTCTCATTAGAAACCTATGTACAGTACAAGGAATCTGCTCTGGAATCAAGTTTGTCAGAGTTGGATTCCAATCACAAAAGCCTGCACTCAGTAGTCTATTCTCATACATTCTTATGTGCTGTGAATATACATTAATATGTACCCGGTAGATACATGTATGTTATCCAATGAAAGAAAAGAGTTCAAGTTAGAAAGAGTTCAGTTTCTTAATTGATATCAGCAAAAATATATTGAAAATATGAAACTACATGTAATAATAAATCCATAATCAACTTGGCAGTCAGTGTAATGTAAAGACTACTGTGTCAAAAGTATACGCAAACAATTACATCCAGCTTTAATTACTAACTGCACCCCAAATGTCAAGTCTCATAGATTTGGCTGAGCAATTGTATATCTTGAGAACAGATGAACATTTGTTGTGATTAAGCTGCAATCAGACATGTCAGATATCAGAGAATGCTTGCCCTGCATCTTATTCTTGTGATTGGGGTAACTCATGGATTGATCGAGGTTCACACATTCTATCTCTATGATTAGCTTCCCACCTACAAATATCCCAAGTCTCTTGGGATAACACTTATTGTTACAGCAAACTGTAATATTAAACTACATGTGGGGTTTTAAAAAGGAAAGTGCAGTTTGCCACACTTAAAAGACTAAACCCATTATACTGTTTACAATATTTTTAAACAACTTGTAAATAAGGAGTATGCAATGAGGTGAATCACCATCTTACATGCACTTTTTATCAGCTAAGGCTCAAATCTACAAGCGGTTGTAAAATGATGCACCAGGGGTCAAATCTACATGGTGTAATATCTTCGCGGTAAGCCAGCCAACAGTGTAGCACTTGAACGTGCAACACTAACTTAGGACAGATTCGAGCCGTTGCCATGGAAATTAGGAGGCGATGAACCCTTCTTATCTTTTGCGAAATTGTGCCTCTAGTACTCGTCCTACATTTATGTTAGGACGAGTTACTCGTCTAACTCAAGATAAGACGAGTCCTAACTCTTTGTGAAATCCATCCCAGAAATACGCAAACCTAGTGGGTCTATGTTTGGCGACTGCTTTTAAGAAATCCTAAGGAACAATACAACACATGCTTAAACAATTGCCAAATTTTGGACAAAACAAGATAATTAAAACAGCAATCACATTACTCACCTTTAGGTGCAATTACAAACAAAGTGCTTACATAATGCATACTGTACTCTAGATTGGAGTTTTTAAGCTGATTTGCCTAAGTACCATATAGCCAGCCATGTATGCTACATTAAATTTTACAACTTTATTTAGCTATAAGCATTGATATAATTGATATGAGTTAGGTGGAACCTTGCTATATGGTTACAACAAATTATCAAATGAGGAAAAAGAACAATAAACACATTCTCCTTCTCAATTCTTGAAAGCCACAACAAAATTAGAGTTCTCTGACTATGATGCTGTCAGAGCTACTTCCCGGTTTAATTGAATGAAAACATGTCCCTTCTGTGATGTTTGATTCAACACCAAGCAAGAAACACACAGTGTATTTACAATCTACTGTATGCACATGTTACTTTAAGGTCAGAAAATTGGCAGATATCCCACTCACTCATATAGGCAAGTTTCTGACATCAACAGCTTTCCTCTTCCAAGTTTGTATCAACGTTTCAATTCTTTGTAGAGTGCATAAAGGCATTTTAAAAAAGAGAAAATACCCAAGTGATTTGCACCAAAGATCTCACAGTTTGTTGATGTTTTGTCCAAATCAAGATGAATTTGCATTGGATTTTCATTGGAAACAAAGATTGAATATAGTCAATCTGCAAACCAAACTTATTTATTGAGGAAAGCCCCATTGCACATCTTAGAGAGCCTATAGTGATGTCATTATTGAATAAAGGTCAAAGTCCATTTGAATAATAAATGAGTACCTTGTGGTCTGATGGCCCATAGTATCTTCATGCGATGGACTCCATTAGTGATTCCTGCATCAATCTTTAGATGATCATCTGATATAAAGGGCAACAGACTGAAGTCTATCCCACAATGCACAAGATTGTGGGTATATTGTGGGTATTCAGGACCCAGGCTCTTTAGCCAATCACCAAGCTCACGATCTCCGCTGTTAGAGTTAGACTTGAGGCGGGCTAACTCACGCAAAAACCTGTACATCAAATTAAAAAATTACAAAGTCACAATATTTCCATGTAAGCGAAGAGATTTGTTGAGGTACATATAGCAAACCTATATTTGTACGTGTTTATCTACATGTTTGTTGGAGTAGATTTTATTAAGATAAGAACTGATTCTGCTTAGTTCCAAGAACTTGATTGAAACCATTTCTCATGACTTTATCTTTAATATTGGTGGGTTTCCTTGAGAACAGTTGACTTTCTCTTGCAATTGTCACTTCATCTCTTGACTGTCCTCTGAGCACTTTGTATTCCTTGGAAGAATCACAACAAACTCATTGATTTTATTGTTTACAATCACTATTTTTTGAGCTTATACATGTATAAGCTATGTCCAAAGTACAAGAAGTTAATCTCAATAGTGGTGCGTTTCCATCAAATGCTGATCATCACATGCTAGAAGATTGTTATAACACGCGCTCATGGAATACAGAAAAGCATAGTGCTTCTGCATCCCATATCCAGCAAGGGCGAAGGCCGAGTTGGATATGGGACGCAGACGCGCTATATTTTTCCGTATTCCACTCGTGCTTACATGCATGTAATGTCCAGAGTAAATGACTAGGGAATTACTGTATAAGGAGCCAATTTACTAATTTTTCAAAGTTAATTTGTTACTAATACACAGGTTTTGTATGGAGACATCATGTGACTGATTCTTAGAGGTATTTGAAGCTTGGAATGCTATCCATACATGTATCATCCATAGAGCAAAGTGTAACAGGGCATGTATGTACCTGTAGGGCATACGTATTGTACAGGGCATGTTGAGCATGTGCAGCTGCCATTCCCAGACAGTAACATAACACTATAATCCTCTATGACCCACATCTACCTCTCAAATATTCAGACAATGTACATTTTGCAAACATGTGGAAATCAATGGAAAGAATGACCTGTGCTTTTAGGAAAATGTCATGAAACAAGTCAAGTCCATTCTCCAACATCCTGCATTGTGCTAAGCAATAATTTCATGATTCTGCTCACAGCTCAACTTCAATACCTCAACATTGTTTACCAGTAAATTAAATTCTGTAACCTTAAAAAAAGTTACATGATGTAACTTTTTCTTTATCAAGAGTAAATTACACAAATGTAGGCCCCTATCTGTATTGATGTAAATTTCCTGCAGGTCAGTTACTCATCAAAAACAAAATTGGTTTACATGAGGAAACTAAATGGGCATAATATAGCAAAGACAGGTTCTTTGAAAAGGTGTCGGGCCGTAGTCTTGCCAACTGACCAGCTGATGTTTATTTCCAGGGTCACAATCCGTTCTTGCTGACCCACTTAGTCTGATGTATTGAGGATACCAATGGGGCACAATGGGGGTATGTATAGAAAATATATGACTCTTTCTCTGTACACAGACACTGAGTCCTAACTATTACGGTTTCTGGGGCGGAAATTGTTTAAAGCTTCATAACTCGATTCTTACCTGCAACAAGCCACTAATTTCAACAGATTCACATTCCATGGTGGCATACATTTTCTGCGGTGGGTTTTGGTCATCATATTTTCTACACAAATCCAATATTTTTGTGAAAAATGCAGATCCAAAGTGTTGTCTGTTGCCGTGCATACGCGTATAAATTTGCGTGCAAGACGCATTCTTGGTCACCGTATCTTGACTGCAAAGCGTTAACACGCCAACACAACGCAAGATCTGCGCGTTGTGCGTCTTGCGTACACACGGCAGACTGTGAGAGTACAAACAAAAATGGGAATTTCTTAACATTGGGAGCTGCATTATTTCTTGAAAATGACGGATTTATGCAGAATATATGACGACCAAAACCCACCGCAGAAAAATATATGCTGCCATGGAATGTGAATCTTTTGAAATTAGTGGTTTCTTGCAGGTAAGATTTGAGTTATGAAGATTTGAAAATTTCCCGCCCCAGAAATGGACCCTGATATCCAGGACGTCACTGTAGTATACATGTAATACGAAAGTGTAAGGCCGCCAAGGCTAGGGGTATGTACAGTATCTCTGGTGTGGTCCACACACAATATGCACGTAATCCCTAGAGATTTGCTACCTGGCTCACAAAGCACTTGTACAGTAGAATAATTATTGATCCATGTCTGTGATACCTACTGTACTATTAGACACTGCAGTCAAGACTACATAGGTATATGCTGAAGGGTAGATGGGTACATGTAGGTAATACATGCACAATCCGTACAAATCAATGTGTTACATCTCTAAAGATCACTACTGATCATTGATTTTAAAATAAAATTAACATTGTAAAAGTAAGCAAATCTATTATAGCAGTGGCACAAGACGGCATTGGGGACAGAAAATTGCAGACAAGAAATGCCGACAAAGTCAAATAAGCACCATCAGTGTAGGGTTCATCTCGCTGTTAAAGGTTGATTCGGAAAGTGTACTGTTAATATTGATACGCTAATAGGTTAAAATACATAATGTACATTTGCTGCTGGATCACAATGCTCTCTTGTTTCTTGATAATGTGTTTTGGTGTGTTATTTGTTTGAAAATATTGTTTCAGTTAAGGCTGTTCCAATTTTACAAATTTCAATGAAATCATAGACATGCCAAGTATTTAAACAAAAAAGAACAAGCTGATATTTTCACAGATTAGGGGTGTTCAAATTGCTATCCTTTAACCATCCAACTTTAAACATGTACATTATACACTATTAATGTACAACATGTACCTTGTGTGTTTATAAATCTTATGACAGATCATTGTGTATATTATGTGTAGATTTTCTTTGTGGGTTGTTTGCCTTTAAATGCCCCTGATCATCCAGCCCCTGGTCATTACAGCCCCTGGTCATTCCAGCCCCTGGGCATTCCAGCCCCTGGGCATTCCAGCCCCTGGGCATTCAAGGCCCTGGGCATTCCATCATCTGGGCGTTCTATCATCTGGGCATTCCAGCATCTGGGCATTCCAGCATCTGCGCGTTCCAGCATCTGGGCATTCCAGCATCTGGACATTCCAGCCCCTGGGCATTCCAGCTACTGGGCATTCCAGCCACTGTGTATTCCAGCCCCTGGGCATTCCAGCTACTGTGCATTCCAGCCTCTGGGCATTCCAGCCCCTGGGCATTCCAGCATCTGGGCATTCCAGCATCTGGGCGTTCCAGCATCTGGGCATTCCAGCATCTGGGCATTCCAGCCCCTGATCATTCCAGCCCCTGATCATTCCAGCCACTGGGCATTCCAGCCACTGTGTATTCCAGCCCATGGGCATTCAAGCCCCTGTGCATTCCAGCCCCTGGTCATTCCAGCTACTGTGCAGTCCAGCCCCTGGTCATTCCAGCCACTGGTCATTCCAGCCCCTGTGCATTCCAGCCCCTGGGCATTCCAGCTACTGTGCAGTCCAGCCCCTGGTCATTCCAGCCCCTGGTCATTCCAGCCCCTGGTCATTCCAGCCCCTGTGCATTCCAGCCACTGGTCATTCCAGCCCCTGTGCATTCCAGCCCCTGGGCATTCCAGCTACTGTGCAGTCCAGCCCCTGGTCATTCCAGCCACTGGTCATTCCATCCCCTGTGCATTAAAACCTCTGGCGCTCAAGCCCTTGTACATTCCAGCCCCTGTGCATTCCAGCCCCTGATCATTCCAACCCTTGGGCATTCCAGCCCCTGGGCATTCCAGCCCCTGGGCATTCCAGCCCGTGCTCATTCCAGCCACTGGGCATTCCAGCCACTGGGCATTCCAGCCCCTGTGCATTCCAGCCCCTGGGCATTCCAGCTACTGTGCAGTCCAGCCCCTGGTCATTCCAGCCACTGGTCATTCCAGCCCCTGTGCATTCCAGCCCCTGGGCATTCCAGCTACTGTGCAGTCCAGCCCCTGGTCATTCCAGCCACTGGTCATTCCATCCCCTGTGCATTAAAACCTCTGGCGCTCAAGCCCTTGTACATTCCAGCCCCTGTGCATTCCAGCCCCTGATCATTCCAGCCCTTGGGCATTCCAGCCCCTGGGCATTCCAGCCCCTGGGCATTCCAGCCCGTGCTCATTCCAGCCACTGGGCATTCCAGCCACTGGGCATTCCAGCCCTTGGGCATTCCAGCCACTGTGTATTCCAGCCCATGGGCATTCAAGCCCCTGTGCATTCCAGCCCCTGTGCATTCCAGCCCCTGGGCATTCCAGCTACTGTGCAGTCCAGCCCCTATGCATTAAAACCTCTGGCGCTCAATCCCTTGTTCCTTCCAGCCCCTGGGCATTTAACCTCCTGTCACTCAAGCCCTTATACATATACATTCCAGCTACTGTGCACTAAAGCTGGGCGAATAGTGAAGTTTGGTATTCTGTTTTCCGCTGGCCAACTATCCGAAAATAACCAGGTATTCAAATAATTTTTCCCACTGCTTTGAGAGCGCTATTTTTTTATAAAATTCTTTTTCGCCAGAGGGCGCTGTTCATTTGTGAATGAGATATTATGAGCGGATTGATATTAGTTTTAAACAGTGTCACTCAGTTCATTCATAAAAATAACTGGATTTAATTTAAAGGGTTTTTTTTTATATATATCGTGATTGACTCTATGTGAAGAAAAACTTCGTAATCTTTGAACATATTACGTCAAAAACGTCATTGTTTTAACTTTTTATGGAGGTGAGCATAGTTAAATACTTATTTATTGCTGTTTTATGCTGTCTTAATAGAAGTTTCATAAGGATTCAGACAAAACATTCCTATTGGTCGCCGCCCCAACAATCAGGGATAATTAGGAATCCAGTTTCTTGGTTGTAATTTGAGGACTATCCGGTTTATTAAAATGTATCCGCACCCCTTGTAGGTAAAAAAAACGGTATTCGCAGTTACGGTTAGGAAAAACTATTCGCCATTAACCGGATATTCGAATTATTCGCCCAGGCCCACTGTGCACTACAACTACTGTGCATTCCAGCCCTGTGAAAAAAATACAATTTTACATTGCTGTGTTTGTAATGAACTTGGAAATGGAAGAGATTTTAGTACATTACAGTTGGCAAAGTGAACCAGTCTCATCTACACGTTAAGAAAAATGCAAATAAGTCTGACAAATCCATACCTGCGTTTAAGCAGACTACTGTCCATCTCAATATCCAGTTGCAACTCAGCCTCTGTGATTGTTAACAGTAAATCTCCATCAACCTTATGACGGTCAAATGCAGGGCAGAAATTTACAAAGCCAATATTCTTGACCCACATTTGGACTTCTTTGACTGACCAGCAGGATATGTTGAAGGAGAGCTTAGCAGGGATTTCTTCACCAATTGTACGTAGGGCCTGGATACAGAGCTTGGATGCAATTTCATTGTTGGAGGAAGCAACTCGGCGTAGAGCAGGAATCACCAAAATGTCATGGAATACCTGGACCAAAAATATACAGATTTTATTAGAAATATTGTAATTTGTTTGCTAAAAATGATTCACAACACTAAAGACTGCTCAATATAGTTCATCACATCAAAAACTTGTTCTACAGAGGATGTTTGCATATAAGTATTGGCAGGATGACAATCTAAGTAGCTTTTACAAACACATGTTGTACTTTTGAACCTAGTATACGTTTTCCCCCTTCAAACAAAGACTGATCACTTGTATAATTTATGCACCACAAGGAGACATTTCAAAACAATGTATTTGTTTGCTTTGTGTCAATGCAAAGATATCAACGGTGTGCTATGTACTGCTCACTAAGTATCATTAAGATGGGCGACTGTTTGCTAGGGATCATTATAAGATGTGCTACTGATAATGTCAATCAGTAAATCAAAAGTCACAATTGGCTTGAATATAAATTTTCAAAAATATTTCAATGATGCCAAACCACCCTTGTACTTATTACTGTGTTCCTTGTAGCAAGACAAATTTGGCCATAGTTGGTCTTTTCATGTTCACAAAAATATATTGACTGATCAATTGTAATACAGTGTGTCCTATGGTTTAATTAAGAGTGAGTGGCTGTGAATTGGATGCAAACAACAGGGCCATTAGTTGTGTACATACATAATGAGCACTGGCAATTATTGATGAATACCTTGAGGCCTTGACCTAGCAGATCCAGGTACACCTACAACACATAATGGCATTACAGCTGCTACTCTCAGACTAACTACATCCCAATCCCTAGATAATGTATGCCTTGATGCTCACATCAGCCTGTGTGGGTGTGTGTGGATGTACATGTATGGTCTGGGGACTTGTGACTTCATCTACAATAGTCTGTGGTTGTATGGAGGTTCCTTCCTCTATGCTTCCTCACTGATGTAAGAGTAGGCCTTTATGATGGTTGTTTTAAATCAGAGAGACTTTGATTTAGTACAAATGTAATGTGGGAGTCGGTCGTGTTTAGTAGTTTTGTAGGGTGCCTCGTACATGTAGTACATTATTGTACAGAGTATCTCACTAAGTTGTAGGTTGTTTGAATGGACATCTCACAAGGGTCTGTAAATCACTGTTTAATTCAAGCATAGAGGACAGAGCACATGTACAGGTGTAGCTTTTTTGACAAATCATGACAGTGAGTGCAACCATGGTGGTAATTTGACACTACGTTTGACCTCTCAACAACCATGGAGGTAGAACAACCACTTTACATCAAATTTAATACACTGTTTATTTTAGGTATTTTTTAAATTAGGCTGTTGAAACACATACAGACAAATATAGGTATGCACACAATGATCTACACCGTACAACATGTACACATAGGGATAGGCCTTTAAACAAAAACTTTCTGCTTACTGCTAACCAAGCAACTGTACACTCAACACTTTTTATTTGGCCTAAAAAGAATAAATAAAATAACAAATACTTTTTTTTTCCCGTGGTTTTGTTTTGCTTCAGTATCAAGCATGAGACACGTAGCCTACTACATGTACCATGCTACACTTCTAAAAATCAACCCATTGACCAAGGTTGAGGCTAGATGAGAATACTAATCAGGGTACCAATTAGAATTATACTGATTAACGCAATTTATGCAATTTCCTCATTTAAAACCAGTTAACACTGGCTGATTTGTTGACATGCAAACTTGTCCCAAAAGGTACAATGCATGATAGAGGTGGGGGGCATGACTTTGGTCTTCTTGTGTCACATTGGGTGACCAAAACAAAGTGCACCGCTCCATTTCATCACCGCAGAATGGGCAGGTGGCAGTAAAATTAATGCTCAAACTCTTCCTCTAAGTACACACTAATTCCAAGCCTTTATCCTTCTTGTTTTAAAGAGGATTACATGCCATCCAAGACGTCCACCATTGTGTTTCATTTGATATCCTTACTAACAATGATCAAGATATGTCTGCAGGGATCCTTTATTCGGATATCACCGATCACCTACCACTTTTTCAGGTGACTCCCTTTTGTCTTGACAACTCAGCCTCTGCTCGAAATACCTATGTCACAAGGGACATTAATGCAACTACAATCCGTTCTTTCACTGCAGACATTGTCAATCTGAACTGGGGCGAAGTCTATGCGGCGGACCAAGCCGATTCTGCCTACAATGCTTTTCTTTCTACCTTTAACTCTCTTTACAATCTTCATTTCCCCTTTTCAGTAAAATCTAGGGGTCGTTCTGTGAGAAATCAGCCTTGGATTAATCACTCTATTGCCAACTCTGCTGATCACAAAAACAGGTTGTACCGGCGTTTCTTACGTAATCCAAGTGCTGCTAACGAGCGTCTGTATAAGGATTACCGTAATCGTCTCACCTCAGTCATTCGTGCTGCTAAAAAGAATTACTTTGCCCAGAAGCTGGATCACAACAAAACAAGCTTAAAAAATATCTGGCGTGAAATTAACAGTATTCTGGGCAAAAATAAAAGGGCTGACCTCCCTTGTGAATTCACCAACAGCGAAGAAACTCTTCGAGACCCTCCTGAAATCGCTAACTCGTTTAACACACATTTCTCTAACATTGGTGCTTCATTGGCTAATAACATCCCCAGTACTAATTCACACTATACAGACTTTCTTCATAACCCGAACAGCTTTTCTTTTTTTCTGACTCCTACTAACTTTCTTGAAGTCATTAAAATAAGCAATGATTTAAAAGGCAGCTCCAGCTGCGGATTCGATGGCATAAATTCTTCTGTGATTAAATCTGTCATTTCCTTTATATCTCGCCCTCTTGCTTACATATTCAACCTTACTTTTACTACTGGTTCCTTTCCTTCTAATCTAAAGGTTGCTAAAGTCATTCCCGTCTTTAAAAACGGTGATAAACATAACATCAGCAATTACAGACCTATCTCCATTCTTCCTTGCTTTTCTAAAATTCTTGAGAGACTTTTCTACAACAGACTCAATACTTTTTTTTCTCGCTTCCATCTTCTTTCTGACTCTCAGTACGGGTTTCGAGCTAAACACTCTACAGACATGGCGCTTATTCAATTTGTTGATAAAGTGTCCACTGCTCTAAATAATAAATTGAGCACTGTCGGTGTCTTTGTTGATCTTTCGAAAGCATTTGACACCATTGATCACTCCATTCTCCTTGACAAACTTAATTTCTACGGCATAAGAGGTGTTGCTCTCAAATGGCTTTCTTCGTATCTTGACAATAGACAGCAGTTCACTTCTTTTAAAAATCACAACTCTCCTTGGCAAGAAATTCATCATGGCGTTCCACAGGGTTCTATTCTTGGCCCACTCCTCTTTCTGCTCTATATTAATGATCTGCATTCTTCTTCTTCCCTTCTGTCTTTTACGCTCTTTGCAGATGACACAACTATTGCTTTCTCTGACTCCAATCCGGCTAAATCCTTAAATATTATGAATGCCGAACTTCTTAAAGTCTCTTCCTGGTTTAAAGCCAACAAACTTTCCCTCAATGAACACAAAACTAAGTTCATGCTCTTCAGTAAATCCTCTCATCTCTCAGAAGATATTCCTATTCTTCGTATCGACAATAATCCTATCCTTCAAGTTCACTCCACTAATTTTCTAGGTGTCATTATTGATGACCAACTCTCCTGGTCTGAACACATCTCTTCCATTACTAAAACCATTTCCCGCAACACTGGTGTTATGTCTAGACTTCGTGCTTTTCTTCCTCCCAAATCTTTGGTATTACTTTATAATACCCTCATTCTTCCATATCTTAACTATTGTAATATCATCTGGGCACAAGTTTCTAAAAACAAACTCCATTCATTATTAACCACTCAAAAAAGGGCCATCAGGATATGCACCTTATCGCATCCCCGAGAGCACACCGCACCTCTTTTCGCACAGTTACACTCACTAGCACTTGCAGACATTAATAAACTTCATACGGGTATCTTCATGTACAAATTCACCCACAACCTTTTACCCACCTCCTTTCGTTCATTCTTTACCTTTGTCCGTGACACTCATGGGTACTCTACCAGAACACATAACAAATCACACCTTTATGTGCCATTCACCCGCTCATCATTCCACTTAAAAACACTTCGTTTCTTTGGGCCGCGTCTTTGGAATGGTTTAAGCCAGTCGATTAGATCACAATCATCTGTGGGTCGATTTAAACGCGCCTATAAAAGAGCTCTCCTCTCCCAGTATTTGACATAGTTTGCCTTCTCGCTCTCATTTTACTTTTGCCTAAGTCGTCAGCAAACGCTTTTTTATTATTTCTCGATTTCTTATTCTTATTGTTATTATTGGTAGTATTATTATTATTATTATCATTGTTATTATTATTGTGCAATTAGTGTTCTCATCATTGTTGTCTTCATCATGTCTGTCTTTGTTCGTTTTGTCAGTCCGTTCGTTCTTGTCCCCGTTTATTGTCTGTCCCCAGGCATCCCTACATAAGCCTCGGCTTCCAGATGATGCCCCCATACTCTATGTATTTATTTTTTCTCACCCTCATTAAATAGCTTTGTTTATTGGTTATTCCTTAAAAACATTGTTTGTACTCTGTTTTCATGAAGTATGGAAATAAATATCAGTTTGAATGAATGAATGAAATATCAGCTCATTGGAGGCAAGTCTGCGCAGACCAAGATACCAGCCTTGGTTTGACTTGATTGCAGCCATGTCCCACAGTCCAGGCGTTGTGAGCCCATCGTGGGTGAATATGGTACTTTCTCTCCCATCCCCCAGCCCAAAAGGGAAAGAAAATAAATACAAAATAAACCATAAACTGTATCATCCAACCAGCGAAATAAAGCAAGTAAGTCATAATCCAGTTTCTTGATACTGAAGCAAGGCCATCATTATGTTTCATTGACAACATAACCAGTGGGACTGATTATTAACTTGTCACTGAGACAAAATTTTTACTGGTCTTTGTACATTAGAGGTTTTCAACTGGCATTTGTCAGGAGAATGCTGGGCCTCAGTTTGTATTACGTATTTCTCCCGTAGAAAATAATAATGGCTACACGGCAGTTAACGGTTGTATGGCTTCTGACTGGCACCCCCGAAAAAAGATATTGACAAAATAGGGACACCGCCAATATAGGGCTAGATAGCTCAGTTGGTAGAGCGCCGGCACGTTAATCCGGAGGTCGTTGGTTTGAATCCCACTCTAGTCAATTCTTTGTTCAACCCCAAAAATCATTTACAAATTTACCCTGTCAGTTTCCCTTGTGGTTTATATTGATATCTGAAACAAAAAGTCGCATCCCCTTTTAAGGTGATCCCCTAGCTGCCGCTTCCCAGGTTGTATCGTAATTTGGGTGTGATCCCTGGCTACACGGCAGTTAACGGTTGTATGGCTTCTGACTGGCACCCCGAACAAAGATATTGACAAAATAGGGACACCGCCAATATAGGGCTAGATAGCTCAGTTCGTAGAGCGTCGGCACGTTAATCCGGAGGTCGTTGGTTCGAATCCCACTCTAGTCAATTCTTTGTTCAACCCCCCCCCAAAAAAGAAAATAATAATGATGTAATATTTGTGATGCATACATGTACACCAACATCTGAATGAGTACAAAAATATACAATCTTTTCACATAATGCAAAACCAATGTGAGGGTTAGGCCTATACGTACCTTGTGTCTACCTTGTTCCTTCTTTATGGCTGCTTCCATTGCAAAATGAAATGCAGCCAGACATTGTGCTTCTCTTCTTGTACTGTCTAACAATGGCATCAGGTGAAGTAACCACTGCTCTGACCTTCCTTGTGAATGAGCCTTGTCACTCTTAGCAAAGGTTAAGGGGTCATGCGTTGTAACAAACGGCTCCACCAGGTCTAGAGTGCCAGAGTTCACAACGCATTTTTCGATATCCTGATTGGCTGAGAGGACAGCAACAGCAAGACAGGCATAGTAACGGATACTGTGATCTGTACTGAAAGCTAACGGGAACAGCCACTCAGAGGCACGCTGGTCAACCATCCGTTGTTGGTTGGCAGGACCCCCATACATAGCACAGTTGGCTAACGCTGCAGCACAGTGGCGCAGTGTAATACTATCACTCATGCGGCATGTATACAAAACTGCAGTCAAGCCACCTCGATCTGTCACTTTGGTGCAAGTTTCTTCAGAATGCTTGAAGAGATTTTCAAGAAGGCCCATTCCAATCTGGAGAAGAGTAGGCTCCTTACGAGAGCAAGCCAATTTAACAACGGATTCCAGGCCATGCTTAACGACATAATCTCTGTTATCAGCTGTCATGACTTGCTCCAGAAGGCGTGCAGAGTTCACCTGCAGAGCCTTGTCATCTGATTTACAGTTTGCCAGGAGTATGTCTAACCCTCCTTCAGTGCGTAGATTGTCACTGATGCTGTATGCTAGATCCCGGCCATACCTAGGAGTACTCCATGCATCATCTACCATGCGGTATAGCTGTTGGGTCGCTTCTACAACCTTCTCACAATCTTCACTTCTCATTCTTTGGATGACATCATTAGCTAAATGGATAGTACTTTCCATCTTGCTCTCATTGCCTGACATAGTTGCAGCTTCTTGTGGAGATAGAGATGACATGATACGTTTGAATTTGCCACTGCGTCTGTAACTGCCTCTAAACCTATCTCGATCAGGTCTAGGCTCTTCCCTCTCACCAGAGAGCTCCACCTGCGAGATCTCAACGTAACTGGCCTCGTCTTCCCGATGTTCAGCTTTCATCTCATAGCCTGTCCCTTTGCTTCCTTTTCCATCCGATGATTTATGCATGTGAGCATCTATTTTGCCTTTTGGACCTGGTGGATTCAATAACCTTTCTTTTGTCTCCTCATTGACACGATGAGGGGGTTGTACGTCTTCCTCTGGGACAGGATTCTCTGCGTCTCCTGCTGCCAGATCTGGCTTAAGAGAGCGTTTCCTTCCACTGGTAGGTGGATGTTCAGGGCTGCTTGGTTTATTGTGGGACCTTCTCTTGCTAGAGTTATTTCCCATAAAGAGAAATAATTATCAAATGCTCCCAGTTCTTGCAAATTGCACCAAGTTGACCTGAATACAAAATAAAAAAATAAAAATATATTAATGTATGTATAGTTGTAGGACAAATATCATAAAAAAATACACTTGAGTCAGTTATCATGGTATAACAAGGTATCATGACTTTGAAAATGTTTGCTCCCGATTCCCCCTTAAATCTAAATACTGTGCATGGCCCTGATCTGAAGTAAGACTCAAACCAGGGTAAAAAGACATGAGAAGACAGGGACCCATACAATATGCCAACCTGGTCCCCGAGTGATTGCTTTATCATATAAGCCTTTTGTTTGAGCAAGACATTGTTTTGCGCAAGTTAACATGCAAGTACCAACATAATCTATTCACAACTATCTGAAACGAGTGCACTTGCCAGGAGACATTAAAAAATGCAATGTAGGGCTACCAAGTATTTCAATTAAATTATAACAACAAATTCTTATATAGGGGCCTAGCGCATTTCACAATAAACCGTATCAATGCGCTTTACATTAGTCCCCTGATCATTGGGCCAATAAACATCCCTTTAATCTTTCTCAGCTCCCATTAGGGAGTATACAGCCCCGAGCTGCCGTGGCGCTCCGAAAGCTTTTCATTCACAATATCAACCTCTACCCTCACAGGTACCCATTTATACCCCTGGGTGAAGAGAAGCAATTATAGTAAAGTATCTTGCTCAAGGACACAAGTGTCACGACCGGGATTCGAACCCACACTCCGGTGACTTAGCACCAGAACTTGGATTTGATGCTCTTAACCACTCGACCGCGACTTTTATGACATATTTTCATTTCATTATTTTATTTATAATAAATTATAGTCCAAGATAGTATTGGTTAGGTCATAAGGCTTCTCCTACATGTACAACATTTTCCAATTTAAAAATATTTACTTTTCAAAAAGGTATACAAAAGAAATATTCTCTTGAAATAATTTGTGTTAATAATAAAAGGTACAAACATAAAAATTACAAACAATGAAAGATTTAAGTTTTGTTGCATGTTGATGGATCAGATTGATCAACTTAGAACAAAATACAACCATGTCAAACTAACTATAGATGGAAATATATAATGCACTTGAAATCATTTAACATGTTTAAGGCTCTGTGTGTATTGACCACCAATTAAATGAGTTATAAATGAAGTCACACCAGTTACACTCAGTATTTCAAAATAAGAAAGTAACAACAACATTTACTTCACTGACTCGGGGTAATGTACAGATATGTCGATGATTACAGGTAATTAATTGAACAATAAATTGGATTACTGAATTTTAGTGACAAAGCAGATTAAAATGGAGCCAGCATGGTAGAAAAAAGTGAAGCAGATAAGAAATGCTTTTGTACTTTTCCCTGTAGAACAGACAATAATGGGAACAATATCACACAACATTACACACCACCCACAGATCAAAATTTAAGGACGTGAGTTGAGACCAGACACTCAAAGATCGATTAAAACATATAAATGTAAAGTTAGAATTGTAAATTAACAAATTAAGTTAGGGACTCAGCCACTTGACAACCAACCATTGTTAAAATGTGCCAATTGTAGCAGCAGGCTGTTCGAGATCTGTTTGAGATCTGTTGCATCAGACTGTTCTAAAATCACCTGAGTAAAATATAGTAGAACGAAGTAACGCAACAGACTACGAACATGTGCGTATGTATGTGTGCGTCTGCACATGATGTACAATTGTAAACATGAAAAGAACATACAGCTTTGGATGAAGTAGAACATACTTAGTCGTTTCAGCTGTGGGTCATTCCGTGTCAAGTCACCCAATGGGTTAAACTCTACCCCATTCAAATTTGCTCAAATTTGGTTTATGGGGTAATCGTGGCTCAACAAGCTCAAATTTCTAATTTCAAGTCCATCCGATAAACGGTTTTCGCGCAACGGCATGCTCTTTCTTGTCGATTTCGGTCAAAAAGCGCCTGACCTCTGATATTCAAATGACCATAAATCGGTAACCTTTGGGACAAATTGGTTGAAATTGGTGTCTTTGGAAAGGAAATTGTGTAAGCTTTCTAAATCTGTCATTACTTTTTTTGTAGGAATAATGTTTAGGTATGATAACCTTTTGACCTGTATTTTGACCTTGAATTTGACGTTGTGGATCACGTGATCCAGCGATTACTTCAGTATAAATTTACCCCCATATGTTTTCTCCACAATATCAAAAAATTTGAAATATGTTTTTGGCTTGCCTTCAAGCTCCACTCAAAGTTGCCCTACTTGCCTATTCCTATGCAAAGTACATGTCCACGTATCAAGCAAATATGGTCCCCAAGCAAAATCATGATACATGTACATACGTATGGACATGTAAGGGTCGTGGGTTCAAATCCCACCCGAGTAACAATTAACATGCCTGTGATATTTTTTCACAGGACTCGGGACAGTACTGAGTATACAGTGCTAACACAAATTGATGTATGGGTAACCAAATATTCTTTATCCCAGATTCATATTTAACATCTCTTATATCGTTGCGGTACCCACTGCCAAAACATAGGATTCGAACTGCCTGTAGCTACTGGGTTTGAATGTGGATACAAACCCACACACGGAAAGACATATCGGAAACAGTATGCCCCTTCGGAGCTTCTCCTCCGCAGGGCATAACAATTAACGTCCATTTCCTTTTTGTATTTCAAATGAAAAGCCTAGCAAAAAGTTTTCATCTACAAAAATTAATGCAACACTCAGTGTTTTTCAGTGTACATTGTAAAATAAAGAATTGCAAAAAGGCAATGATGGTAGATTTGTTAAAACACACTAAATTGTATGCATTGTGCAAACTGTAAGATTTCTGTGAATTTACTGAGCCTAATAATAAGCTCATAAAAAGACAGGGACACCTAACAATTCCATGAAAACTCCATCCTTCAGTCCAGATATACATTATCAACATACCTTCACTGTGGGGTTTGTGCACCATTAGAAACCATTTGGCTATGGTAACACACCTTTCAAAACTACTTGGTTTTGAGGGGTAGGAAAGCTCACTATCAACACTGTTCAAATGGTATTGGCATTTGTGTACAAAAGCAATGGGCAAATGTGAGTGCTTGAATTTTGAATGGTTTTGAATTGTCTATCAGTAGGAGGGTTTTAATAAGGGATTAAAAGGGTAGCAACGAGTTCTTAATCGGCCATTTAAAGACACTGGACACTATTGGTACATGTAATCAAAGCCTAGTTATCACAGCTGGTGTATCTCAACATGCATAAAGTAACAAACCTGTGAAAATTTGAGCTCAATTGGTCGTCGAAGTTGCGAGATAATAATGCTTGATTTCGAGACCTCAAATTCTAAATCTGAGGTCTCGAAATCAAATTCGTTGAATATTACTTCTTTCACAAAAAGTACGTCACATCACAGGGAGCTGTTTCTCACAATGCTTTATACTATCAACCTCTCCCCATTACTCGTAATCAAGAAAGGTTTTATGATAATAATCATTGTGAGTATTAAATTACCAAGTTTCCACTGCCTTTAAAACCTTGCAGGGTCGAGGCCGTGCATTAAAGGCCCTCACCGTCCCTTCTTTCCTTAAATAACCATGGGTCCCACTACCTACCCATACGCCAATGACAACACACAAGCGCGATTGGAATACGGAAAAATACAGCACTTCTGCATCCCATATCCCACAAGGCCGCTATATTTGTTTGTATTCTACCAGCGCGCGTAACGAATTTACCTTCCAGTCTCACATGCAATGCGTAAAGTTTAAAATTTCACAACGTTATTACACGACAAACAGCATGCACGCGCACAAAGTTTAGAACATTATTTTTGCTCTGTCCATATATGCGGAACGTGGCGCATATTGATAATCAAAATACACAGTGTGCAATAAAAAAAAAACTGGGAGTAGGTTATACATCCCTCTAGTTCGAGCATTTGATTGGTGGATTAGCGCGTACTGGAAGATATAATATCATTCTAAGTTATTTTAAAAACAACAAATAATAAGTAAAATAGATTATTTCATAAACAATTAACAATCAATGCTCTTTAATTATTAAGGCAGTGGACACTATTGGTAATAACTCAAAGTTATTATTACTATTAGCATTAAAACCTTACTTGGTAACAAGTAATTGGTAAAGGTTGATAGTATAAAACATTTTATCTTCCAGTACGCGCTAATCCACCAATCAGAAGCTCGAACTAGGGGGATAAAAACATATATGCTACGACCTCTGTTATAATATATCCTACTTCCTCTGTTTTTATTACACAGTGCGTATTGTGAAATGTCATTTTGTCACGCTCCATACGGACAGTGCAAAAATTACATTCTAAACTTTGTGCGCGTGAAATAACGCTCTTAAATTTTAAATTTTGCGCGTTACACTACAGGTGAGACTAGAAGATAAATTCGTTAACACGTGCGCGCTCGTGAAATAAGAAAAAATATGGTGCGTATGCGTCCCATAACTTATAGTGAGAAATGGCTCCCTCTGAAGTAACATAGTTTTTGAGAAAGAAGTAATTTTCCACAAATTTGATTTTGATCTGAACGCACACAACTTTTGTGTGACAAGGGTGTTTTTTCTTTCATTATTATCTTGCAACTTCGATGACCAAATATAAGCTCAAATTTTCGAATGGTCTTTGACAATTACCAATATAGTGTGCAGTGTCTTTAATTTTTTAACACAACACACCACTGTCAACCTCGCCTTTTTATACAATAATGGCCACACACTCTTCAGCTTTGATTTTTGAGTCTTTTTTCCTTTATCAATGTTATACAATAGTCCATAGTGATATCGTAGGAGGTCCTGTTTTCGAGATGTCCCTAATATCGTGGCAAATCTTTTACCTCTCTGTGCGCGATGTAAACAGTCCCTAGATAAAAATTGTGTGGTTTTATTTGCCAAGCAAAGAGTCTCCTCTTCTTTGACCAAAACTTAGAAACACGTAATGCTCCACTGGTCATTTGCACTTGTAAATGCAAAAAAGTTGGTATTTTAGGTATTTCTACAAGGTACAAAAATATGTCATAATGTTGAGGCCATAAAAAAATATTTGCCCACCGAAAAAGTTTCATCAAACACTATTTCAATTCACAATTCATGATGATCAAAATCATGTGACTGAATGTTTTGCTGAGAATTCTTAAAGAAAAATACAGAGGCTTAAAGAAGCCATGTGCCTTATATCATTTTCTAATATTTTTTGAGATTTTTATTTTGTAACCCTTGTATCAATACTATTGTTTATATTAAAATTTAAACATCAGCTTGTTGATTCAATTATCACTGTTTATTAATACGCTTTATTATAAATATTAAGAAAACAAGTAGAAAAAAAATAAATAGAAATCAGATTTTGAAGCCAGTAATTATTCACACTTTTTATTTTTGTTTTATTTTTTTAAATTTTTTGCAAGTTACCATGGTAATTTTAAAAATTTAATAAAAAAATATTTTGAATAAAATGAAGGCAACTGCTGCCTCTACAGTCATACACAGAGTCTCAAAGAACACTTGTAGTCACTGCAGATGTTTCTTCCATGTATGGCTTCACCGGGAAACCATACTTTCTTGTTTGCCGTGAAAATAGGAAAAACTCAAAACAAATGGGGCCAGTTGAAGTCATCCAAGATCGGTGTGTGGTGTGAACATTTCAATGTCCATCAAGTTTTAATATATGTTTGCATACTTCGTATTAACAAATGAAGATAATTAGGGCATCGGTTGATATATTGCATCATTTTTTTTTTTCCCAATTCAAAGAAAAAGGCATAATAGCGTGATAACTGGTAAGCAGAGGATACAGTGTGCAGTGTCTTTAATTTTTTAACACAACACACCACTGTCAACCTCGCCTTTTTATACAATAATGGTCACACACTCTTCAGCTTTGATTTTTGAGTCTTTTTTCCTTCATCAATGTTATACAATAGTCCATAGTGATATACACATGAAGGTTAATTATACACACTGCACTGAATGACTGACTTACCGCGCTTCTCTTCCCTATTTTGGTGCAGATGGAAAACAATTCCGAGCAAGATGACCTCCTCAGCTCTCGAGCTCAGAGTCAGACAGAGTCCAGACGTTCAACTTCATGAACTTCAAATGCATTCTGCGTACAAATTGTCCAGAAGCATGTGCAAATAATTCTTAACTTGGTGAAAGAAGCTTGGGTGCAAACAGTATACAGTTCCACTTTTCAGAACGGAAAAGTCAGTACTTCTCCAGTGTCAAAACTGTGACATTACCGCACTCGCGACCGGCCCGAGTGTGTATGTTTGTTATTATTATTGTGCGCTGGTCATCTTCTCAAACGGGGACTTGTTTTTGTGTAGTGTGTCTGGGCGGCCGGGAGAAAGTCGCACACAACAGATTGGATTCAGTTCGGATCCTTTTCCCGTCCCCGTCCGGCTGGAATATTTCACTTTTCATTAGGTAAAATAAAGGCAGTATGCATAATTATTATGGTATGACTGGAAGGAAAACCACTGGGTGGAACCTTCCATACCAGTCTTCTCACGGTGTATCCCAACATAAGCATCAAATAACAAGCCTGTGAACATTGGAGCAAAATAGGTCATCGAACGAAGTTGCGACAAAACGATGAAGTCTTTTTGTATTTAGTGAGAAATTATCCTCTTTCTCAAAATCTATGCTTACCTTCAGAGTGAGTCGTTTCTGCTCGCTACCAAGTAAGTTTTTAGTTAATATTTGTTTTGAGTAATTACCAAACGTGTACCTTCAGTCTTCCCTTTAAGACTGCTCTCAAAACCCACTTATTAAGATCCATCTAAGCTTGGTACAGTGTAAGCTATTTCATAGCACTGTAAAGTTTGTTTTTGGCTTACAACCAGGATAAGGGGAAGGGTAACAATGATAAAACTTTCGATCGGCACCAGGTAAATTTCAGCCCCCCCCCCCCCCCCCTCCATATCTAAAGGTATTAGAACAGCTTCGCACTATGGAAACAAATGTTATTTGCACTGAGTGGAAATAGTTGATTGCTATGTGGAAGTACATTTTTAAAATGTTGGGGTCAGGTGTTTTTGAGATCAAATCTGGCACAGTCTGAGACAAGTAACTGTCGCACCAGTAGCATTTCTCAGATTCAAATGTTTGTGTTTCTATTTATTTATTTATTATTTATTTATTTTCTCCGGGGGGGGGTGCAAAACATGTCCCATTTTTCGTGTTTTTTTTTTTTTTTTTGGGGGGGGGGGTTTGCCAGGAGCGACCGACATGGCGCACTAGAAATTTGTATTTTGTTATTATTTATCAAAGCTGCATCTAACCTACAAACGTATCCTTCCATGACATTCCCAATTTAAATCACACAAATACAGATTAATTTTGTTCTGACACATTATACTTTATTTACTTGAAGACTATAACATAATTATTTTTTGATCATTTTTATATTAAATATAATTGCAATAAATTTGTCTGATCAACCGGGGGCAGCTTACTAAACTTTGTGAGCTTTATTTTTTTTTATTAGAATTTTAGCCTAGGCCCTTAATCATACTTATTTTCTTTTCGAACCATTTTTATATGGTCTGCTGATTTGACATAAAATTTTGATAATTGGAAACTGTTAATTTCCACCATTTATTGTAAATGATATTACATAAGCTTCTTTTGTAGCCCCGAAAGTTTCTCGTAGTTACTACCATGCCACCCTACCCCCTTCATGCCACCCCTTCATTTTTAAAATGGACCCAACCATCCTGTAACCACAATGAACATATCCGAAGAAAACTATATACACCTGTACATGGGCGCGCAGGGTCCCCGTCCGTCCCGTACGTCCGTCCCCCACACACTTGCATTATTTTATTTCATCAGCAGTCACACACACAGAGCGGGTTCAACATTGTTGCCACTTTAAACATGCTGTGTTTTGTGGAAATTTCGATTGTCATATTATAGAGTTAGAAAGAGAGAGATACGCTACTACACGTACACTACTACTGCTGTACTACTACGGGCTATAGCCAGGCAGGTTTGTTGGTGAGTTTGTTTGTTTTTAAATTATTTTGTGGGGTTTTGGTTTGTTGGGTTGGGGTGTTACTGACTGTGTCTGTTTTTGTTTTGTTGTTGTTTTTTACTTCTTCTTTTGTGGTCTCATCACACAGGGGGAGCCTATCTTGAGGGTTCAGTTTACTGTTTACAAACAATACTAAATAATAGAGCTAGAGTATTGGTAAGATTTAAGAAGAGCATGGAGGATTAATTAAAACACAAGGAGTTACAACGGATAGGGGATCAAACGTCCAAGGTCTGGTACTGCCACAGATTTCCTAACCGCACGCGACAAAGCTTGGATAAATTTCCGTATGACACCACCGCTTTTTCACTAATTTTTACAAAAAGGGGTTTCTCATTGAGGTAAATTAGATACATAATTTCATATCTAATGAAAAAGTGGTGACGCCAAACGGAAACTTTTCCCAAACAAAGCTGTCTCTCTGGGTGCGCTTGCTGTCGCTTGCGCAAGCGGCGGCAATACAGACCCGAGGTTAAAAGATTACATAATCTTTTAACCTCGGGTCTGTATATGTCATGCAATGCTTGTAATAGATAGCGGCGTAGTACGATGGTTTTGAAAAAGTCAGATTTCATCCGCCCCGCCCCCCCCCCCCCCCCAAAAAAAAGAAAATGCTCCAAAATGCGGAGTAACTATTGAATACAGGGCCACACTCAGCAACAGCCCTAACCCTAACCGTAACCATACCCTGGACTGGCCCTGTTTTCTATAATTGTACCCAAAATGCAACACGTAAATATCTGCACGAATGCGTAGACAAAGGTTCACTGAGCAAAGACCGTGATCAAAATCACAGAGATATTTAAGCATTATTTCATTCATATATCAATAATTGTATTACCGGAATATCAACGTAACTTTCCTTCTGAGTGAAAGTCATATTTGAATGAACAATCGCGCAAAACCATTCCTGCACAATCGGCCGATCGCGCCGAGCCATTCCCGCACGATCGGTTGATCACACATGTTTGTTGCCGAATGTTGCGCGATTGACCGATTGTTGTACGATCGACCGATTGTTGCGCGATCGACCGATTGCTGCGCGACCAATAGATATTTCAATTGCGCAGCGCGATCGGTCGATCGCGCAGTGCGATCAGTTGATCGCGCAGATTGACTGATAGCGCCCAACATGTACATGTGGTATAGAGCTACTGCACAATGCACATCATGCAATTACTGTTTTCTTTGTTTGTTCGCAATTATGTACTATTAAAAACACAAACGAGTAATTTCTCCTCTGTGCAGTCCGAAGCGGTAACTAGACCCTGTGCACATAGAGAACTTAATCATCCATGGTGACAAAAACAATCCATTGATCAGTAATCACCCTGTTGGGGCTTAGCGCGCCGTTCAAACTCCTTGTGTGTTATTCCTACATGTTTGAGCATACATGGAGGAAGAAATATCCTCCATGGTTTGTTGAGTGATTTATATCTGTTTCAAAAATTGATCTGTAACTGGTCCAACATTTGTGGGTTGAAATGGAGCATTCAAATATACTCCAGAGAGGTTTCTGCACAGTATAGGATACTATAGGCATAGGAAGATGATTAATGTACGTGTATTGTATTGTTATTGGAGGAGGAGGGTATCGCAACTATCATTTCCAATAAAAAACTAATTAGGAGGAAGGAATAGGGGTTAGAAAACGATCACCAGTTTTGTTTGGGGGATTTTGTGCTTGTTGATAAAATCCAATAAGATGTTGGTATTGGGAAGACATGTGCAAGTTGAACAACATGAAGTTTATTAAAGGATCGTTACAGAATTGGTAAGAAATAAAAATCGTGAAGATCACAGATTTACATAAAAGTTACACGGTCTAATGATGATGATGGTAGAAAACATCCCTTGAAATATTTCTGTCTGAAATGTCATATTTGATGAGAAATAATTAATATAACTTCGCGTTTGGAGTTTATCGCTCAGTGAGCGTTTTGTTCATTTTTATTTTGGCATTGATGCAATGCAAAATTTGTAAATCGGTTTTTCACTTTTCTCTCGTGACCCAGATGGTCAATCGATCTCAAACTTCTACAGGTTTGTCAGTTTATGTATATGGTGGATTACATGAAGTGCTTACACTGCCAGCAACTGTTTTGTTAGCAAAAACCAACTCTGTAATGTTCCTTTAAGTATTGACCCCTTGCACGCGCATCACACGCGGTGACTGATGCCACGCTCAACATGTTGGTGGTCAATAGGTTTACGTGTAAATGCCGCGTCACCTAAAATTGCGCACTTCACTGAATAACACACGTTGACATTGACCACCAAAATGGCGTATCCAAGATTATTCTGATGATGACATCAGATGAAATAGGTCAATTCCTAAGTGAACCTCAGGACATTTGTTACTAGTATTAAATTTTTTATCATATTCATCGTTAATTATATCTCGTGCCTTAATTGTATTATTTCTCAACTTGTTTACTTAGAACTACTGGAATTGAAAGCAGATGGATCAAAGTGACATTGTTCCACAACTCCTTGCTGATAACCAGCTGTATCTACAGTCTTTGAGGCTTCAGGGTTTTCCATCCAGTCATTGTGTAGCACCATTGCAATCTACTGCAACAGTGTCACATCCGTACATAGCTCAACACACTATGCCATCACATGGTACACCAGGCCTACAGGATGGTCAGCTCCAAACACCAAATCTCATGACTGAGGGAGTGTATGCTTCTCAGCAAGGCCTCAACCCTACATTGCAACAGAACACATGTAAACCAAGACTAGAGGCACCACTGGGTTATACCCAGATGTTGAGACCAGTAGCTCCACCTGGTGTTACCCATGGACTATCATTGAACCAAGACCACACAGCAAATCTGTTGCCTGAGGTTACATTCAGTGCACAATTTAATAGAGACATGAGTTCACAGACTAGGAGGGCACCAGTCTTAAATCATAGGCCTCATTATCCATTTCACCAAGAACTCAATAGAAGTGCATTGGATATGCCTGGTCACAGTGGTGGTAGCCCCCCAGTACATGTATTTGGACAGCATAGCGAGGAGAGTAGGATACAGTGTCCAAGCAGTAATGTTCCATTCAGACCTAATCTTGGCCCTCACGATATTAACTTCATAAGGTGAGGCTTAGTCAACTCAAAATACATGTAGGATGACCCACGTTGTTACTAAGGGAATAAAAGGGTAGGGTCGGCAGGGTCGAATTGCCGTGTGTAGCGCACGGCAACAACCCTGCAAGGTTTTAAACGGACGTTTAAGAACGAGTCACTACTAAAAGGAGATTTTTTTCTTGGGGATGACTTATTATTTTACATGCATGTACCTTTTTTGCAGAAGGTTGCGAAAGAGAGAGCAAAATGCTCAAAACATGTGGAAGCAAAGGGAGCATGTTCATGGCAAAAGAAACCAGATGTCATTAGAGGATAGGTAAGGCTGAAATACTATTGTTTATTAATTACATCACCAGGACCAAATAAACACATCAACAAAAGTAAGTCCCTCCCCTTTCAACAGTTCGTAATAACATCGTACGGTAAAACATTTTACCAATACAACTAATTAAGAAAAAATTCTATGACATGTTTCCTAAGTGATGTTTGAAAATGAAAGATGTGCATGAATTCATAGCTGAATGAGCTCAAATTGAAGACAAAAACTGCCCTTCTCAAAAGTCACAAAGGTTTATCAAATCTGCATGCCAGTAACGCGTGTATCCACCACGCCTGTCAATGACCGCCTGGCACCGTTATGATTAGTTTTATTGGTAAAATGTTTTACCTTACAATGTTAGGGCGAATTGTTGAGGGGGGATCTTACTTTTGCTGATGTGTTTAGTTGCACATTCTATATGGAAATGATTTACTTGTATTCTCTCAAACTTTCTTTTGACTACTTGTCAATAAATATTGTAAAGCCATAATTTTGATTACAGCGCACACCCTTAAAGACCTCTTAAGTTAATAAGAGCATGGTAAGAGTAAACTTGAGTCTAAGAAAGTGCAACACGTGTTTCCTGTAGCAATCAAAACCAATTAGGAGTCTAAAGAAAAGTGCAACTCTGCATTTATCAAACCTGTCTGATATGATTGATGAGTCATCTTGAATATATTCAACAGCTATGATGAACTACCTCCATCCAAACAGTTCATCAGTGAAGACAAAATGGCTGCCAGCATGAGTAACTTGAGGATTACTGGTGACAATAAGATGTCTACACTAGAGAAACGATGGAAGATGGCAACCAAAGATGCTAACAGACACTTTGCAGAAATTGAAAGCAGGTATTACTTGGCTATTGTTTTGATTTCAGAATGGTCCCATTCTCAGGGGATCATGAATATTAATACAGTCTAAAGACTCACTGTCTGGTTACACTGCCTAAGTTGTTATCAACATTTTACAAACATTTTCAATTGTTTGTGTTATTTAATGTAATTCAAATCCTTTTAAAGGTTTATAAATAGCAAAGATAGTGTACACAATTATAGTACACAAAGATAGTGTGTTATTTTAATTGTTTACAATACAGGGCCCAATTTCAGGGCTCTGCTTACGTCAAGCTTATTTCATAGGTTATGTAAGGCATTCTTCATCTACATAGCTAGCACCGAAATGTGGCGCTTGCACAGTAAGCTGGGAATGGTGATATTAAAGGAACACGTTGCCTTGGATTGGTCGAGTTGGTCTCTGAAAACCACGCAATTTCGAGGCAAACTTGTGTGGATCATTGTATTCTACTTTTAAAACATCTTTCCAACCATATGCATTGTATAAAAAACGGTTACAAACGCTTTCTATAGACCAACTCGTCCGATCCAAGGCAACGTGTTCCTTTAAGCGAAGAATTTGGATCAAAGCGGAGGCATGAAATTGGGCTCTCAATTGTACACTCATGAACACGGCTTCTGATTTGTTGCCATATTTTGTACACCAGTGACCACTATCTTTCAGTGTTCTGGCATGATGCAGGCCCTGAATTAACCAGTGGACTTGCCATGAATGCCCTTTGCTTGTGCTGTTAGTGTTATATTCTTTTGGGAGCTCCAAAAACATTTAATTCATAGGATGCCCTATATAAGACTGTCTCTTCATGGATGGTATTTACATATAGTTGTTAGTTTTCCAATGACAGCATTGAAACAAATGTACTTGAATTGACTTCAAGGCCTGCACTTCATTCATCTCAACATAACACTTGGGATGTGGAAATAAGGTCTACAAATCACCAGGAAATTTAAAATAACATCAACATTATTCTTTCCCATCACTTTCATTCACCTGTAACTGAATATTAAAACAAGGTGTCCAAACTACAGACACTGCTCTGACCACTAAGTTTGTCTCTGATTGAAATGCGATTCATTCAATGTTGAATATCATTACTTCATTGTGGTCTTCCTGGCAGATTATCCGATTCAGAGTCTGATATTGAGTCTGATTCAGAATGCAAGGAGTCAGGAGATAATGTTTATAAACGCATTGAAGTCAGCCCTGAACTAAAGACAGCATTAAGCCAAAAGAAGGGACCTCTGCCAGATTCAATTATCAAATCAATGTAAGTAAACTTTCAACTCGCTCACAAGGTGGTGCAGGGAATATTAATTTTTGGTTTATAATATTCTGTATCCCCGATGCAAATTTAACTTTTATTATGTGGTGCATGGAGTTGCAATTGACATGACAAGTCCCCTCCCCCTGAATGATTTTGTCTCTATATAGTATATGCCTGATAGGTGTGGACATAGACCTTGCTAGTGCTGTAACTGTAACAGCGTTGCTAATTAGTCAAGATTACAGGTCATTTTGTAAATGTGTTTTCAGCATTGCCAATATTCCATTTTCCATGTTTCATCAACAAGGTTATTTCGTACCACCAGATGTTTGAGCAGTATACCTGCCATGGTCTACACTGAAACAATACGTGCATGTTGAAAGAGAAGTGTTGTAACCCTTTTTTCCCTTTGTTTAGGTCCAGTAACTGTACACAACTCGTCCTGTGGAAACCACCATCAGCATACATAGACAACATTATATCATTAACAAAGCCAGATGATGTACAGCAATCATCCAGTGTGTTACCTGACCGAACTGCTGGCATGCAGGAGGAAATACAGAGTATTATTAGTCCATCAAGCACTATCACACAACTTTTTGATTCTACAGACGATGATATGGACTTGTAACCAAGATATAAAATGGACATTACCAGACCTTCAACTTGATAAAAGGAATAGAGTCAGAAGTTTGATCTATTAAACTAACCTTCAATGAATTGACTAATGACACCTGTGATTAAGAACCCAAAGTCTGGAAAGTCCAAGTGAAAGCCCACTGTTTAAGATCCACACATGTAGCTACGTGGGCACTCTTGCTAGTCATTTGCTATGGTAGGTTTGCTATCGTATCAATGTCATTGCACTGTCAAATATTACAATGTTCATTGCTTTTATAAAGATACACAACAGTTTCAGGTTGTATGCCTAGACTGGCACCCCTGAACAACGCTTGAACAAGTAGAGAGACCACCTTGGTGGGGCTAATAAGCTCAGTTGGTAAAGCACCCAAGGACGCAGGTTCAAGTCCCACTCTAGTAAGCTTGTCTTTGTTCAACACAAAAATTATTTGCATTCTATAATGATCTTGCTCCTTATTCGTACAACAAAAGGATGAAGGTCTGAAAATGGGCATTACGCGGAAAAGATTTGGAGCATGAATTGTTCTCCCCTTATCGGGACGAAGTGTTGGACACAGTGTGCAACATTCATGTACATTGCTTCACAATGGAATGTTAAGGCATATTGTTTGTAATTATACATCAACCAGTCTTCAGACCGCAACCAGGATAGGATGTTCCTAAACTGTTCTAAATCATTTGCTTGGAAAAATCATGCAAATAAAGATGTCATCCGTTGTCAAGTGGTTTAAGACGATACCATTTATCTGTTTGTCAAGATGATAAAAGAATTTCATAAATGGATGTTTATAAGTTGTTTTAACTGATGCAAACCCTGTCAGAGGCATACGCTCAAACAACAAGTGTAGTAGCATCATTATTAAAGGAACACGTTGCCTTGGATCGGTCGAGTTGGTCTTTGAAAAGCGTTTGTAACCGTTTTTTTATAAAATGCATATGGGTAGAAAGATGTTGTAAAAGTAGAATACAATGATCCACACAAACATGCCTCGAAATTGCACGGTTTTCCTTTTACCTCGTCGACTAACACGGTCGGCCATTTATGGGAGTCAAATTTTTGACTCCCATAAATGGCCGACCGTATTAGTTCGCACAGTAAAAGGAAAACCACGCAATTTCGAGGCAAACTTGTGTGGATCATTGTGTTCTACTTTTAAAACATCTTTCCAACCATATGCATTTTATAAAAAAAGGTTACAAACGCATTTTATAGACCAACTCGTCCGATCCAAGGCAACGTGTTTCTTTAACGTCATTACCTAAACATGTATTATTCACATGGAACAAGTGAATCGGTTTATAAGAATTTGTTAAACACATTTCAGTGTTTTTTCCCATCTGAGACTGTATTGCCTGTGGATGCATTCCCTGCTCATTTCAGTAAAGTAATTTGTAACCATTTGCAACTACATGTACAAACAACCACCAATTAAATCTCTCATCTAGAACCCCAAGATACAAACTCTTCCTGTACAAGAGGATTGATGATGCCTGTTTAGTTCATCATTTTGCTGATATCAGAAAATTAAAGACACTGGACACTATTGGTAATTGTCTAAGACCAGTCTTCTCACTTGGTGTATTTCAACATGTGCATAACAGTCTACCCGCAGGTCACTAATTTCCTTTGTGATTTATCTGCAGAGTATGCATCGTTTTTCGTGCGTGACCTCTGTGTGAATATTAATTAGTCAAAAGGGCTTCTGGAATTCGGTCATTTTCAGCCTTTTATGAAAAGTCTCAACAAAAATAATGTACCAGTTAATTGAAACGAAGAGCATATCTGTCGTTATGTATAAACAAAATCGGTGCAACTCAAATTTTAAAAAGAGAAATTTTTACGTAAAAAATGGCTTCAAAAACAGAGAAAACAAGTTTTCCCGTTATGAATGTCGGCAACAGTCCCCAATTAGTATGTATGTATAGATTATTTCATATTCTACCTGGAAATGTTAAAAGCGAGACTGGATCGTACCTAGTCCAGTCAGGATACAGCGATTTCCACCGTTAATCCAAAACTCCCATTACAAAAAAATAAACTATTAGACAGCATGGTTTTCCTGCATGGGTGATTGGCTGACAATGATATCATCGACGAATATGGCAGCAAGCTGTTTTTTGTTGGTATGGTAAAAGCACCCGTCTAAACTATGAGCTGAATGAGGATCAGCTCATTCATCCCATGGTTTAGACGGGCTCTTTTGTTATTGACTACATTGACTTTGTGGTCGGGGCAGCATACCACCGAAAAACAGCATGCTGCCATATTAGTCGATGATGTCATCGTCAGCCAATCACCGTGCAGGAAAACCATGCTGTCTAATAGTTGATTTTTTTCGTAATGGGAGTTTTGGATTAACGGTGGAAATCGCTACATCCTGACTGGACTAGGTATGATCCGGTCTCGCTTTTAACATTTTCGGGAAGATTATGAAATAATCTATCCGTATATACTAATTGGGGACTGTTGCTGACATTCATAATTTTTTTACGTACAAATTTCTCTTTTTAAAATTTGAGTTGCAACGATTTTTTCATACAAAACGACAGATATGCTCTTCATTTCAATGTACATGTGTGTACTTCTACATTATTTCTGTCAATACTTTTCAGATAAGGCTGAAAAAGACGGAATTTCGGAAGCCCTTCGGACTAATTATATATTCAATCCGAGGTCACGCATGAAAAATCACGCCAACTCGTGCAGATAAATCACAAAGGAAACTTATTATATCAAGTGACCTGCGGGTAGACCGATATATAACAAACCTGTGATAATTTGAGCTCAATTGGTCGTCGAAGTTGTGCTTTTAGGTGGATGGTTTCGAGACCTCAAATTCTAAATCCGAGGTCTCAAAATCAAATTTGTGGAAAATTACTTCTTTCTCAAAAACTATGTCACTTACGAGGGAGCCGTTTCTCACAATGTTTTATACTATCATTCTCTCCCCATTACTTGTCACCAAGTAAGGTTTTATGCTAATAATTATTTTGAGTAACTACCAATAGTGTCCACTGCCTTTAAACAGATACATGTATTCATTATAAGGATTATCAAAACCTCCCTCCTCTTCATAGTCATTTTCGAAGGATCAAAAGAATTGATTTGTTGATAATGTTTAGCATGATTATGTTGACATTCTTCTAATTAGCTAGCTCAATGCTCAACAAATGTTAGGATGGAGTTAACTGAAGGGTTTGTTAATACATTGTATTTGTTTCTTATAAGACTTTATAAAATAAAAACAACAGACACTTTTTAAAACTGACCAAGCTTGTGCATTGAGTATTATTTAATCTGTGAGCCTTGATTGGACTGTTCGGGGTAATGTTTTCAAATAATTTCACAGGAACAATGTTACATCAGTAAGTCTCTAAAAAAGTGGACATGGTGCTAGCAATAACAAAAGTTGTTATGTAGGTTTCCCCGGCCAATTTCAACAAAAATCAGTTAATTTTAACATTTCGTATTAGGGTTAAATGCTCTTTTGAATCAGCATTCAACCGTCAAAAGGAGTAATTCAGCTTCACCAATTTGGCATTCACTGGTCAAATAAGAACATTCAATTTCATAATCCACAAGACTCATTCAATTTCATGTAAGCAAGCAGCAAAAGCTGTTCAAGCATTCAATTTCATCAACTGCAAAAGGTAATAGAAATTCAACTTAACATGTTAGTGTAGTTTTGAATGCCTATTGATGAAATAGAGTGACTGAAACAAATCTGAATGAGAAACATGAAATCATGTGCATGCGAAAATGAAATTGAATGCATTACTGACTAAAGTAGAAACCCTAGTTTGCGTGGATTAGGGGATTAAGGGGAAGAGGTGTGAATTTGAATGCAGGTTGATGAAATTGAATGGATTATTGCTGCAATTGGCCAGAAAAAACTATGAGTCACTTACATAGCCCCTTTGCCAGCATGTTTTAAGACTGGCATGCCAATTTTTGAAAGAAGATATGCAGACAAGGGCCGGCAATACAATCCTCAAAGCTGGTTCCCTTACGCCCTACATGTAAAGATGTAAAGTAGACAATCTATTGGGGAGTGCTGGGAAAGGGAAATCGATGGAGTTATACACTGACGATTTTACATCTATAATTTACGTTTGGTTTGTGGTTATTAATAGCAAATTAAATTCAGTATCAATGATGCATGAGTGCATCAAAATACATTGAAAGATACAAAGTGCATCAAAATACATTGAAAGATACAAAGTGCATCAAAATACATTGAAAGATACAAACTTTCCAATCTGTATTGGGAATTTGTTTACTTATTTTGAAATTTACATTTAAAGAACACTGACAAACAACCTCTGTGCATATGAAACCTTTGTGCATATAAAACACCTCAAAAATTACACAAGCTCCTGGTACAATCTTTGGTCCTCTTCCAATTATGAAAAACAGCATATATATAAACTCATTAAAAATGATTTCTGAGCAATTAAGTGTCCCATCTACTACCAGACAGAAAAGAAAATAACAGTCAAACTCTTAAATTCTTTGTCCCAATCAGGTTTTCCCTGAATTAAGATACTGGTGTAGTTTAGCTGACTATTATCGCCCCTAATAAATCTTGATAAATACATTTTATTAAGTCAGATATGCTGTGTGTTACTACGCAGTATGTATTTCAAGCCATCTTCGTGTCAAACTTGCATTTAGACGGAACAGTCGCCGACTGACTTCTCAAGATGATGCTCGCCTGAGCTTCAACTATCATCATCAGGCGCTTATTGTTTATGACCTAAAACTAACTCCGGCAGTGTCATCAGACGCTGTAAAAACACAATCACAGGGCATTTTTAATTTTGTTACTGTGATTTGTGTACAACTTAATCACACATGTAAACATACATGCTGTTTTGAGTTTGTACAAATTTAGTCACTATCCTCTATTCATGTCCGTTGAGAGGTCTTGCTAATTGGTTTTGTCCGTGATGTCTTAACTGCTGTTCTACCAGACTGTGACCTTGCAGTATCCATGGAGCGTGAGGTATTAGTGGATATCCCACTGCTGCCACTAATCCTGGAGGCATCTGTAGTACTATTAGATCCAAATGCTGATTGGGAGCTGGGAGTCTTGTTGCTCCTGTGTACCATTGACTTGAGCATCTGTACTATTGCTACTGGTGAAACATTCATCTTCAGCAGGTCAAAGATAATCCTATGGGCAAATAAATCATACAGGTAACAAACCACATCTTTAATGTATTTAGTCTTTTGTAAAGACTGTGCAAGTATTGCTTGTTTTTTTGGTCTTATGTACACTTTTCGTTAAAACAGGGCTCTCACCATCAATTATTGTTATGGGAGCTACACCCATTTTTAATTATGAGATCCATTTACATGCATGTTACTCCGTAGCATTGTTTTTGTAAGGATGCTGCATGATCTGCAGCCACCTTGCCACAAAGCAGGGGGTCAACACCCCTTTCTCTACCTGCCAACTATATCAGGTATGAGCATTACAAGTGTGTGATGATTCATCAAGACAGCTTTACCATTCAAAACGCCTTCTAATAGACCCCTTGCATGTGACATCTCACTGGGGTCAAAGGAGGCAAATGATTGGACGATAGCTGTTCTTTGTGCGTAGCATTTAAAGCTATTGCACACTTTCGGTAAACAGTATTGTCCAAGGCCGTCACTTCATGTATCACAACTTATATATAAAATAACAAACCTGTGAAAACTTAGGCTCAATCAGTCATCGGAGTCGGGAGTAATAGCGGGAAAACCCACCCTTGTTTCCGCACGTTTAGCCGTGTCATGACATGTGTTAAAAATAAATCCGTAAATCTCGATATCGAGAATTGATATTGTTTTAATGTTTTCTCAAAAAGTAAAGCATTTCATGGAATAATATTTCAAGAGAAGTCTTTCACCATTACCTTCTGTAAACCCTGTAAGTTATTTGTAAGCCTGTGAAATTTTGTTTTCTGTTCCGAAAGTGTGTAATGGCTTTAAAGGCAGTAGACACTATTTGTACTAACTCAAAATAATTATTAGCATAAAACCTTTCTTGGTAACAAGTTATGGGGAGCTGTTGGTAGAACAAACACTGTGAGAAATGGCTCCCTCTGAAGTAACATAGTTTTCGAAAAAGAAGTAATTTTCCACAAATTTGATTTCAAGACCTCATCGATGTAGATTTTGAGGTCTTGAAATCAAGCATCTGAAAGCACAACTTTGTGTGACAAGGGTGTTTTTTCTTTCATTATTATCTTGCAACTTCGACGACCAATTGAGATCAAGTTTTCACAGGTTGGTTATTTTATGCAATGTTGATATACACCAAGTGAGAAGCCTGGTCTTTGAAAATAACCAATAGTGTCCAGTGTCTTTAGTAAACAAACAGAGCACAAAATACCTAAATACAGCTGGGCTGATGTCCACTCCAGAGAGACTGCAGAGTTCATATAAATCTTGCTCATCCTTTGATAGAACATCTTTGGCTCTCTTGCCCTGTATGGCATACTTGTTAGACTGACCATGGGTTACTTTGACAGTGCTCATTGTGACCGCTGTACTTCACCAACCAGTAAGCTGCAACACTAACAATAAACAAATAGATATATGGTAGTTTAGCGTATAATAGCTCTTTCTTTAAATCAATGGAAAACTGTAAAATGTATGCAAACTACTGAGAAGCTAATGCCTTCACGCTGGTCTTTGAGCCAGATACAATTAAGTATTATGTAATTTAATACATTGTACCTTTTCATAATTTCGCCACTGTTTTCACTGACTCTGATGAAAGCATCAAAAATAAAGTAATAAATTGCAAATCTGTGGCACCACCTATTTAAAACACAGAAAGCTCTTTCTTCAGCCCAATTTTAGTTGGGACTGCTGGAACCCTGCTGTGTCCAAGTGTGACCCACATCTTATATTAGCAGCAAATCAGTTTCAAAGCATCGAGGCCAAAATTCTGGCCAGCTTTGAACTGAATCCAGCGAGAAAAAGTAGCCCAGTTTTAAGAACAACATCGCTACCAGTGTTGTATTGTAGCCATGATGGGCAGTACTGCATCACTCATAATGGCTACAATCTGTGCCGAACACTCTGACTGAGCGAATTACATTGTGCCGCCCAGCACAGATTTCCCCTAGAACAAAATCAAGTATTATCCACTGAGCATTACTCTGAGACAAAGACAAGGAATTATTAAATGTCATCGAGAAGGAAGTCAAAAGGCCACTAAACTCATTGCATGGCCCTACTTCTAGAAACTATAAGGCGAGCTAGAAGTAGCATGGCCCCACAACAAGAACAGTTTGGAAACATTGCAAGTTTCAGTATGGCGCCACCACTTTGTCATTTGATATGAAATAATCTAGTATCTTACATGTATTTCCCTCAATGAGATATCCCTTTTTGTAAAAATGAGTGAAAAGGGGGTGGCACTAAATACCGACAACTCACAACCCCTCAATTTTAAACGCACTTTAATCGAACATTTGAACATAAAGTAAGTCAACCGTGAAATATATGCAGAATAGTAACTGCATCTAAATCACTTTTCAAACGCTTGAAAAAAATATATATTTAACTTAAAAAGAAGAAAAAAAATTCTACCCCAATTTAGTAACAAACACCATTATCTGCTCTGTTGCCTTTCGACGTATCTAAGCGATACCATAGTACCGCAAGGGGTAAT